>NC_141535.1:242729285-243062142 GCF_021556685.1 Rattus norvegicus
TGCCTCAATTAGCTCAAACCCACCCACACTGTATGAACTTGAAAAAATTACATTTACACTGAGTCATGTAAAGGTAAGTTGTTTTCCGGTATTATTTAAAACTGTCGTACATTCAGCAAACTAGAATACACTTCGGTGCCGTTACTTTAATTATAAGTGAGTTTTAGAGAATAAGAACATCGAAAAACAAAAAAGGTGATACAGTTTTTATCCTTTCTTCCTCTCAGGGATGGGAACTGAAGCCAAATCTTTCTATTCTAAGCTTTCCCTCAACCAATTAGCTGCAGCCCCAACACTCAACTAGTTTTCTATAAAACATTTTGCATTTCTAGTTTTTTTCAAAGTCTCTTCTCAATACTAGTGAGTCATGTGTGAAATGTTCTAGAATTAAGCTATTTTCTTCTTTTATTTTTAGTACATTACTAATCTTGCCAGTTTCTGTGACCACATCTTTAAGGATATAAAGTTGTCCTTTAGGAGATTGTGAAATGGCTCCAGGAGCAGGCCTGACAACCTTAGGTAATCCTTCAGAACCACATGCTCACCACAGAAGGCAAAACTGACTCCTCAAAGTTGCCCTCTAATCTCCACATAGAGGCACTCATACACACTCACACTCACTCTCAGACTTACACACACTCACACACACTCACTCACACACACACTCACACTCACTCACTCACATGCACACTCACACACACACTCACACTCACTCACTCACATACACACTCACACATACTCTCACACTCACTCACTCACTCACATACACACTCACACATACTCTCACACTCACTCACATACACACTCACACATACTCTCACACTCACTCACTCACTCACATACACACTCACACATACTCTCACACTCACTCACATACACACTCACACATACTCTCACACTCACTCACTCACTCACATACACACTCACACATACTCTCACACTCACTCACATACACACTCACACATACTCTCACACTCACTCACTCACATACACACACACACTCTCACACTCACATACACACTCACACATACTCTCACACTCACTCACTCACATACACACTCACACATACTCTCACACTCACTCACATACACACTCACACATACTCTCACACTCACACACTGATGCTCACTCTCACACTCGTACTCACTCACACTCACTCTCACATTCACATAAACACATACCCTTACACTCATACACTCACTCTCAGACTTACATACACTCACACACTCACACACTAACACTCACTCTCACACTTCACACACTCTCACACTCGTACTCACACTTACTCTCACACTCGTACTCACACTCTCACATTCACATACACTCATACTCTCATACTCATACACCCACACTCTTACACTTATGCTCACACACACTCTCACAGTCAAACTCACTTACATTCACACACATGCACACACACTCATACTCACACAAACCAATGTGCTATGCTCACATGCTCACGTGACCAGACTTCTTTTAGGAAGAGCCTCTTTGGCCTACTTTCTATTTCATTTTCTTCTTCTTTCTCATTTGCTTCTCTTGTTTTATAATTTTTTTATTTGCAAGTAGAATGTAAGATCAATAGTATATACACACTGTTTGGGTCAATAATGTATTCTTTGTATATAACTGACAAATGGTTGAAACAAAAACTAAGCATTTGCTGAATAAAGGCAGACGATGAATGTTGGTAATGCTCTTTCTGTTTGAAATAGACATGATGATACTTGATAAAAATTATCACAATTCAGCCAAATAGAAAAAAGGGTAGTATCATTACAATCTGCATTTCAGGTCTGCTACAAAATGACAAGTGTGGTCATTTATCAGCACTGGTTCTGTGTTGGTGTTAAGTGTCATGCCAATCCTATCAATGCTGCTTTAAATACAAGCAGAGCAGTCCTTCTGGGTGGTTTCCTCTTTCTCTCATGAGTGGGACATCTGTTTTTCAGCTCTCAGATAAGCACCAGACACAGTGCGCCTTTTGGAACTACTCAGTCGATGACATGAACAATGGCAGCTGGTCATCTGAGGGCTGTGAGCTGACATACTCCAACGACACCCATACTTCCTGCCGATGTAGTCATCTGACACACTTTGCGATTTTGATGTCCCCCAGTACCTCCATTGTAAGTCAAGAGTCTGCTTGTCTTCACAAAGCTGCAGACTTCATCATCCTCAACCTTTCTCTTCTCACCCTGTATCATTGAAAAGAATGATCCTTTTACTTATTTCCTTGGGGCTCAACGATATGTTTAATATAACTGAAAGGTCTGTGGTCTTCGTTTGGTTTGGTTTGGTTTAGTTTGGTTTGATTTTGCTTAGTTTGGCTTCATTTTCTTTAGTTTGGTTTGGTTTGCTTTGGTCTCTAACTCTTTCCATCTCTTCTAGGATATGTGTGAAATGGAACTTTTAGGTTATTTCCTATCAAGAACTTACTTAACCCATAACCTCCATTAGGTTGCATGAAAGACGTAATACCTTTTCATTGCTCTGGATTTTGTACATTGTAAAGAGATCATTCTCTTTATAGGTTCATTTTGATACCTAATAAATATTTGGCACATTTTTTAAACTAATAATCTATAAGAACATAAAACCTCAAAGATTTTCAAATAAAAAAAATCCTTGTAATATATGTTTTGCTTCAGTACTATTTCATTGGATATTATTATTAATTATTATTATTTATTGTTGTTGTTGTTACATAATTTCCTTCTTTGTATCTCTGTGTTGCAATCTTCATCAGTTTGCTGTCCTAAGCTTCTGCACCAGGTCACTAACTTCATTCCATTAGTACTTACAATGATAAAGTCTATTAAGTGCCATAATAGATTTGATTGAAGTAGTATAAAGGCCGTCCTTCCCACTGTGTGAAACATGGTAAGCTCAGATTCTTCACGTGAAAATGAACAACTCCTCTCCATGTCACTCTCAACCGCGCTCTTTGGCCCTCCTCATGCCCCGTTTTTCTTTCACCTTTGTTTAATGTGTTTTAGACGAATCACCTCATAGACACAAGCCTTGGACTCACCACTGATAAATCTGTTTTAATTAACCACTTTCCCATTACAATGATGAATTACCTTTCCAATATCATGCAACTGATGGTGATAACATTATTCAGGCATGTACTAATATATACTATGCTTAGAAAAGAAAATCACTAATTATAGTGCTGTTAGCCTTCTACATGATTTATATCCGATTTCTCTGGATACTAAGTACAGGTTTTCCTCATCTAAATGTACATTTTTATTTTTACGTTGTATGAGCACTTTGATTAATGCTTCCCTGAGAAGTTCACGGGGGATTGTAGTCCCTTCGATAAGTCACTAAGTCTTCCTCTTAACAACTCGGTCACTGTTTGTCCTTAGGAAGTTAAAGATTACAATATCCTGACGAGGATCACTCAGCTGGGAATAATCATCTCCCTGATCTGCCTCGCCATATGCATTTTCACCTTCTGGTTCTTCAGTGAGATTCAAAGCACCAGGACCACAATCCACAAGAATCTCTGCTGCAGCCTCTTTCTTGCACAACTAGTTTTTCTTGTCGGCATCAACATAAACACAAACAAGGTTTGCATCCCGGCCCCCACTGTGCTTTAACTCTTTTCTCCTGTGTTTTCTAATGGATCATGTCACATGAACAAACGCTGTGATAAAGATCTTAGTGTGGCAGACATGCTAGATAATTGTTAAGTTATCTTCTCTATGTTTGATAGTGCTAACACATCTAAACAAATCCATTACACCGAAAGATATCCTTCATTATTTAAGTGATTAGGAAGGCCAAAGTTTTATATCAAAGAAATTTTATTTCCGTAAGCAGTGAGCAAGGACTGAAGAGGGACGGAAGAAGTTTGTTTAAGGATTGAGAGAGTCTTAGTGAAAGCATCATGACTGTGAACAGACACCGTGACCAAAGCAACTCTTACAAAAAAACAACATTTCACTGGGGCTGGCTGACCATCTCAGTGGTTCAGTCGACTATCATCATGGCAGGAGGCAGCATCCAGGCAGGCGTGGAACTGGAGGAGGAGCTGAAAGTTCTACATCTTGATCCAAAGACAGCCAGGATGATACTGGCTTTCACGGGCAGCCCGGAGGAGGCTCTATTCAACATTGGGCAGAGCTTGATCATAGTGACACACTTCCTCTAAAAAGGCCACATACCGATAATGCCTCCTAGTAATATCACTTCCCGTGGGCCAAACAAAAGCAGCACCAACCCTGGCTGAGGGTGTGAACAGCATGCAAGTTCATATGCAACAGCAGCAGCTAGAATCCTGAACGCCTGCTGTGCACTGGCTGGAGAAACGTATTCTTGGGGCAAAAGTCAGGAAAGGGACTGTGCACTTCGGTCCCCCTTAGAAATCTCCCAAGGACTGAAGCTAGTAACCAGTCATTATGTCACTCTCAATTAGGTAGCATGGAACACCCTTTTTTTATACAAACTGTGTCTAGGCTTTGTGGCAGAATTCATGTCACCTCTGCATTCCAGACACCCTTCCGCCCTCTGGTGTGCATGTATGTTATCTTGTCTTCCCTGGGTTTTTGCTCTACAGCTCCCACAGAGAGTGTTTGGTCAACTCTTTCCACCCATTTTTAACTCTAGTTCAATTCCAGTTTCTTCATAAGTGACCTCCAAATTTCAAATTACAGAAATCTCTCTTTCCTCACTTTATCCTGTAGTCTCCACTGTATTTTTTTAACATGTACTCTCCTCGTCCTTGAATCGGCTTGTTTTAATATTCTAGGTTTATTTACTTTATGAGTGTTTTACCTGCATGTATGTCTGCATATCACTTGAATACCTATTGCTGGCAGAGTTCAGAAAAGACCACTGGATCCCTTGGAACTGTAGTGACAGACGATTGTGAGCCACCATGGGTGCTGGGGACCATGCCTGGTCCTCAGCAGTAGCCAGTCTTCTTAAGCATCTACCTGTCTCTCCATTACCTACATTGCTTTAGTAAGGGGAATATTATGTATATTGTATGACCCTTCCAGTAATATATACTATTAATTATACTACTCAGGGCATGGCTATTTTTCTATTAGTTCTTGTAAGCCTAACTCCAGGGCATGAAGAGATGACTCAGTGCTTAATAACACTTGCTGCTCTCACCAAAGACCAGAGTTCAGTTCCCAGCACCCACATTTGGTGGCTTGCAACCACCCATTAAGCCCAATCTCCAGGAATCTGATACCCATCTTCTGGATTTCAAGGACACCACGTACATCTGGTGTGCGTACAGACAAGTAGACAAGCAAACATACACATAAAGCTTCTTTTTAGGAAATAGAAAGCAAATTTAAATATAATTCCAGTTCTAAGAAATAAATAAATACTCATGGAAAGTCTTTAACAAAAACACATTTCAAATTTACATAGTAGTCTTAAAACCAGAAGGAATTCTACAAAGTATATTGTGGTAAAACGTACTACTCATATGTACATCTTCAGTTTTACCACTTAATCAAGAAGTTCCCTTTGTTTCATATGATTTAAGAATTTACATTCTTTGAAAAGACCATGATATCCAGACAGAAGTCAGCTTAAACCATCCACCATCACTGAGAAAAAATTTGGGTAAAGAGCCCTCAGTTTATCTCAGAACATTAATGCATAAAAAACAACAGATCTCAAGGCAAGTCAATAAGGTTAATTCTGTCAGGAGATCAGTTGGCACCTCCCACTGACAATGAAGTGCAGCTCCTTTAAACCAGCGTCAAGTAGAGCTTCTTGCAAACAAGGCTGAGGAGACATGAATATTTTAGTGTGTTCAGTCCTGGTATAAAGCGACATCCCTCATGAAAAACATTGAGAGATGATATGATAACTCTAAGGAGAATGTTGCTTATGGTTTCTTCTCCCATTTGCCTTCTAGCTGGTCTGCTCTATCATCGCTGGCCTGCTCCATTACTTCTTCTTAGCTGCCTTTGCCTGGATGTGCATTGAAGGCATCTACCTATACCTCATCGTTGTTGGGCTCATCTATAACAAGGGGTTTTTACACAAGAACTTCTATATCTTTGGCTATCTTAGCCCGGCTGTAGTTGTTGGATTCTCGGCCTCTTTGGGATACAGATATTATGGTACCACCAAAGTGTAAGTCCAACAGATGTTGTGAGCATTTGAAAGACGCTATTGAATGCTCTGCGTGTCTTTAAAAATGTTGTTTTGCTCTAGTCCATGCAGTGTACTCAATGACTTTATCTCTCACTCATTTTTCAGATGTTGGTTGAGCACTGAAAACAACTTTATCTGGAGCTTCATAGGGCCAGCGTGTCTAATCATTCTTGTAAGTATATAAAAATTGCAATTAAAACTTAAGAACTGGCTATGGTTGAGAAGAACATTCCCAAATCAGACATGGGGCTTGGTAGAAACTGGCTTTGACCACTCTGTGCCTGTCGTTTGGTACCATTTAATATATTGCATTAGAATGGAGACAAGTACATAACTTGTAACTGAAAAGCAATTACCATTCATTCGCATCTCTTGGGAAAGGATAATTTTTGCATAGCATACGGAAGGAATGTCAGAAGTATCAGTCTGTCTTATCAGCAGTGTCTCTGCATCCTAAAATGCTGGAAGTGTGCCCACCACCTGATAATCTGGCGTTTCAAATGTTTATGTTATTTAATCTTTTATCGATGATCGGTCATCTTTGAAAATTAGACTGTCATCTTTAGAGTTTTGTCATCTTTATGTACCCTGTCATCACAAAGTGATTTTAAACTAAATTGCAACATCAGAGACAAGAACCTGCTATTTCTCCCAAGCGGACAAGTTGTCTATTGATAGTCCTATTTCAACAAGGAAGGAGGCCTTTTAATTCCTATTGAAAGTGGTTTCAAACCTACAAATTTGGCAGGTATTATATGTTCTGGTCTGAATAAAGACATTTTATATGTCTCACAAGCATTTCTGAGTGCTGAAAGTTTTCAGTAACCATTCTGAACATAATAGTCTGTCAATGAACAAGGGAGGCCCTGACGAGATACAAGAAAGAAACAAATTGTCAGAACAAAATCTCTAAGAATATTTTGGACAACTTTCTCCCATATGATTTGGCTGTAAACTAGACTCCTTTCTCCTCCCTCGCTTTTTTTTTCTCTTGAATCTTTTATGGTTGGGATGGAACCGTTAAATAGAAATGGCTTTGTAGGCAAAGCAGAGAGTTCTAAAGAGCTATTGGCTAGTGGTGTGGAAATTATGCTTACTGATGACCACAAACAATTCTCAGGAGTTCATCCAGCAAACATTTTTCAACTACTTACTGGATATTTACCATGATTATTTGATCCAATTTAACTTATTTATAACACCAATATTATAATCTATGCCATAATACATACCAAGTGGTGTCATATTCATGTATCTTTGCTGGTGGTCTTGATATGAGTGTTTCATGTGAAGATATGTTATGTGTTCTGTTTTACTAATATGTTCTCAACAGAGTAAGTAAATAATAATTCTTAATGCTTAGATGAAACAGAGAAATCTAGAAATTATGCTGTTTTCAGGAAATGGCCATGTTTCTCTAAAGCAAGATGGGGTAGAATTTTTCTCTGAAATCATATTGTAAAGTTGCTTATAAATAAAAATAGACACCTCAGATTCTGAGTGAACTATCTGAAGCCGATTGCTGAAAACTTCCAGAAATGTAAGTGAACTCTATCACAATTTTCTAGTTTGGATTGAACAAATCAGTCCACCTTCTGTGCAAGTCTAGCATGCTAACCTTTCCCAGGTTTACCAGATGGTCTGATTGCTTAAGAAGTGGGTAAGACATCTCAGGTTTCTCTAAAACTCATTCTAATTATCACAGTTTATAAAATACCCCAAAATATTACAGTATCAAAGTGAGTTAGTTAATTTTAATCATCCTGAGTCTACAGCCACACTTCTTGATGGTGCAGTGGCATAACCTGACGTCAACTGAAAACACCCCTGCTGCTACAGTATTTCTTGTTCAGTAATGAAGTCAGAGAAACTGTGAGCCAATCACTTTTTCTTGGCCTGAGACTCCATAGTCTTTGCAGAAGATAATAGAGCAGCAAGTGTCTCGTAGATGGTCCACAGTCCTTGGACACCATGGATTATATTTTATACACCTTTTGTTTTTGCTGCCAATGTAAAGGAAAATTAGTGGCCACCCAAGAACAGCAGACAATGGTAAACACACTTGTATGAACTCACTGAAAAGTGTCTCTTTATTGCCGGCATATATGAGACTACCGTCCACTTCTGATTAGAGTTTCTTCCAGGCTGCACATTTCCTAGAGTATCTAGGAAGAAAGGGGAAGAGTTATCACACAGAGCTCCTAAGAATGAAACAAGGGGAAACACACAAACAAAAAACCCCTCAGCTCTTCTATAAATAGAGAAATGATCTATTGAGCATGGGTCCAATCTTAGAAATTGAAAGAGGGTATTCAGGCATACTGAGGTGTAAATCTAATCTTAGAATCTGAGATGCCAATGCACATATATCAGAGCACCACAGTCATCCTCAGCTATAGATCAGCCAAGGCCAGAGTAGAAAAGCCACTCTCAAAACATAAAAAAGGGAAAAAGAAGTAAGGAACAAAGGAAGGAAAGAGGCAATGGAACAAAGGAAAAAGGAGAGAAAGAAAAGCCTAGGGAAAAAAGTGAAGCAAGAGGAAGGGGTCACAGGCTCCCCAAGTCAAATGATGTGCAAACAACTTAGAGGAAGGTTTGAATATGAATATGCTTGCTTTTCTCTGATGAATAGGAAGGGATGAGTATAGGAATGGGGTACTGTAAGTGCCTATGTCTAAAATCTACATGGACACCATCATATAAACCAAAAATAATGAGTAATTAAAGAATTAAAAGACAAAAAAAGTGATGCTGTGAAGCTTCCCCTTACCAGTAGATAGCCAGACCCCTCTGTCCCTAATCAGGAGTCAGGGGATCAGGACAAGGAATAACCAGAATCCAAGACCCAGTCAATTACCCCACACTCCTCTGCAGATACATGAACCATGTGGACACATTGAATAGGGATTTTTTTTCTATATATTAAGTTCAGATATTCAAATGTTATTATTTGCCATTGAAGAAATGCAAACACCAATTGGTAAGAAAACCCCTGGGAATGCTCTGGTAGGAAAGCATACTGAAGGATATTATTAAGTTGCATATAGTAGGAGAGTGATGACCACACCCTGTGTCATGAGATACTATAACAGTGATTGATTGACCTGCAGATAAAACAAACAGCAGAGAAATAAATAATGACACTCATAGGGGTGAAGAGATGTCAATAGGTGACCAAGACCTCTTAACAATCTCTGGCCAGGATGGAGGACACTGCTTATAGAGAGGAAAAGAGCAGCTTTGCGTTTATCTGAAACAGACCAGGGAAGAGATTTAATTGTGAACTTGACTTGATGCCAAGCAGCCCTTTGAACTTGTAGGAATCCTTTGAAAATGAGCAAATGGTAGGGGACGAGACAGCACTGAAAACAAGGTACTTTATGGACTTATTCTTAGGAGTTCAAGAAGTAAGTTTCACATGGGAATCACCCTGGTCTAGACTCTTATTTCTTACTAGCTAACAAGCTAAACTAACTAGTCAGCAACTAAATGAAATTATCTAGCTCTCTACTCTAATCACACCTCTTCTATCCCCTACTAAATTTCTAGTATTAATATTAAGTATTACAAATTACTAAGTACACACTACTTTGACATATATGGTAGTACTTTATCTTTAAATGCCATTGGAGCATTTAAAATGAGATCTAAAAATTATAAAACATTGGCATAAGTTATAGATCTATAAGTAGGACTTGAAGCTAGTTCTTGCCTTTATCTAAAGCACAACTTTCTCTTTCTCTTGACTCTTCTTTAACTACTGTCTGATCTTTTATTCTATCATTATATCTCATTTTGCAATAATCTGAGCAGAAGTGAGCTCATCGCCTACCATCACAGCCTTGGTGCTGACATTGCTCCTTGCCTAGACTGGTCCTGACCATGTGTAATGATGAAGCTTTGGAAATCCACTTCTCTTCCTCCTTTCAGTCTTCCTTTACCATACTTCCTCAGAGATTTGGACACTTGACTGAAAAGATCAGTAGGCCACCATGATCTCTTAACAACCCTTGACCAGGATAGAGTCTTTTTCCTTGATGATCTTGAAATTTTCTCTAAAGTTCTGCTTTCAGAAATTATTAATAATTATAAATTATAATAAATAATTATAAATTATTATTAGTGCAGAGAGTTGTGAAGTCTTTCCCAAACTTGAAACTATTCTATTTCTTGAATGTACTTACATAAAATTTGTATGCCATTCTCTGTTGCAACTTTTCAACTCTAGTACTATGGGTGATAACTTCCTTTGTATAATTTTGGGCAACCCCAGAACACATAGTATCTAATGAGTCCCCGGTAATCAATTTGGAACTTTAATTAATTTGATAATAAAACCATAGTAATGCATGAGGCAACAAGAAAGGTCATGTGGTCTTTCTTTGGATGTTTGATCCCTCTGTGTCCTAGACTCCTGAAAGATAAATGAGGAGCATAATGACAGAAGAGCTCAACTCTGTAATGGCAAATAGCATACATTATAAGGCATCCATTCTTGGCAATTAAAACAGGAAAATCCCAATTGATCTGGAAGAAAATCTTCTCTCTTGTTCCCACCTTCTGTGCTAAAAAGTCAAACAAAAAGACAAATGTTGAAACAGGATTTCCAAAGCCCCAAATCATATGCACTAGAATATGTGCGATCAAATCCAGCTCATGTGCATGTGTGTGCTTGGGCCGATCCTAGCTTTGAAAATGTTAGTGAATATGTCACAGAATTTAATTATGGCAAAATGCAATATATATGTCTGCTATTATATAGTGTGTAGTTTAACTAGAATGGTTAACCAAAACAGAGAAAATAAAATAGAAATTTAATAAAAATAAATATTAAGTTTCTAGAAAAAAAGACAAGGTATAAGTTAAGTCACAAATTTAAACAGACAATTAGTGATGATGGTTATGACCTTGAGTGAGGGAAGAGCCTTGTCTGAGGTGTAAGGATGCTCTGGAACCTTTTACAGTCACTGTCATCTTGCATGGTCAGGGGTATCCCAGGCTTCACATCAGATGCTTGATATCTTTGAGACACAATATAAATGAGTAATAACTGAATTATTTCAGTTCTATTACTTTTGCTGTTCTTGGTTATACTGTTTCAAATATTCTGTGTCCCCTGACAAGAGTTAACTGCTAAAATATCTGAGCAGCAACATATTCTCCACTGACAATAGGCAAGCCGTTCCTCAGATAGGAACTTATTAATATTAAGTATCTCTTGAGTCTAGAAATGAGAAACTGGTGACCCCGTTGGTTCTATCTGTGAACCCCAGCATTTAAACATTTAAAAATGGTGACAGTGCATGAAAGGATCGTCTGTACCTTTGACAATAAGCTGGATGGAGAAAAGACTTCTAAGTCTTTGCAAAAGTGAGCTTCAAACTGCAGATGATTTCCATATTTTTCAATATTTTTAATCTTTAATGTTGAGCTCCTTTAACAAAACCTATACAAGCTGCTAGATCCAAGTAAACAAATATAAAAAGGAGTTCATGAAAATTTAGATAACTTTTGAATAGAAATTGAACGTTCCCATAGATATACGTTCAGTTATTGAACTATAGGATTAAGCTAAGTCCACAAACACTAATTAAGCTGTGTCCACATAAGGATATTTTTTAATTGAAAATAGATTCTTCTCACATACAGTACATCTGACTACAGTTTCCCCTCACTCCACACTGCCCAGCTCACCCCACCTCCCTTCTCCCTGGGATTCACTCCCACTACTTTCCCTTCAGAGAAGAGCAGACTTACAAAAGACAACAACCAAATGTAACAAAACAATATAAAAATAAGATATATTAGAAGCCCTCATATTGAGGCTGAACAAGGCAACCCAGTAGAAGGAAAAGAGTCCCAAGACTAGGAAAAAGAGTCAGAAACACACCTGTTCCCGCTGTTAGGAGTCCCACAAGAACACCAAGCTAATATCTGTACCATATATGCAGAGGGCCCGGTGCAGTCCTATGCAGACCTCATGCTTGCTCCTTCAGTCTCTGTGAAGCCCTAAGAGCCCTGCTTAGTTAATTCAGTGGGTTCTCCCGGTGCCCTCCATCGTGTGTGACTATTACAATCTTTCCTCTCCTTTTTCCGAGGTGTCCACAGGGATCCCTAAGCTCTGAGGGAGGGGCCCAGAGGAGAGATCCGATTCTCTTTAAAGCTATGATCTTTCATTGGGATTTAGATCAAAACTGTTGTAATAAATCATGGCAGTGTTAGCATTCTTCCAAACTGTCATTCATCCAGATAACACACCACTCAGGTGTAGTGACTGTCCCCTCTGCTGGCTCTTTCTGTGTTTAGACTTCTAGCTCCCTTTAAAGAAATATGAGTTAAAACTACTGAAAACAAATCACTCATATAACTCACAGAAGAGAGGACTTGTGAACATTTGTGGTGTGTGTGTGTGTGTGTGTGTGTGTGTGTGTGTGTGTGTGGTGTGTGTGTGTGTGTGTGTGTGGTGTGTGTGTGTGTGTACACGTATTCTGTGATGTCATTACATCTTGACTTTCACAATTGTCCAAGAGTGAGACATGTGAATATCATAAGACTGTATAATTTCATCCTATATTTACACTCCTTGTAACCTTCTACTCCTGTGACAGAACTTGAGTTCACAATCCACACTTTGTGAAGACGAAGGATAATGGTCATCTAAGCCATTCCTGTCAGGTGTAGTCACCCCTTCACTGACATGGCCTTGTCTCTGCACAGCTGTAAGTCTTTTCTTAGAGAGGAGAGTTTTAATCCTGGATTACCTTTGCATTGATAGTATTGTACTAAGAATAATATATATATACATACATATATGCATATTATATATAGTGTAAATGTGTACTCAATTACAAAGTCAAAAAAGTAACCCTTGAATTACCTATAGCCTACAATATAACTTATCCATCTTTCCTCATTAGAACATATACTTTTGCCATTCATATCCTTTCTTATTATGAGTGTGTATTTAAAAGTATCCCTAAGAATAAATATTTGTTTCCAGCATTTTTTTATTAAAAACAGTGTTGCATAAAAAATCCAAGTCCCACTGTGACTACGTACTCATCAAGACAGTCTTTTTTTTAAGACAGTCTTAAAAAGCACATCAGAGAGGGGGAAATGCAAGTATGTGCAGATTTGAAAATTTACATAATTATCCCATAAAAATTATATGAATTCATTTTGTTACACCAAGAACATATGAGAAAGCTGTTTTTTCTAATATTTATGCCAATGTGTGTCATTATTACCTAGTATAATGGCAAAATGGTGCTCCCAGGCTAAATGAAGACAAAAGAAACTTGGTTTATAACAATGAACCAAGCATTACTGGAGTTTGCAGGGAGCACTTTTGTGCTTATCAAATGATACTTTGGAAATTGGGTTCCCACATAGGGTCCTTAGTCTCATTGCTAAAGAATTCAAGAATGGACACAAAACAGAAGCTCAAGGACAATTTAATTAGAGTTTAAAGAAAAACAGGAGAGAAAGCAAGTTGTAAATCTCAGCAGCTCCCTAGAGGAAACGAATGAAGTTGAGAAAGGAAGGGAAGGGAAGGGGAGGGGAGGGGAAGGGAGGGGAGGGGAGGGAAGGGAAGGGAAGGGAAGGGAAGGGAAGGGAAGGGAAGGGAAGGGAAGGGAAGGGAAGGGAAGGGAAGGGAAGGGAAGGGGAGGGAAGGGAATAGATGGGAGAAGAGGAGAGGGAAGGGGAGGAGAAGAGAGTGTAAGAAAGGGAGTAGAGGGGATGAGCGGGAAGGAGAGAGAAATGGAAAAGAGAAAGAGGGAGAACACCATGCCCTTTAAGTTAAGGTGACAGAGGTCAGCTGTATGGCAGACAAGCCCAAGCCACATGGCAGGTTGAAGAACTTTAGAGAAAGAGTGAAAAAGCCCAGAGTAGCAGAGAAAGCATTGTCATTTCTTGCCAGTGACTGAGAGACACAGCGAGGGGAGAATAGAGAGCAGGGGGAAAAGACAAAGACCAGAAGGTGGGCAGCCCCAGGTGAACACTATGGTAGCTCAGGGACTGTGTAAGGGGAGTGAAATTCTAGGAAGAAAAAGGATATCATCTCCTTACAGAGTGAGTTGTTGCTTGTCTATTCAGTATACCTTAAGGTAGTTAGTCCCTTGGGCAGGTGATTGACCGGTCAGTTTGCTTTAACTCTTAAGGGAGGAGACAATGTCTTGTCTCCTCATACAGACAGATTCCATTATTTACTGTAACACAGGTTTAATGACACTGGGCAAAGCCTTTGTTCTTACACTACACTGTGGGAATTCCTTGTCATCTTCAGCTCCTACTCCCTAGATTCTAGTAGCTATACTACTACCTTCCAATACGTCTAGAGTCAACAGTCCTCTGAGGGCCATGCCCCTAACTCCTGTCACTGGAAACTGCCTCTAGTCTAGACTGTACTATTAAGGTTAGTTTTACTCTTGTACAAGGAGCACAAACATGAGAAATGTCTGTGGGCACTGTGTATTGGATAACCACATTAACGCTATCCTAGAAAATGCCTCTGGTTGGGAATACTAATCTTACGAAGACTGGTTTGCCATTTTCATTGAAAGTTGTAATTTGGTGTCAGAATGCTTTTCACTCCGTCTCCCAGTGAAATCTAAGGTTTAAAGCACTGTAATATTCCAGCCTTTTCTACACTGTATATTAATAAATAGTTAAGTGCCTGCAACGTTTCATATTATTCTGATCTTCTTGAACAATAGATAGCTAGAATTTTTAAAGAAAGAGAGTAGAGGGGCTGTTTTATGAGGGGGAAAGCAATATAAACAGTACATGGCTGTGTGTCAATATGTTCTCATACATAGGAGCTGTACTGTTATAGCTAATATCTTTAAAGGGAACCTTTTGGGACTCACTAGAATTTCATAAGATTTTAATAAACTTGTAGAAATTAGAGATTTAAAAAAATAAAACTACCTTAAGTCTCTCAAACTCAAGTGTTTAAAAAGAGGCTGATTGCAAGTGCTCCTTTGTGAGCGTCCCTCCGCGGTTTGGAGTCTGTGGTGTGGCCCTGAAGAGGAAAGCCCTGATGGTGTTGGTAGCTCCACGGAGTCACTAGAATCAGTACATGCTGTATATTTGCATAATCTTTTAATCTTCACGAAACCTTTTAATATGTCTCAGTTGTTCCTCGCAGAAGCTTCTGCTGTATGCAAAAATAAAAATAGGAACGGTATTTGGTAGAAGATCAGATCTCATAAGATTTTTTGCACTCTGGTACCATAATCTAGATTTATCTGTTTAGACATGCCTAGAGGCATTCTACTATTTATAATTTAAGAAGCAGATAAATTCCTTTAAGTGGACTGATTACAATAAAGCAAATCATTTATATTATCTTTAATCTAACTCATAAAACCCTCAAAAATTTGTTCATGATGAATTTTTAAAAATTGTTTGATTTAATCAAGAGGCAAGTGTGTATTCTTCTCATTCTCTGAGGGTAACACAGGGCACTTGCCCAAGTCATCTGTAACTAAGTGATGACCTGTGTCAGTCCTGCTGTGTTCTGTAGCTATCTTTCTTGGCTTCACATTGTTCTTGGGATCAAGTCAATAACCTTGAATATGACTTATTCTAAGACTGGTCCTGTTAGTTTACTCATCTTCAAACCATGGAGGCTTTTGAGAGTAATAGAGGTTTATAAAAATACTTCAAAATTGTGTTATTTTGTAGGAAATCTATAAAACAACTCTGTTCCAAAATTATTGTTTAAGTTAAGTAGTTTTATACAAAACAAAAAAAAAATACTTGTAGTAAAATCCTATGTGACTGATCATAATGGCATGGAAAGTGTCTGCTACTCAACCACAATGCCTGGGTAAGTTCCGTGAACTTGGTAACTATCAGGTACGGGCATAGGATCAAGAAATAGAAGTAGGGTACTGCTCATGCCCTTCCATACATGTTTAATCGTGTGCAAAGGAATGTACTCTGAATATGTGATGTGCACTGGGTTTCCCAACAGATATGGCAGAAAGTGGAAGTAGACTTCCTCAGATCTCTTTTAATAAGATGTTTACTGAGTGCTAACCTGAACAGATCTCAGCTCAATAGCCTAGGTCAATGATGATGTGTAACCCACCTACTCAGCTCTCTGTGTTTAACCACACTGACCTCTAGGCGCATATAGATCTTGATTTCATCTTGATCCCTTCTGGTCTTTCTCCTACCTAAGTCCTACCCATCTTGTATACTTCAATTTAAACATTGCTTGAAGGAAGTCTTTTCTAGCTCATTAGTCTATAATAAATATTTCAAAAATAGAAGTCTATATTTTGTTCTTAAGGGATACTTGCCTCATATATAGTATTGTATGTAATATTGTAAGTTCTTATGAATATCTGATTCATGACAGCTCAGTATTTATCTTTCTGGGTGACTTTAAGGTCTGTGAGAAGAGAGCATAGTGGATTTTCCTGCACTGTTTTGTTCATAAGGTCCAGCATGTAGGAACCACTCAGGTCACACTGTCGAGGAAATAAACGAGTGGTGCTTATTTAAATGTTCTCATTCCCCATAGAGGAAGGCAAGGAAAGAATTCAAGCACAAACCAGGGATGCGTTCACTAAGACCTATCAGGTTTACTTTATTTCTTTTCTTCTTAAGAAGGGCGGTTGCTCTGGCCAGCAAGCCTATCTGTGGTGGGTTTTTACTAAGACATGCTATAGGGTGTGTTAAATTTACCTGAACAAAAGAAGGCTTTGGCCAGGCAGTGATATAGGTCTCAAAGGCAATATGATTGCTAAAGGGAGCATTAGTGAGTCCCTCTGTGCCTGCCTCTCAGTACACAGATGAGGATAGTGATCGCAGCTTTGTGACACAGCTACTGCAAGTGGCATTAGAAGACTATGACTATCCTCTAAGGTTAAAGGAGGGCAAAGTAATTGGGGAACAACTTTATATCACTTCTAGTTTACCATTTAGATTAAAACCTAACTTCCCATGGGTGCACTGCTAAAGAAATAGTTCAGCAGTTAGGAGTGGATACTGCTCCTCTACACACCCCGAGTTTGGTTCCCAGCACGCAAGTGAGATAGCAATAGAGCACTTGTACCTTCAGATGCAGAGGACCTGACATCTTGGGTCTTCGGGAGAGCCTACTCTTATTATATAATCATACACAAAATTAAAACTGTCAAAGTTCTTAAAAACTTGTACTTGGCAAAGATTTTGACTATTAGCTCTTTGAATTTAATTATGCAAAGTCTGTACCAAAGTCCTTCGAATAGTTAAGTAACTGTTCAAGTTGGTGTAAAGTTCGGCAGCTTCTCCTAAGGCCACACTTTACTCAGTAGGTGTGTAGGCAAGGACGGTGTCTCACTTCTGAAACCGGAAGGTGAACAACTGTTGTAAGCTCTTAGCACACAGGTTTCCTTCCTTACCTTTATACCCATTTCAGTATTTTTCATGATCTATGACTAACTATAGGGTTGTTTTTTAAGCTATAAAATTGGACATTCACATAGCCACAGCGGTTCACTTCATCCTTCGGTTTACAAATTATTCATTCTCTTCTCCGTCCTTCTAATTTTTTTATTCTGGTTTAAATAGATAAAATAACTTTTTTCAAACACCAAAAACCTTCAGGTATAAAATATTCCTAATGGAAACATGCTAAATTATGAATTATAAGTTATTCTCTTATTGGCAGAGATGACCATTGTTAGAATAAAGTTTTAGGCATAGTAAAGGAAGGAGAGCCCTTAATTAACTAACGTAGGAAATCAGTAGGGTCGGGAGGGAGAAATATCTGTATAAGGAGTGATCCTAACAACTGCATTACAAAAGCTTTCAGAAGTGCCTTACGCTTGTATCCAGGCCTTGTTTTAATGAGCACACACCATAGGCGAATGGTCCTGCTGGGGGTCAAAGTGAAGATGCCCTCATCTATCCATAAAGTCCATGAAGTAACTGCAGCCTTTCTGCCACTCCACACATCCCTCCTCTCTCTCCCTCAGTCCTTCCCACACCGTCATTGTGTCCTTCTAACTTACAATTTATCTGTTTCTATTTTTCTGTTTCTATTTTGTTTAGGGATCAATTCCAGAGAATGGTCTTCAAGGACTTCTCTACTGTGCTTCAGTTCAGAAACATTAGATTTTGACTATTTAAGTGTTTGTTTCTACTGTTACTTTTAATCTTCAAACAAGTTAATGTTGATGAGAAAACTTTTATAGCAAACTCATCAAGATGTGAGGCAAATCATGATGATTTTATACATTTGTCCAGAGGTCAATTGATGGCTTCTTGATATAGGTGATTAAGGTCACTGACTATAGAAATTTAATTTTTAAATTCATAGAGCAAGTGAATGTTGAGCCTTTGAGATATGAGTCAATATTCCTGACCTTGAGAACCCATAAGGAAGAAAATAAAAGTAGTTTGCTTTTAGGGATTATTGATCCTAGACCAAGAGCTGATTCACTCTTTGTTGAATACTCACATATTGAACATGAATCCAAGGACCTAACATTAATTATGTGATTTTATTTAGGCAAAATATGTAAGATAAACAATAATAAATGAGTACATGTTCACATAATTGGCTATTAAGAAAGCAAAGGAAAGATGTCTCGAAAGTTGTCTAGTGACTGTCAGGGCTGGAATTGGACTCCCAGAGTTGCTCGAGGAACCATGTATTCTATCTGGAAGTTGAGTCATCAGTAAAATATCCACTTTAGTGTACATATCTTCACATGTTGGAAACCCTTCCAATTTACTGGAATATGCACATTGCCTTATATTATGTAGAGTATGTATATCATAAAACATTCTTGAAAAGATTAAAGAATTAAACATGAAAGAAATTTATTTCATGCATTTGATATACATTACATCAAGATATTTGAATTTCAATACTGAAGTTAAAATTTTGTTTTACTTTAAGTACAGTAATTAAATTGTACTGATAAGTACAGCCTGTTTTATAATGTTATTTTATTCTGGGAATTGAACTGAATTTGTGCATATCTAGGCAAGCCTTTGAAATGCACCCTGGTTTCTACCATTTAGAATGTTCCTGACCACCAGCCTCAAAAAGATGTATTTGTTTTCAGGTGTTTGTGTGTGTGGCAGGCCTCATTGCAGAGGACTGTTCCAGTACCCCTTTCTGCTGTCGGTAATATGTCTTTTTTGCAATTGAATTGCTATTGAATCTACTGAATTTATTGCAATAACTTAAATTTATAGAAAGAATACACTTGAATTTGCCTTTAGAGTTTCTTCCATATATTAAGTTAACTTGCTATCTCATGAGGAACAGCACTTTTTTCCCAGACTTTTTAAATAACTAATTGATAGACCACATGTAACAAGACCTCATATTTATAAATACCTGAGACAGGTATTTAACATAAGAGAAAGCATGTATGGAATTGAGTATTGTGCAATCTTAAATACAACTGGGCAATGCATCTTAATGTAACCCAGATACTCTCTAGCAATGATTAAATTTACTGTATCAAATATGATTAGATCTTTGTGGAGATCATACTTGTAGGCTTGGGTGGACTTCTGCAACCTGCCTGGTACCATAGCTTACTCTAGAGGTACGAAAAATGTTCATGTGATATCTTCTCCTATGTATATTTGTTACTGGTGCTAAGGATAATCACAATGCCCTTGGAGACACTGACACTATATCTGCTTATGATATTGAGAGCACATGTTAAACCCCGATAGTGAGACCTGGGCAACCAGGTACATACATACCTTACAACATGTTGCCACAGAGAGAAGAGTAGAGGTCTGTTCCTCAAAGTACCAGGAACAGATCTCTGCGGAACAGCTCCCATGTGATATGTGAGACTTCCTGTGACCCAGAAAAGGTAGGAGCACCAGAGACACTATCATGAGTGCAAAAGCTTAATCATCCCTAGAAAATATGAGCTGCAGTGTTAAAAATTCTATGTTTAGATTTTTTCACATCACATTTTTATAAAAGTAACTTATATTCACCTTGAATTTGCCTCTAGAGTTTCTTCCATATATTAAGTTAACTTGCTGTCTCATGAGGAACAGACTTTTTTCCCAGACTTTTTAAATGATGGAATGTCATTTTGGAGGCTTCCTGTTGAATAAGCTCACCCTTTCTAGTTCTTTCTGAAGTCTCACTGGCTGCTTCAACTCAATTCAAACTCCTCTCCAAGCTGACTGGCTCCTCTCAGCTTCTCACTGAATTGTTCTGCTTGGCCTCAAACTAACTCTGGCAATGTCTTCTAATCTTCTGGCGCCTTCTTACTCTCTGGCTTCAACTGCCTCTGCTGACCTGCACTGAACAACAGGAACTCAGGAACGAACTCAACTACACTGTACTACACTTGCTGTCTGTTCTCATGAGAATCGTGGTTACCCTGTCTCTGACTCACTTCGTCAAATCTTTCTCTAATCTGTCACTTCCCCTCAACTAGATGTTAATTTAATTTCAAACATGACTGCTTCCTTCTACAGACTAATTTTACCTTAAAGGTGTGTACTAAGGACATGTCTGTATCCCAGCCAGAACACGGAGATACAGATCTTTGGATATGATCCCTTGCCAGAGTATTCCCATGCTGCTAGATTAAAATTCCTCTACCCAGTTTGAAGGAAACCAGTGGAACAAGCAAAAACTATTTGGATTATGATGGGTGGGAGCCTTCTTACTGACCAGTGTCACATTCTTTGACCTCTGAAAACTGAGATGACACCTGCCTTCAGCAAGTTGAATCCTAGGCTCCATGAGCAAGGCTCTGTCATTGATTTTGACCACTTTGAATGAGCATAAACTAATGAGCTAACTCTGTAGCTCTTGCCAGTTCTGTAATAAATGCCTCTATAATTAATGTCTTTAAGTCTTAATATCACTTTTGCTTCCCTTCACTTGTTTTCATCTGCAGTTTGATAGTTTTATAAAATATTTGATAGCATAAACTCTGTAACCTACTAGGAATGAATTTTGCCTCTGATCCTTCCTAGTTATTATCTCAGGTAAATTATTTAATCTTTTTGTAACTCTGGTGTCCTAATTTATTAACGATATATGTTAGAATTCTCTGATTATATTAGAAGAATAATTAAGAAGTCCTGGGCAGTGTTTATCATACAATATATGAATAACATTCACCCAATGCATATTGGTGCTTAAATGGTAATTTTATCACAATTCTTGAACTTCAGTGTTACAGTCATTTATAGGTACTAGTAAAATGGTACATTATCCCACATCAACCATTCATCCAACTGCATTTCCCAGAAGGCAATGCCTGGTGGGAAAACACTGATGTCTGCTAACATGTAAATCTCAAAAGGTTAGTGTAACTGTTCCAGAGTAGTCTGTTAGGGATCTGCTCCTGTGATGTTAAGAACTTTCTTGAATGTTCCTATTATGTTTTCAAGCTGATTCAGGTGCTTCAATATGTTTGACACTCAACAGTTGACTTCATCATATAATTGCACACTGTGCTTCTTTTTGTCTGTAGTCTACTCTCTCCTGGGCCAGTACTGGAGTCTCAGCATGGGAATATCTTTTCACTCTGTAGATATCCCTATGGCAGCTATTCTGAGCCAAGTGTTTAACCAGACGGAACACATGGTGTTGTTTAGGCCTGTGTGAGAGAAAGGTCACTCTGTTGACTCCACCATGCTAAGAAAGAGGCGGTACATGCTGTGATGTCATAAACTCCGTGAGCTCTCACTAAACTTTTAGTCTTTTTCATCCCTAAGACTGGCAGATTTTGTTTCTATCCTTTACTTTATTTAGACACAAGATCATATGTATCCCAAGCCTCAATATGCAGCCAAGGACGGCATCAATGTCTGATCTTCCTGCTACCCTTCCCCATGTGTTGATATTACAAGTGTACATACCATTCAGGTTTTGTGGTACTGGCTATGGAACCTAGGATTGGTGTTAGGCAAACACTCTACCAACTGAGTGACAAATCCAGCCCCTAATTGTGACTTTCTGACACAGAAGTTTATCAGTCCAATTCCTTACACAACATTCCTATGTACCATGAGACATTCCCATACTGCCAAAAGCTGTGTGTTTTCATTCCTTCACCCAATCCTTTATATCCTTTTACTGCTTCCTAATTTTGGAGCATGTGGATGGTCTTCACCCCTGCACATGTTCAGCTTCTACAATAGAACACAAAAGTTCATCCCGCATACTTTAACTCCTTTTACACTCTTAGTAACTGGGCTCTGTAGAAAGGGCCTCTATGGTACCCTGTCCTCAATGATGCAGGGATTAGGGTGTGAATATGAAAACTTGTAAAATCAAGGTTAACATACAGAACAAACCATGTCAAACTAACTGAAAGTTAATTAACAGTGAGCTGTGTATGTCCCATGCTGTATAGATCACACTTACACAAAGTATGCTATATGTTTCTGAGATTTAAATTAGTAAGTATCATTTACACTGAGCACGCCTGGCAATTCTGGGAGAAAATATAGTACAAAGAAAACTGGGAGAAAATGGAAAGAGCAAGTTGCATGAATGGCAGTGCAAAGGAAGTCAGTTGTTAGCATAATTAATCTTAATCATTTCAAGAAAACAGAGGCGCAGAATCCACCAATACCAAACAAGGAAAACCTTACATAATTGGCTATTCATTAAATACATCAATAATAAATGATCATACATTGTATTACTGTCAATTTTTACTTAAACATAATCAATGATCATCAATAATTAAGATCTTTCATTATATATGTTAAATATATATGTGTGTATGTATGTATATATATATATATTATACACACAACACATATACACACGTAATAGTGAAGACAAATATTCCTATTCAAAAAAGAGCTGGATTTTTGGGTGGAGCAAGACTACGCCATTTGCATAATATTCCACACTTGTTAGTCTTTGTGCTATAAAAATGATCAAAATGCAAACATATCTCACAGGCACACAGAAGTCTGTGTAAAGCATTGATCAGCTGCCTCTGTTCTCAGGATCTCTCTGTCATGAATTTAAGGGATCAGCTGTACCCAGCTGTTCCAGAGGAGAGCTGTTTCCATAGTATACATATTCTCTTTTTTGTAATTAATCATTTTATTGGTTTACATTTCAAATGTTATCCCCCTTCCAAGTCTCCCCTCCACAATCCCCCTTAATCTCGTCCCCCTCCCCTTTGCCTCTAAGAGGGTACTCCCCCACCTACCCACTCCTGCCTCACCCTCTAGCATCTCCATTTTCTAGGGCATCAAGCCTCCACAAGACCAAGCACCTCCCATCCCACTGATACCAGATGAGGCAATCCTCTGTTACATATGTATCTGGAACCATGAACCATCCCACATATACTCTTTGATTAGTGATTTAGTCCCTGGGAGCTCTGAGAGGTCAGGTTAGTTGATACTGTTTTTCTTCCTATGGGGTTGACCAAACTCAGTTCCATGAGATTTCAAGACTTTGCCCCAGATCCTTGTGTCTGTTTGAAGGACTCCTTCAAATAGCCTCTGCTTGTAGAGGATTCACACAAGTCAGTTTGTCTTTAGAGCCAGCATCTATGCCTCCATTTCTTTCCTTATGTTTCATCTTTCCTGCCTTCTCTTCTGCTAGACCTCATCTGTCTTCAAGGATCATGGGATTAGACAGGGTCTCATGGCTTATTCAGTCATTTCATCTAAGAATCTACCTCAAACATTATTTTGTGTGTGTTTATGTACCATACTTATAGATCCCATGCATACACTATGGAAATTTGGGGGTGGGGGGCATTTTGCTTACCACATTCCCAGTTTTTCTGATAAGAACATATGGTTTACAATTTATCAGAAGCTTTTTAAGAGATTATTCTAACTTGGAAAAACAGTAAACATAAAATCAAATACAAGACAAGGCTACAACCCGTTGATGCTAATTTGGTTCATAGATAATGGAACACATTCTCTCTTCTGAAATTGAATGCCTCCATTATCTGGAGGGTGGTCTGAGGTTTGAAAAGGAGTGAGAGGCCAGGACACTCACTGCGTGAAAAGAAATCTGCTACTTGTCCATAGCAGAAGCATGTTTGTCTGGTGTCAGTCAATTTAAATGGACCAAGACTATTTGAAAGGACATGTAAGTTTGCGATCACGACACAGTCTTAAATGAACATGATTTTGTTTGATATGATGAAAAGTTAAAGCGTGAGTCTGAAAGTGCCTTGAAGGAAATTTCCACATTCCTTTCAGTAAGAACTGACATCAGCATATAGATGGGTTCATCCATTATTGAGAAAAAGACTTACAAAGGAAAAACGACTGATTGAGATGCTGCATTTTGAACTGTGGGTGTGGAGCCCTTTGGTTGAAGGTATCTGAAGGTCTAAATGCTTCATGGTTATCCCTGGCTGCCTTGTCTGCTCATTCATTAAAATTTCCTTTTAAAGTTTAAAGAATAAAAAAGACTGCTCAAAGAGTTTTCAAAATAGATTATTAAACAGAGTGCATATTCCAAGCATTGAAACACTGACGTTAAAAATAGATCAACATATAGATAAACACGTGGGGGCCACAGAAGTTAGATTTCAACCAACATGGTCTTCAGTGTTAATTGTCCCTGATATTGGGTTCCCTCACAGCTTTCTTTGTTCTCCTCCGTATTCCAACACACAACAACAAACCTCAGTGTCTCTATGTTTGCCATCTAGGATTTGTGGCACGGTCATTTCTAAAGCAGCATACTGGATTCTGGAATAACAGCCTAAAACTAATCTAAGTTTAAGGCAAAATCAACAATGAATGTTCATTTATAAGTCCTCAGCCCTTGTGCATTTGTGAAACTAACATTTAGGTCTAAATGACAAAGGGATCGCAACTGACACAATGATGAAAGCCTGTGTTTTACGCTTGTGTCACCATAGCTTAACTGTTCTTCAGCTTTAGGTGAATGCTAATGAGAAAATGAAATTATTCTCTATGATTAGCATGAACGTATTTAAAAATTACCCAAGCTCTCAGTTCCTTCATAACCATATACTTACCACCACAAAATTATAACATTAGCAATGTAGTGCCAACTATTTAATTCAAAATGCGACTGTCTACTTATCATCTGATCTCAAGGTCCTTACCTGTGGTTAAGCACAAAGGGTTTCTTTATTATCAGAAAATTCTAATTCTATATAAACTTGTTTTAAGGTAACCTTTGTTACCTTACCACAGATTCTTCACACTGATTCACAATCTATTCTTTTAAAATATTTTCCCATTCCATGTAAACTTGAGCATTTAAATTTCATTTCTGTCCCTAAGTACATAGAAACATATATGCCTTGGATGTCTCTGGATGATGTTGATTTCTTATGCATGGTTCATGAATCTATACAAGGCTGTTTAAAGACATTTATAAATTTGTGGGCAAAATTTTATACAAGTAATATAAAGACATAAATGTGAGCTTTACCTCTGGGTTTATGTTGCTGTACCATATGATCCAACATGATGTGGAAATAGTACATTCGAATAACTGAAGAAAAATCCAAGTAATTTTAAAGCACCGTTACTAATGGTGAGTAGAATTACTAATTTTAACAATCATTTTAGCTTTCTGGAATAGATATTACTTGGGAAAGGCATGAAAAATAGGTGCCAAATGTTTACAAAGCCAGAAATGTGACTATGCAGTTTTTGAGAACCTAAGACATTAAGGTCATGAATTGAAAGCTGTCATAGTCTATAGATTGTGACACTGTCTCAAAACAAAACAAAAAAAAATAGTTTGCAAAAGAGAAGAGAAATTGTTCCTTTCTGTTTCACCCATGGAGCTCAGGTCACAGTAGTATGCTCCCAGCACAGACGTCTGTATCTCATGATGACTTTCCTTCATAGGACAACTTTTTGTCCTCCTTATCCTTAATTCTCTACTGAATTGTAATCGATGGGTTCTAGAAGCCAAGGAAAGGATGATGCCTGACACTAAGCTACACCATCTTGCCTCTCCTCACAGTCCCCCCCGTAACTTACAGTCAGTTTGCTGGTGGATAAACATCCTAGGGTTATCTGTTTACTTTCTTCACTCTTAATAGAATCTATGACAGCCAAAGATCCTGTCCGTTTTATTCACCAATGTGTATGTACCTAGATCTCACTGGTGTCTGTAGGCAGGTCAGACTCTTGAGAAAATCCCTAAAATGATCAAAATTTAATGCCAAGATAGCTGTGCTTTCAGTGTGTTAAAATAATATACTTGAGGTGTTCATGACACTTTTGATTAACTTCTAGGTGTTTCCTATGCCCTTACATTTGAAGAGACGTGAGTTTATGGTATAAGAATTAACCTCCCATGTGTCTGACACCATATGTTTTCGGTTTTTCTCTCTTCTCTCTCTCTCTCTTTCTCCCTCTCTCTCTTCTTCCTCCTTCTCCTCCTCCTCCTCTTCTTTCTCCTCCTCCTCTTCCTCCTCCTCCTCCTCCTCCTCCTCCTCTTTATTCTTTTTCTCAACATTTCCCCCCTTTTCCAAAATAGTATATTTTCCATTTCTGGATTTCCCTAAAGGAAAGGTATGTTTTTCTCCTTCCTGATTCACACTATTTGAAAAGGCACATGCCCAGTGTGTGTGTGTGTGTGTGTGTGTGTGTGTGTGTGTGTGTGCGCGCGCGTGTGTGTGTGTGTGTGTGTCTGAACTCTGAAAATCAAGTTTATAAGGAACAGGAGTCAAAGAAACTTTAGCCAATACTTCGAATAACCCATTAGTGTAGAGAAAATGATTGAATCTAGAACAAAATCTTAATCATGTACCTCATCTTAATAGTTCTCTCTTTGTGGATAACAAAAGTTCACTCTAAAAATGTTATTAAACGATTTGAAGGTTTTTTCAAAGCAACTGTGGTGCACATCATTTATATCAATCAGTTTTGAAACATTTTTCTTACTTGAAAATATATATGCGTGTATTTCTGACATCAACCATAGTGGTTTGTGAATTTATTCAAAACTATATTTTTAAAAGTATAAAATGTTACATTCTTTTATAATTATTAAATGGTATTTATTAAATATTATTAAATTGACATTTTAGCTCATTATTTGAACATCCAAATAGGGTGAAACTGTCAACTAAGTCAATTTAAACATACTTTATCTTGCCTCTGCAATTGCTAAAGTCTTTTAATGGAAGCATTACTGTAATTGGAATTAATTAATCATATAATTAGAAGCAATGAACAGTTGGAAGCAGGAAAATAACTAGAACCCTATTTCTTTAAGATTTCATCTCAAAGAACTTTCAGTGTGTAAGTGGCAGTATGAAATTCTCTGACCTATTTCTTTATACTTGTTTTAATAGGAACTATTCAACTGAATTCTGACAAAGTCTACAAAACTTCTTAGTACATATGAGACGTAGCTCAGTGGTAGAGTGTGCGAGAACTCCAAGCTCATAAATTATTAGTATAGAACTACCTAAAATTATGAGGTTGCATTTAGTACTATCATTTAAAAAAAGCATCTTGAATTTTTTATTTAGATTAATAGATATCCAATAAAATATTAATGCACCAACCACACACATAATATTTAATATCTTGTTATTCATTTATTTATTTTATGATAAATTGCATTTATCATTTGAACAGTGCATGTCTGACTTGCAAGATTGCAAAAGCACAGGAAAGTGGGACAGGGGAGATTGCTCTCAGTGGTTAAGAACCCTGGCCGCTCTTTCAGGAGATCCTGGTTCATCCCCCCCCCCCCATGGTTAACTAACAAACCATTGTCAACTCCAGTTCTGAGATCCTATGCCCTCTTCTGGCCTTCACAGGTACTCCATGCATGTGGCGCATCTCCACACATGCAGGAAACATAAAATAAAACAAAACAGATTTTTTTTAACCACAGGGAAAGAAGAAGCAGATGCACTTTCCAGTCCTGTAACAGTCAGCGATAAGAGACTGAGTGTTCTACTTACCAACTAGAAAATACAAATAAAAAATAGGTCTAGCATGAAAATAAATTTTTCGACCAACAATTTTTTTACTGATTGATAAATTTCAAAAGCTTCTGAAGTTAAACATGAAGAAAATAAATCTCAGGATAACATCAGGACAAGATGACTAGATGATCTACATTAAATAAATGAAGGACATTCAAGACTTTTCTAATAGTGAAGACTGTGGTGTTTCACTGATTACTAATTTACTGTAAATTCTTCCCAGATATATATACTTGTAAGTTTCACAAGCCATATTCCTCTTAACATGTGTGCTGAGTGTCGACGGATGGTATCGGCCAGTCTGCACGTGCGGCTGTAACATCTGCGGAACTTTCTGCTCATCTCAAAGTCACAGTCAAACAGCTTCCATTGTGCACTGACAAAGTTCCTGACACTGTCAAAATCATGCAATTTACTTGTCTGCACATGTGAGTGCACATACACAAATCTGTGTCACGTGAGTCCTTGGGATTTAGGTTAACTCCTTACTACTCGTTCATTGTGCTTAGGTAAATCAGAACATACTATGCAAACTACCTCGTTTTTAAAATTGGGATATCTCCCCAGGTTAATCTCTTGGCTTTTGGAGTTATCATATACAAAGTGTTCCGCCACACTGCTGGACTGAAGCCAGAAGTTAGTTGCTACGAGAACATAAGGTATGTGTTGTTGAAGTTGATGAAAATGTTTTAGCAAGATATTTTTTCTCCTTCCTTTAACTTCCTTCTTTCCTTCTTTTTTTCCTCCCTTCCTTTTTATTCTTTCTTTTCATTTTCTCATGGCTCTGAGATTATACTAGATCACATGGTGTCCATGTACCGGGCAACTGTTCACCAACCCAACAATGTTCCCAGTCCATCAGTCACATAAACAAGTGATGAGTTGAGATCCGTGATGGTTTGTTTGCTTGTCTGTTTGATTAAGCACTATCTTTTTCACCATATTTAAAATATGTATTAGAAAAAAGCATTTAATACATTTAATAAACTTGTAAACATTACAGATTAAATAGTAAGTGCACCCATCTTTTAAAATATACTCCCATTTGAAAGAAAAAGATAATTGTTCTAAGCCAAAAAATAGATCTTAATAGACTGTCTTCTGTCAGACGTTTCTCAGAGCTTAGCAAATCTTTCTTCTAATTCAGAGTTTGCATGTTGCTATAATTTTTCCTTTAGCTAGCTCTCTCTCTCTCTCTCTCTCTCTCTCTCTCTCTCTCTCTCTCTCTCTCTCTGGCTGATCTAGTAAGACCTTGGAAACACTGTGTAAAGAAACAGCTGAGGTAGGGTGTGTGAAACAAACGTTGCTTGTGTTGCTTGGGAACAGACCCGCAGGTCTGATTCTTCTGAGGAAAATTCAGAGTTGCAATTTACCAAGTGTTTTAGTGATTACCTTTTTTCAGTCCTCAATAGTCTGAGTTTTCTGTCATGTCCTGACTTCAATAACATCTAAAACTGCGTATTTTAGGTGCTAACACACCTACAGTAAAGACTCCACTGGGAATAAAATGTCAGTTGTTTCGTTTTCAAGACCATATCACGCTTGAGAACGATTTAATATTGTTACCCGAAGTCACTGATAGTTGTCTGAAACTATGCATGCCTTAATATATGTATGCATAGTTCCTTTAAATATCATATTAGTGTTCTAACATGAATTTATTTCTTAAGGTTACTACCTTGCAAAAGCAACAATAACAAAATTCTAGATTTATATTCTACATTTCACCATTATTGGATGTAAAAGTATAACCAGAAGCCACTTCAGAGGTGACAAACACCAGCTGGTGCAAGTCCAAACAGGATGCTCTCCAAGGTCAGCCGTCACAGTTGACATGGAGTCAAAGCCTGCACACTAAGGTTATCACCTTAAAATACATGAAGATCAAGTATTCCCATCAAACGTTACACATTTTAATAATGAGACCTTAAATTGGAAAGCACAATCCAGGTTGAATAGGAACGCGTTTACCATAAAGGCTTTTGCATCAAACCACATAAAAACTCTGAGCATCTAAGTCATTGACTTTTCTGATCCTAAAATACTTCTCTCACGGGGCTGGGGAGCGGTAGAGCGCTTGCCTAGGAAGCACAAGGCCCTGGGTTCGGTCCCCAGCTCCGAAAAAAAGAAGCAAAAAAAAAAAAAATACTCCTCTCACCCTTAACTGGGGAACATGTGGATTGTGTGTGGCAACTGGGAGTTACATGGGCTTGCATGAGTCTTAACTGGATCTCTTCCAATGCACTCCAGGTCTTGCGCCAGAGGAGCCCTGGCCCTCCTCTTCCTTCTGGGTACCACCTGGACCTTTGGGGTTCTCCACGTAGTGCATGCATCTGTTGTGACAGCCTACCTCTTCACAGTCAGCAACGCTTTCCAAGGGATGTTTATTTTCTTATTCCTATGTGTTTTATCTAGAAAGGTAAGTATTTTAAATTATTAGTCAAAACTAATTTATGTTCGTGTAGCATATTACCAGAGAGAAAAACTGTTGCCTTGTACTGTGACTTTCACCTTTTATTGCCTAAATGTAGTCCATTTTAAATATACAGCAATGATTAGAGTGACTTTCATTTTAAAATACCAGCATATAGATTATCTAAATAAGCCTTGCAAAAATCCTTATTATTAGACCAGCATGATATAATATAGTGGAAGCTATATAGCTTGTATTCCCTTGAGTATATTTCTGTATTCAAACAGCAATAGACTACAGTAAATCAAATATGGTCATTTATTGTGACTTGAAAATAATGTCATGTGCCTGTCTTAATAATACAATATTTCTTTTTTCTCTGTCATCAAGATTCAAGAAGAATATTACAGATTGTTCAAAAATGTCCCCTGCTGTTTTGAATGTTTAAGATAAACAACGAGAAGACACAATAATTATAGCTGAAATGAAATGGAAATTCCAAGATTTCGGATAGCCTGTGTGACAAAAATGAGCCTGCCTTCATTGTTAGTAATTAATTTCAAATTCGCTTTTCTGTTCGCAGTATAAAAGATGTAGTTAATGTGAGATAAAATTATGGGCCAGAGAGCTCCGGTGTGTTTTCCTACATGACATAGTTAGATATGTCAAAAATAGTACTGCAGATATTTGGAAAGTAATTGGTTTCTCTGGAGTGATATCACTGTGCCCAAGGAAAGATTTCTTTCTAACACAAGAAATAGATGAATGTCCTCAAGGAAGCGACTGGCTTGATATCTTTGTGACTCATGTTGCCTTTCAAACGAGTCCCCTACCACCATAGTAATGAGTTCCTTTGCAGAAAGGAGAGTATAAGAAACTTGGAGGGGCAGAATATGAAGCAATGGAGAAGCCTTCTCTGACAAGGAATTGTCATTCCAATAAAATTGGCTTTCTCCAAAATTGAAGAGGAAAAAATTTTCAGGCTAAAATAACGAAAAAGGAAATGCATCCTAGCACTTTGGGAATTGGTCTGAACTTAAAAGGCCCAGACCTAAATTTACTACATCCATGTTCTTCCTTACTGTTCTAAACCAAAGAAAAACCTTAAAATTTACAGATACATGGATGAGTGTTCTCACATAACATCATATTTGAATGTCAATTTTTTTCATTCCTCACAGATTAAGACTTCAGCAACATATTTGGTAAAACATAAATTTGTCAAACTATAAGACTGTTCATATCTTTAGTGAAAAAATAGAATGTGAAGTATTTTGTCTATAATATTTTACTGTTATGAAAATAATCTTTTCATATTAGAGCAGTATACTTGAATACTTTACTGTTTTTAATCTTACAAATAGTGTGATTCATGTTGCAACCAGCCCTTTTAATTGACTGTATTTAAAAGGGCATTATAAATTTAAACTATTGATGAAGTAAATTATAATGGTTTTCTGATCAGAAAATACATACTTAAAGCATTATTTATAACAAATAAAAAGTCACTGAGCACTGCAGGGGTTTCACAGTGGATCTGATATTTTTAGACCGTTTCCTATCACCTATCAGTCTATTTGCTTAAATGTACAGCTCTACCAATTCTCTTACTCAAAGGAAGAGGCAGTATTTTTCTCAGAAGTGAGTCATTGTTCTGTACCTTCCTGGAGACATGATTCGATCCATTGAACATTGTGGTTTTAATTCTTGTGCTGTTGAATGAAGCCTGACAAGACACCTCCTAAAAAATGAAATGTCAGCTGGATGAAGCAGCCCTGCTACTGCCTGACTGAGTTGTTCTCTCAGGAAAGACCACTCACCTGCCAAGAAGCACGTTGCATCTCTACAGATCTCAGGGTTTCTCCCATGCCAAGTCTGTAGCCCACGAGCATCATTGTCATTCTAAGATGGGACTGTAGAAATAGGATATCAAAACCTAATCCGTTCAATCAATGGATAAGAAACTATCACATGTAGTAGACAGAATAACCCTTCTCAAATATTCATACACTCCTCTTCACAAGCTGTGGCCGTGGTGGATAGTGAGGAGCAGGAGGTCCTGTCAGGAGGAAGAGTAGCTGAGGTCCACTCAGTTGGAGAAGGCTCTCACTGTGCTGGGGGAAGTCAGCATGCTGACGATGTTACTTTAGTTTGGGTCTCTTGTTTTGGACATCTCATTTCTAGAGCTGTAAAGACAATAAAATTCTATTATCAAAGCCACTAAATATATGTTCTCTTATTATTCTACTTTATTTTTTTTTGATGTGGCTACTGGGAACTGAGACTGGAAATATTTATACACTAACATCTTTAGATCAAACTACCGTTCACATCAAGGGTAAAAACATTTTCATGATTGTCCAATTTCTCCATTTCTAGAATATTCTCCATGTGACAATTTGTGGAAAACATGTCTACTACAGGGAATGAATTTGTGCCAAGCTGATTTCTTTTATTTTTTTTTTCTTTCTCTCTTGGTCTTTCTGAATACAGTCTACTTCTCTGCTGCCTCCTGACCACAGGGCTGGTGTGATAATAATCTCAACAATGCATTATCCAGCTGTCCCAGGCCCTGGGTCAGATATAACATACTGGAAGTCAGATTGGAGAGTTCCCCATGCAATTTCAAAACAGTGCAAGGAGGCATCAGAGTCAGGCCACAGATGGAGCTGTACGCTTAGGCTGTACTGAGACTGATTTTCCAGGACAGAGCTCCAGGATATAAATGGAGCTTGCCCAGTGGTGACGGGTGCTACCTCTTAACCCCCTAGCATGTAACGCAGTCACCAAAAAAGACTGACATACAAACTCTGGTTCCCTCCATAAAGAGAAGGACATGGGGCTTGGAGGATCTCAAGAGTTGGAAGAAATTATGCCCCTGGACTCAAAGAATAAGCGAGGCAACAATAAAAGTATTAAAGTCTCAGACTGTGAAAATGTGCTACAACTAAGAAATAAATGGTAATCCCTTATACATGTTTCTGTTTACTGTTACATCATGTTTAGGAAAACATGTGTTTATAAGCAGTATAAAAAGCACACAGCAGTAAAGAAGCAAATACTCTGTTGTCTCCAAAGAAAGCACAGCAGGCAAACTTCACGTGCTAAGCTCATGAGACTGCCATTTCTCTGGTCTTGTCAATCAATGCTGGCCACTTATGGTAATCATTGTGTATCTGATCTAACTTACAGAACCCACATTAAACTCCTTACAAACTGTCTTTTTACAGTGCTCAAGATTGATCCCAGGGCTTTGTGCACACTGGGCAAATACTACATGTTCCTAGGACCTCTTCATCCATATCTTTGTCTAATTTCTCCAGAAAGGAAATTTTGAGGAAATCATGAACTATGAACTCAGAATGGCCTAAGAGAGCATTCCTTTTGTGCAAGGTTTTCAGCAGCCTGGAAGGTTTTCTGTCTTGCAAAATGTATCTGCCATTCAAGGCCACTGTCTACAGAGTCTCAAGTTGATTCTTACTCATTCCCACAGCCATTGCAACTTTAGTGAGTTTGGTGGTGGCAGTGGTACTGTTGTTGTTGTTGTCATTGTTGTTATTTGAGACAGAATCTCTTGTATTCTAGCCTTGACTTGAACTCACTCTGTCTCAAAGGATGATGTTGAACTCTCTCTGCCTACACCTCCCTGCTCTGAATTAGAGTTGGATGAACATACAGACTGCACAGTAACACAGCACACACTGAGGCAGCTTGTGAAGCAGTCATAAATCATCAAACTTAAAGCCCATAAGTATCAGATGACAAAAGTTAGAGAAATAACCTACTAACTGCATTTGCAAAAGAAAAACTTTGCCACTAAAAAGGACACAGATAATTTTTTTCTGAGTTCTGCCACCATATTTAATTTTCACAGTAACCTAGGTGAGTCATACTGCCATTTTTCAATTTGGAAAGTCACTGGTGAATTTCAGTTAGTGTTAGACCCCTAAGTCCAGAAAATTCTGCTTCTCCACTCAAATGCCCAGTTACCTGTTTGGGTAGGAGTGGAAGAACCCAGATCGAAGAGGTTGGAGCTCTTCGCTTTCGCAGGGCACTTTCCAGCCACAGCTGTAAACTTGTGCCTCTCTGGTGTCTCTCTCAGTAGAGAAAGCATGACACCCTCTTTCCTTCCATGGGATTCCAAGGGCATTTCAACTTTAAACCAGCCAACCAGCTTTAAACCATCTTATGCATATTGTAAGCCCTAGACTAAGTTCTTTCTTTCTTTTCTCTTGGCACTCACACTGTCACCCAAGCAATTCACTTTAACAAATTCCCCTTTTTGGGGGGTAGGAGGGTCTGGCTGATTATAAGTTTTTTTAATTTTTTATTATATATATTTTTATTAATCATTTTATTCATTTACATTTCAAATGATATTTCCTTTCTCAGTTTCCCCTTCGCAACTCCCTCCCATTCTATTCTCCCTCTCCCCCTTCCCCTTTGCCTCTATGAGGGTGCTTCCCCACCCAGTAACCCACTCCCAAGTCACCACTCTAGTATTCCCCTACACTGGGGCATCAAGCCTTCACAGGGCTAAAGGCCCCCATTGATGTCCGACAGCCATCCTCTGCTACATATGTATCCGGAGCCATGGATCTGTCTATGTGTACTCTTTGTTTGGTGGTTTGTCTGGGAGCTCTGAGGGCTCTGATAGGTTGATATTGCTGTTCTTCCTATGGGGTTGCAATCCCCTTCAGCTCCTTCAGTCCTTCCCCTAGCTCTTCCATTGGGGTCCTGGTCTCGGTCTGATAGTTGATTATGAGTATCTGCCTCTGTTTTGGTCAGGTGCTGGTAGAACCTTTCAAGGAACAGCCATACCAGGTTCTTGTCTTGTCTTCTTAGCAGCAGTAATAGTGGGAATTTGGTATCTGCAAAAGGGATGGATCCCTAGGTAGAGCAGTCTTTGGATACCTTTCCTTCAGTTTCTGCTCCATTTTTTTTGTCCCTGTCTTTACTTTGGACAGGAAAATTTCTGGGTTAACAATTTTGAGATGCATGGGTGGGCCCCATCCCTCAACTGGGGGCCATGCCTATCTACTGGAGGTGGTCTCTACAAGTTCTATCTCCCCTTTGTTGCATATTTCAGCTAAAGTCATCAGTTGGGTCCTGGGAGACTCTACCTTCCCTGGCATCTGGGACTTTTCTAGTGGCTATCCCTAGTTCCCCATCCCCCACTGCTACATATTTCTATTCGACCCTCTGAACTTCTCTCCTGTCCCTTCCCATACCTGAAAATGCCCCCCTTTCCCCTCCCCTCTCCTATCTCTCCCAGGTTGCTCTCTCTCTCTGCCTCCTGCAATTATTTTGTTCCCCCCTCTATGTAGGATTGAATCATCCACACTTTGGTCTTCCTTCTTCTTAAGCCCCATATAGTTTGTGGGCTGTGCCGTGGGTATTCTAAGCTTTTGGGCTAATATCCACTTATCAGTGGGTACATACCATGTGTGTTCTTTACCTCACTCAGGATGATATTTTCTAGTTCCATTCACTTGCCTGAGAATTTCGTGAAGTCATTATTTTTAATAACTGAGTAATATTCCATTGTGTAAATATACCACATTTACTGTGTCCATTCTTTTGTTGAAGGGCATCTGGGCCAAAAGATGCTCCAATATATAACGAGGACACATGTTCCACTATGTCTTATTTATAGTAGCCAGAAGTTGGAAACAAACGCCTTACTCTTCCATATTTCATCCTGTTCACACTATCATACTGGAGTCATCAATGTGAGCTCTCATTACAAATGCCTCTGCTACCTATTTTTATTACCTAATAGCTCATTCATTTCTTTTAATGGCTGAATAGTATTCCATATTAAGGGTGACCATAAACTCCACAGCTGGTATCCACTCTGAAATAGGGCAGTGATACATTTGCAGGACTGACTCCAGTATTATTCAGAAATAGCATGACCCATGCCATAGGGTCAGTGGTGGTGCTGAGTGTGCTAAATACTAACGGTTATTTACCTCTTGGTGGATATGAATTACCAGAAGGTAGCAAAGCTTTTAAAGTATGTCTGAGTGAAAGGAAGTTAGGCCGTTGGAGACCCCACTGAAAAGGATTGTGGGAGTATACTTTCCCTCTCTTCTCCTTTTAATTTGCCTCCGGGTTGCTATGAGGTATTCATAGCCGTGATGTAATGCCTTCCTCACCCCAGATACAACGCAGCAGGGCCAATGGGTCATGGACCACAAACTCTGAAAGAACGGACTGAGATAGACTAAAACTGACCTACTTCATAACCCTCTCCTCTGAGCAAAAATCACTTGTTCTTGCAGCTATTCAATGCAAACTCTTATGCATTTGAGGACTACAAAGCTCTTAGGCATTTTTGTCTTAGGGGAAAATGGTTGTTATTCATCATGGGTCATTGGATTGGGCAAGTATTGAGATGGGTGGGAAACCTGGAGGTGGATTGTGTGGACCGTTGGTATAAATCCAGAGTCTCAGTGGTGGGGTTATGGCAGAGTTGTGGTTCTCTACACTGAGAGGGTTAACTAGAACAGGTCTCTCCTGGAAACAGGGTAATGTGCTTCAGATTTCAACCACCCACCTGGAGGCACTGCAAATAATAAAATCTATAAAGTATATTACAATCCCATGCACTTAAAAATGAGAGAAAAAATAATAGGTTTCTTCAATATTGTCCTTGAGAAATACAGTTCTGTTTCCTATTGGGCTGCAATTTGACACATATCGCATCCAAGGACCAGGCCGATCAACCTGAAAATGATTGTTTTCTTTCTTTTTCCTTGATGTGTTGGAAATGAATCTAAAGGAACCTTCAGGATGCAGGAGGGTTAATTATCCTTGCAGTCAGTTAAGCTTTGGAAATTTTAGGCAGTGAGACAGAGCCCTAAAAAAGACTCCCTACCACCACAGCCTGCTGTGAGGAAACAGTCATGTGTTCCCACCACTGCAAATATTGCTCAAATTACCCTAAACTTCCCCTGATTTTGTGTGCATCCTGGTTCCTGGAGAGAGGCAGTGTGCTGAGAAGGTCATTTATTCTGTCACTTCAGCCCACTCGGCAATCATGACAACTACATCTTTCACTCAATCTAATGCAGAAGGCTTTTCACAGAGACCTTGTGTGACCCGAGGGAAGTAATTATTCAAAACAATCTTGCAGCTCGCTCTTCCGGTGGAGACTCCTCTGCAGTACCAGCGAATGCTTCCAAGTCCATCTTTCCACTCAGATCAATTTCTCAGAATCTCCTGAAGGACTCTACATATAAACAACCACCTCCCATGCCTTAGAACGTCCCTAGGCCGTCAAAGGCATCCTCGGTGCTGGGGATCAAGCTGGGACTGCAGTCAAACAGCCCCGTGGGCATCTCCTTCCCGCAATGGTTAGCAAGTCACAGCCCAGAACCTCAGTGGTGTATGAAATACAGACACCAGAACCTGCTGCACGGTGCTGTTGTAAGAAGGAGGTCACGTAATACATAGAGGAAAAGACAGTGACATTCAAGATTACTGTATCAATGAAAGAACTCTCACCTCAGTAGACTAGCATTGAAGATCTTTTGCGCCTCCATAATGCTGGTGTGTGTTACTGTGTCTCCATTACTCCTGCCCTCTGAAGACATAGATGGGGAATCCCACAGTAAGTCAGCTACAACACTGACCTTTATCCATGAGCTCTGGGCTCAACTGATACCACACCTACCCTACCGGTCGGCTCTGGGCTCAACTCAGAGGGTTTACCTCAATGAATAAGGTAGAGTGAAATCAAGAAAGACAGCATGAGGCCTCCACACCCATTCTCACACACATGTGCATGCTACTGCATACATGTGTGCCTACATACACAGGAAAATGCATACACATACGTATGCATAACACACACACACACACACATGAAAACAAAAGAGTAAGAAAATAAGGAGTCATTTTCACATTTTGTTTTACAAAATAAAGTCAAGACATCTAGAAAGAGGAAAAATCTAGATTCTATCACGTGAGTTGAGTTAATAAAAAATAAGAATGCAACCATAAAATGAAACTGATAAAATAAAAACACTTCACCTATTTACCCATATGTGTATGTAAATTATACATACACACACACACATATATATATATGTATTCTAGTGTGAGTTAACTAGCATTCACCATGAACACTTTGAAATATTTTTAAGATTATATTAAGGCATACAGTTCTGACACTGCTATGGCCAGCTGTGCTGCTTATAAATGATACTTCAAAATACTTTTCTGCCGAGATACAGGAGAAAGCAGAATGCAAATATTTAATATGAAGAAAGCTCAAACACATGTGACTTAATGTATGTCATTGTCTGTTTTGTTCCATATCCAATGTTCCAAAAGATAGAACCTACAAGTGAGACACTAAGGCTAGATAGAACAACTATGCTAAAAACACGCACACGTTGCTCCTGACATCAACGAACTCTCGGGGCCCTCTCTCATTTCGGTTCTCACAAGAGGGGAAAGAAAGCTGATGAGAAGATATTTACAGGAAGATAATCTTATGAATTAGTGAGGAAACCAAAGAGGTTTTAAACAAAAGCCCATTTCAGAGACGCCACCCCTGAAGCTACACAAAACGGAAAAGGTATCTACAGGATCCTGAAACAGCATTCAGTGGTATCTTCAAGCCTATTTTAATGGATGATTTGTATGCAACACTTCCAAGTGCGATGAGAGTATTAATGACTTCTAAATCAGATGATCACACCACACACCCAGCAGGGGCAGCTGGAGAGAACAGGGAAGAGTGAGAAAATGCACGTTTAAAATGTTTTCTTCTGAAACCTCGTAAACACAGCCTGTGAACGCTGCCCGCCCCCGCCCCGCCCCGTTAGCACACGGCCTTAGCTGGAGCTTCAGTTTTGAAAGGGAAAATAAAACACTACAAAAGCTGTACCCATTTGATTTAGGCTCATTAGACTAACTCACTGCCTCATCACTCTGAGATCTCAAGGCAGCTGCTGAGGGCAAGTTCACACTCTACAGGTGTGAATGTGCTAACATGAGGACAGATGGTTACTCCGATTTCAGGTAAGTGGTTTCCAAGGAACGTCATTCTGAACGCACTCTACGTTGAGGGAATCAGTGGGAGACCTTTACACCGTATGATGGTCCAATCGCTAGGGAAGAACACGAATAACCACTTTACAAACAAAACTAGCAAGTAATGTTCACCGCGACTCTGTTAAAATGATGCAGTAAGTGGGGAGGCCTTCCCTACCCTGCGCTTTGAGAGAGAACCAATATTGTATGAAACTGTGCTTGGAAACAGAGGTGCCTAAACATTTAAGATGTCAATGAAGAAAAGAAAGGCCAACTCTGACTTTACTTACATGGGAGTTTGACAATGCTGTGCTACAAAATATTTAAACATAATTTACGGCCCCCTTTCTGATGGGAAAGGTAGAAAATTTTAACTTCCTTTAAAAAGCTCAAATGTATTTTTTTCAACACTACTAAACATCATGCGTTTTAAAAATAAGTTTCAGGACATTTCAAATATGTACACTTTGTCTTATAATAAATGATGTTCAGTGAAGTATTCGCCTTGTTTAAGCAAGAGTCTAACTTTTGCCAGCAACTTATTGGAGGTAGAACTGCCCTGACCAGAAGGTCCCCTTTGACCACAAAATGACCAAACAATGTGATTTGTGTTTGAAGATTTGACCAGGTCATATTGATTCTGATCTCCAGAGGGAGAGAGGGTAAGAACATGGGCCTAACCTCGGAGAGGGACAGGAGACCATGACCCTAAATGAACCTGTGAGAACCAAAGGATCAGGAGTGCTCCTCGTTGGGTTGGGGATTTGGCTCAGTGGTAGAGCGCTTGCCCAGGAAGCGCAAAGTCCTGGGTTCGATCCCCAGCCCGGGAAAGGAGTGCTCCTCGTGCACTGTGTACATGTTCTCATAGCCTCCAGGGTACTCACAATTCTGCAGAAACACGATAACCAGCATTGCCATGAAGGAACTTCTTGGGCTCCATCCTTTAGGTAGTCTTTTCCTTAGCTGACTTTAATTCCATGAAGTTTCACCATAATTCCCAACCCAGGTGCAAACACCTGTGATTCCAGCACTCGGGGGTGTAAGGCAAGAAGAGAAGAGTGTAAGTTCAAGGCCTACCTAGGGTACACAGTGAGAGCCTGTTTCAAATAGTAAGTATTAATAATAATATTAATGATGATAATAATATTAATGAGAATAAACAAAATGTTAAGTATATTGTGTTCTAAGCTGTAGTTTTCCTATCGCATTATTAAATTTATGGGCATTTTTATCTGTTAATCATATAGTTAAATTTTATGATGTAGCATATGTTTCTTGAGAACACCAACAGAGCAACTCTATATATATGATAAATAAGTTTTATATATAATACATAATCATATATGCATATAGATATGATACTCATTTTAAAAAATTGTATAACACAGTGCAGTATCTGGTAACGCTAAGCTTAAAAGGTGAATTTAAAGCCTGAATCTACAGAAGAGGCCAGCAAACTTAGAATTCAAGAAGTGTTGGTGTTTCAGTCTTCGGGCAAATTTTTTTCTTTTTCCTCAATGAGAAAATTCAGTGTTTGCTCTGGAGGTCTTAAACAGACTGGGTGAGTTCTATCTACGTTATGTAGGGCAATCTTTCTTCAAAGTAACTTTATTGTAGATATTAACCTTCTCTATAAAATCCCCTTATGGTAACATCCAGACTTGCATTTGATTAAATATCTCCGCACTCTTGCCCTATGTAAGGTGACACAGAAAACTTATGGTCACAGAGATGGAAAGATGGCTCAGCAGGTAAGAGTGTGTAGCAGTCTTCCAGAAGATCCCCAGTTTGGATCTCTATGCCCATATCTGGTAGATCACAATTGCCCGTAACTCTAGCTCCTAACAAATCTGATTCCTCCTGCCTCTGCAAGCACCAGCACTGGTGTGTTCAAGCACACACACACACACGCACACACACACACACACACACACACACTCACACACAGAGACACATACACACACATATACTTACACACACTCACACACACACTCACACAGACACATACACAGACACATATACTTACACACACTCACACACACACAGACACATACACACACGTACACACTCACACACACAGACACATAAACACACACTCACACACACACCTCACACTCACACACACACACATTCACACACTCACACACACACAATTAATTTTTAATTTTAAAAATCCTAATAATTGCAGTTGACAGCTGAGGTGAAAAAGGGTAGTCTTGAACTCGTGCCCAGTAACAGAGGTCCTGTGAGAACCATGTCCACTTACTACAGAATTGGCTAATGCATCCATCAACCTACATACGTACATTGAACTAATCTTTGAGAAAGGCAAAAGGATAATTCAAGAGACAGAAGACACTTTCAACAAATGTTACTGAACAATTGGATGCTTGTGTGTATAAAAGACAACAACAGAAAGGACCTAGAAACACACAGAACACTGTACATAAAAATTAACTCACAGTGGATTGCAAGGCTAAATATAAAAGTTAAACATAACATTTCATGAGTGGAATTCACCAGTTCTCACTCTGTGCTGGTGGAAACGCTAAGTCCCCATTCCGAGAAAATATGGCAGCTTCTTAGAAAGATAAATACAGTCTTACTGTGGGATCCAGCCATTGTGTTCCTAAGTACTTATCCAACTGATTTGAAAATTAATGTCTACACAGATCTGCTCGTGAATGTTTATAAAGGCTTTATTCATAATCACCAAGACGTCCCTTAGTAGGTGGATGGATGAACAGCCACAGGACAGCCACAGGATGGATATTTTATGTCTGCCATTAATGCTCCATGAAGCCAGGCAAAGACATGGGTGACCCTTCAGAGCATATTGTTAACTGGATAAATCTGCTCTCGAGAAAACTACAAACTGTCAAGCTCATTTATGTTACATTCTGCAAAACACAAACCCTCAAAGACTGGAAACAGATCAGTTGTTCCCAGAGGACACCAGTGGTCTATGAATAGGTGAGAGTTAAGGGATTATTAATTCTCTGACTCTCTGCATTGTACTGTAATAATGCCTACAAGTGTATATGTCAAAACCCATAAAATCATTATGCAGAGTAAACAGCAACGCATGCTAAATTTAAGATCAAGGGATCTTAGGATAATAGCCAGTCATTTGACGGGGGAATGTAACTGCTTCAAACTGTAAGGAACAGTGACCTTGAGAATTAAAACCACTAAATAAATGTTAAGTAAGTCTTACCTTTAAGGGACTCTAAATATTTAAGTCTTCATATCCAAGAGTGTCTCACTAAACTCTTGGATGAATGTGCCTAACAGAACCACAGATAAAGCAAATCAACCCTTCCAGTGTTTCTCAGTTTCTGATACTAACTGGTATCTCTGAGTTTCTTTTCAGTTATATGAGTCTGTTTTACTAACTGATCTTTCTTGACTCTCTGTTTCTCATCCTTGGGTTCAACATAATTACTAACTATAACTTAACATTTTTATACCAACCATTAGCTCCTATAAACAGTTGGTCTGCTCTTATGTAATACTTAATAGCATTCTTCAACATTCGTGCCAGCCTAAGAATGCTGCTCTTGATTACTAACTATAAAATCCAAAACCATACCAATCTCAATGTCTCCTTCCCTGAGCCAACACCTCCATTTAACTAAAGAGTTCTGATCAATTCTTCCAAATTGCCCAAAGCTAGTTGACTAGTTTTATAATGATACGGATCTGTCTTCATACCACTTTGCAGCATGCCAAACATTCTGTTTGCTCATCAATCAAATTCTCCCATAAACTTGATGAAATAAATGCGACTGAGTTCACATCACACTAGCAGCTGCTAATCTTGCACTACTAACTGGGGTTTGGGGATCCTAAACCAACATTCTGCTATGTAAGGTTGGAAACATTTCATCCATTTGTTTTGAGAACCATAATTAATAGGAAAAAACAAAATTCACAAAAACCATCATGTGCAATTTTCTTTGTCTATAACAACTAGTTTTGACAACAAAATTTCTTGTAACTAGTGCTTGAAATTTCCTCAGAATAACCTTCTTTTTCTAGCTGTTTGTTCTTAACCATCAAGGTGATTGCCCTGGAACTAATGTGGAAATTTTCCATCTGTAGTAGACACGACTGTATCATCAATCCTTAAGTACAGTTGACCACAAAATTGTCCTATGGTTCTAACTTGTCTGCATTTATCCAGTGCCCTTTGTTCTGATAGACATGGATCCCTTCAGAATGTGATGGTTCTGTTATTGCTTCTCTCCTACTGGCCATGTTTAACATCTGATATCCAACTTCCCAACAAAATCCAAGTGGGCTCTCACTGTATTAGAACTTAAATGGTCATACACTTGGATCCAGTCTTATAGTGCCTTTTGTTGTCAATACTTGGGAAGACACAACCTCCACTGAGGAATTGCCCCCATCATAAGGGTCTATGAGACATTTTGTTGGCTACTAATTAATTGAAGACACCACAGCCCACTCTGGAGATGCCATTTCTGGGCAAGTGGAATGTATAAAGTGAACTGTGGATTGACGTCTATATGCAGGTAAGGGCAGGCATGAGATAAGGCAAGGCCATGATTGGGCAGTGAAAAAGAAAGGCAGGGACAGAGATTTTGTAAGGTGGGAGAGATAGGAGAAGGAAAGAAGAGAAGACAGAGAAGGATGACTCATCCCCATGTGGCTGTAATAGCCACCAGTGGCTATGAATATCTTATAAGGGATGGATTATTACAGGACAATTTGCCTTATCTAGGAAGGCAGTTTATATCACAATCAATTGGTTCTGAGTTTATTGTGTGGACATTTTGTAGAGTGAGAATTTACTGATATAAATCTGATTAATAAATTACAAGCTTCTAGAGTTTTGATTTTACCAGGATACTGGGAATTGTAACAATAACCTCAGGGGGCAGATGCTCTGAATGTGAGCAGAGTTCACAGTAGAGAGTCGCAAGAGGGTGGCCTCTGCTGGGATCAGAGAGTAGCCAGTGCCAATGTGGGACTAGCCATGAAGGTGGAGAGACTGCCAGAGCCAGAGAGTAGCAGAAGGTAGCATTGCATGATGCCTGGTGCCCCACATGAATTTCAAATATTTACTACAACACTGAACAAACCAGAGGGAGTCAGCCAACAATTAGCTCCCTCTGTACACTCTGCTTCAGTTCCCGCTTATAGGTCCTTGCTTGAATTCCTGCCCTGATTTCCCTCAGTGATACACTGTGATCTGGATACTTAAGAGAAAGAAACCAGATCCTCTCTCAGGTACCACAATGAACGTGAACTTGGGAACAAATCACAGATGGTCTTGTCGTCGTGGTTTTGTTTAAATTATATTTCCCTCTCTTAGTGCCTCTCCCTTCCTTTTTCTTCTCTTTAACTAAATTCTCTACGTAACGGAAGTCTCTAGGGACTAATGTGGTGGTTCAGTGGAGAGGAGTGATTGCAATAGAACCATGATGACCTGCATTCATTTCCTCAGTACCCACACACACACACACACAAACAAAACAAAACAAAAAAAATGAGTGTGTCAGGTATATTAGCCTGCAATCCCTACACTGTGTGAACAGAGACACAAGGACCAACTAGGGTTTGCTGGCTACCAACATAGCTTCAGTTCTGTGAAAGACCATGTCTAAACATAAGGTGCAAGATGATTGACTAAGGAAACCTGACATCCTCCTGTGGCCTTCAAACACTACACACACATACAACATACACACACACATACACACGCATGCACACATGTATGAGCATGCAGGCATGAATGCATGTACAAAAGAACCTACTGAGTCCATCCAGTGTCAGTGCGGCTCAGAGGAGCATGTGTTTAGAGATGACCAGTTAGAACGTGATAAACTAGCAGGGGCTTGCTGCTAGACTACACTGATTCTTCCTCTTTCGGCAGCCATGGATTAGCTGCGGGTCTTCCTCTGTGAGTGGGAGTTTGTGAACTTTCCCCATCCAGATCGGCATGGCAGTGTCAAAGTCATTATTCAGGTCTTGTTTAGTAAAGTACATTGAGACGTCATGGTTACACCATCCCTCTCGTGTCTAGAAGACACTACCTCACAGAAGGCATCCTGGTCCTCCGGCTCTTAAAACTTTTTCAACCCTGTGATGTTCCCTGAGTCATAGGTTATAGGGGTTGCACGGCAGATGTATCCCAACTGGGGCTGGGTACCCACGGTCATTTACTCTCTAGATTTTGATCAGTTATGCATCCTTGAAGTAGCCTCTACTGGAGAAAACATAGCTTTTTTATGTGGGTGTAAAAGTTACATTTATCTGTAGTAGTAAAAGCAAGTGTCTAGAATGCAATTAGAAACCATATTGATTTAGAAAAATGGAAGAAATAGACTCTACATTAGGTTTTATGGCCTTTCCAACCACAGGTAGCTGATGAGATTTATGGGACCAGGAATGAGTTCCCTCCAATTGAGCAGACCTTGAGTCCAATCAGATGCACATTGGTCAGCACTCAGGACGCAAGTGCCCCTAGGGCACCTTCGGGTACCTTGCTGGCCATTGTGGTTCAGAGGTTTCCCAGCGAAGAGCACTATAGATTGTCTTTCTTTTTCTGGCAGCTTGCACAAAACATATCAGCTAAAGTATCAACCTCTCTGCCTCTAATCAGATCGTCAGGTTAACTTTGATAAATACATCTACTTGACCCTAAGGAAACGTACATTTAGCATATAGGTGGTCAAAGGAGGGCTTTCTCAAACACCAGCTATGTCTCCAAAATAATTAGGTCACAATGAGCAATGCGAAAAGTAATCAATACAGCACATGACCCTAGGTACCGTTTAGGCTTTTCAAACAGGTAAACACGGCAGTGGCTCGTTCCGGAGAGTGGTTTAGGAGGCACACTGTGTTGTTCTATTTTCAGTTCTGAGTTTTCAGATCTGTGCAGCCTGTGGCAGGGTGTCTACTTCCTGAATTCCCCTGACTGCGCCGAGCTGTAAACCAGCTTATGCTGTACTCAGACTTGTTCCTGGCAGCACTGGAGGAGAGAAGGAAACAGGGCACTAGTTCAAAGTTGCTAGCGTGAGTGGGAATCATTAGGAGTCTTGTTAGGAGAGCAGACACCCTGAACTTAGTCTCGAAAGATAGGGAATCCATAGGCTTAGCACAGAATGAGTATCTGTACCTTCACACACACACACACACACACACACACACAGAAACACATACACACACACACACACACACACACACACACACACACGCCCCTTGCATAGAAACTATGGTCCCTGAACAAGGCTCTGGGACAGTCTGAGTTGTAGAAATGAGCTGAGTGCCCCAGCCAACAAGTCTCCAATTGCAAGCAGTACATCTCCATTGCGCCAAGCATCATGTCGAGCATCACATCGTATTAATGTGATTTGTTTATATTTTGTTTGGCTAGACTATGAGCTTCTTGAGGGCACGTCTTGGTCAATTAATTTTATGTTCCCAATGCCTGGAACAGTGGCTTTAATGAAAGATAATCTAAAGCTAAGGCCACAAGTGCCAAAGGAATGTTTCCCACTGACTAAAGGAGATAAAAGAGTGTGATAATGTAATTAGAATCCACCGTTTGCCTAGGAGTCGCTTGTTAAAATTTATTATCCTAGACCATACCTGAAATTGTCTTCTGACCACTGGGAAAATAACTTGTTCTTTCCCAACATAATTAAATGATGCGAAACTGTTAAAAACACATTTCTAAATAGACAAAAAAATAATAATTTGAGGAAAAACACTGACCACATTTGACCTACTTTTGTTCCCTGTATTTCTAGAAATACCTACAGGCCAGTTCGCAAACAGACGTGTGTGAGATGGTTAGTCACTCTTGTATGGTTTTTAAACACAGCCAGAAACAATAGAGATTTGGGATGTTTAAAAATATCATTTATTCACTCACCATGCTCAAATTGTGTCAACCCCACTTATTTACAACGCCAAGGCTGTTGACGGCCATTTAACTCTTTCCCATCTGTCTTTGGCCTCCTTCCCCTCAGCTTCTGTCTCTTCCCTTCACTTGATCCCAGTAGGAAAGCACTCTGTACCTGAGCATAGTGTCAGGGTCTTTGTACCTCGGACTCCATCCCTTTTCTTCATTTTTCTGTAATTCTCTTCCATTACTCACTATCCTAAGGGTTTTATATAATTGATCATCACAGACCATACTAAAACATCTCTGGTGATACCATAGTTACTGTCTTCTTTTTTCCTTCCAAATCACTTAATGTGAATAGAATAAACCAAAAGAATCATTGATGGATGACAAGTATCTATAATAATGTTTGATCTACACTAAGTACCCAATAATCCAGTCATTAAGTTAACCCAAGTCAGAAATGTCACCATGTACCAGGTTGTTAAGCAAGTAGATCAAGCTAAGTTCCCATGGCACCTGCATGTTAGTGACAACTACAGATAGCAACCAACAAATATACACTCCATCACTAATTGCCGATATACCTAGAAACGCCAGAGTATAGAAAGAACATAGAAATTAGAGAAGAGCGTGCCTTAGATAAACTTGTTGGGTACTGAAGGAGAGAGTAGTCAAAAAGAGTTGATAAAAATTAAAAACTGAGATATTAAAACTCAGGTCCCTATAGCCAGATTCAAACTATAACTTGGGTCAGTCTATAAAATTGATTAATTATGTGATATTAGGTGAAATACCTTTCCTTCAATTAGCTTTACTATTAGTTTAAAACACTGTCTTCTTTGGGATTTTGTAGATGAAGATGAAGGAGTCTGTTTATGTGTAAAGACTATGACACAGTGCCTGAATGTGACACAAGATACTTGACTGTTATTGTTTTCACTGGGGGAGGGGCAATGGGACAGGAGCCTGTCATAGGAGTGTGCCTGGAAGGTACAATGAAAAACCCGGAGCGTACTGTGGCTGGAAGGAGAAGCATTTGGAAGACTCAAAGGAAACGAGTTTTGAGATATAGTCAGGCTGCTCATTTGTTAAGTGTGCACTCATGGGATGGTGGGAAAGCACTACCAAAAGTCAAACCACCCTGTCACTAGTGAATGGAGGCATCCTATCCAGTGAAGAGGAATGAGAGTCTGGTAGGGAGTGAGTGTTGAGGATGCTCATCTGGCTTGGGTTTCCAGACAGGCTTTGGCTTCTGTACTTTCTGAGACCTCTCTGACTTGTCTCCACACTGAGAACCACCACCACCCTTCCAGTGAGCAGCCCTTAAACAGGGCAATCAGGATTTCTGTGGTTTGCTTCCTATAACCTGAAACCATCAAGATCAGAAACAGTGTTGATATGTGATGGCTGTATCTAGTAGATATCATTAGCAGTTAACTTATTTTATGGGCTGAGGATTCCATAAAGAGCCTGTCTTGAAAGAACAAGAACTTGAGTCCTACCCCCAGCACCAACAGAGATGCCATCCACTGGCTAAGCAGCACCCAGTTCACAGCAGATCTGTAAGTATATGGACCACCAGCTCCCCTCTCAAAGAGTGTGGACAGCTCTCTTTGCCATGGCCTGTGTCTGCCTCTCTAAATTTCTTCTTCAAGACATGCGTAGTTGAGCTTGGTTCAGCCTGCAGCCTGTCCCATTCACTTCACCTCTCTCTCCAGACCATCTCACCAGCCCCCAGTATCAGTATCATGGCCCCTTAGGAAAACACCAAGATTTGCTGTTGTTCAATAAACCATCTCCAAAGTTAGGACTTAAAGCAACAGAAATGTATTGTTTTAATTGTGTAGGTCTGCAGTCGAAAGTAGGTTGAGTGACTGTATTCTTTCCCAGACCGTAGAGAAGAACTTGGAGTCTGTACCTCCCCTTGGCTCATGTCCGTCTTCTACCTTCAACTCAGCAGTTTGTCCCCATCTCAGCAGACTCTCTGGCCCAGCGCTCCCGAAATGTTTCCACCTGAATCGTTAAGTTCCCTCAGCAGGTCCTGCCACACCAGCCCCATGCAAAGACCGCCCATCTCATGGTTAGCTGTCATAAGCCCCTGTAACCTGGCAAAATCAAAGCTCTAGAGGCTTGTAACTTACCAATCAGATTTATATCAGTAAACTATCACCCCACAAAATGTTCACACAATAAACTCATAGACAATTGATATTGATATAAGCTGCCCACCTAGATAAGACAGATTGTCCTGTAATCATCCATCCCTTATAAGATATCTATAGCTACCTGTGACTATTTAAAGCCATGTGGATCTTGGTGGCCCTTCTCTTCCTCCATCTTCCTTCTTCCCTCTTCTCCATACTCTCTGTCCCATCTCTAAAATTCTCAGCCCACCTTTCTTTTTCACCACCCAATCACAGGCCTTACCTTATCTTGTCCCTGCCCGTCACCTGCATATGGACATCAACCCACATTTCCCTCTTTGTGTCCAGTTAAAAGGCTCTTTCCTCTCAAATATCAATTGAGCATAACTATTATCGTTCTGTAATTTGTGAAGTACAAAAATACACCTAACACCCAGTCTGTCATTTTTGTCAATCAAATAGAACACTCTGTTATCTATCCTAACTTAAGAAAGGCTTACAATCTATATGTTATGTCCTGGCTAGCTTGTGTACTATCTGAAAACTATTCCCTCAAATGAGTTTTCTCAATGCTAAATAGCCTGGTTAGGCTATGAGACTATAATTACTCTTCAACACTATCAGAAATCCAAGAACGAATAATGTTAACTGAAAATATGAGAAGCACAAAACATAGCTTCCAAAACTTAGCTAATTTACAGAGGCCACTGATCACCTAGATGGACCCTCATTCTTCAAAACGTTGGAGCATCCGTCTTCAACCTTCTGGCCCAAGATCATCTGACAGACCTTTGTAATGCAGCATTCTGAAGGGCTGTTTACCGTGTCTTGGCAGAGATTATCAGTCAACTGTTCTGCATAGCTTGTCATTTTTCTGGACTGTATTTTGTCTGTAGATGAATTGAGGCAATTCTTGCCTCATGGCTGTCTCGCCACAATTGGAGCAACTCCACTGATGCTCAGTTTCTTAGAATCCAAGAAGGGGTGTTGTCTGGAGAAGACAGGCCTCTGATCAAATGATATTTAATAAAGAAATGTCTATAAACGCCATATTCTGTAGACTTCTGACACCTTCGAAGATCATCTATCTACTCAAAGCATTTCTGAACTGTTAAGCCTTTACTACTCATGGCCAATTCTAATTGAATTTTCCCAAAACACCCTTTTAATTACTAACAACCATGAGTTTGCTATCTGGCTCTTAACTCATATTGTTTAATCACCTAAAAACAGTTTGCAAGAGCAGTTATAGAAGGAGTGGGTCTAAGCTTTGTGTTCTTAAATGTGTTGTATAGGCACAATGCCTATATAAGAGTAACAATATCAATCCCAATTTTGTCAATAAGAAATATTATATGAATGAAAATTTTAAATGTGTAATATTCTCTACCAGTGGAAGAAATTATAACTTCAACCTATTAACGATTATAAGGAGTTGTACCAAATGAGATTATGGCTGCACAATTAATTCTAGCTAATTCCTCCTTGTTAAATTATGACCATTTCTAGATTCCTCAGAAAAACAATCTTAGAATAACCAACTCTAGCCTCCCAAAATTTAGGGAACCAGGGTGATGACTCTTCAATAACTTCTTCTAGCTGTACATGGGCATTGAGATATCTTGGGGATGGGGGGGAGGGGGAGTTGTTTGGCCTTAAGAAGGCCACACCAGCAGTTGTTGCAGTCTCTGATGTCTGTCCTGACTGGATCCAGCTGAAAGTCCCTGAGATCAGGAGTTCAACCAGGTCAGTTCAGCATGGCTGATGATGAGACTCACCAAAGCCGTACATTCTGCAATATATAAATCTCAAAACAAAAATTTAGTATCATCAAGATATCCGTATGGATTGTATCAGTCTGTGTAGGGAGTACAGACTGGTTAGGATGAAATTCTGTTTCTTTTTTTATTTTTATTCTCTTGAATCTAATTGTTCTGGGAGTCTCCCTCCATCAAAGCTGGTCCATAGAGCTCTGGAAGGTGTCCAGAGCCTAATCATCTTTTCTAAAAACCAAAGACGAAACTTTTTTCCCTTTAGTCAGCATATCCTTTAGTCAACAACCAGAAAAGCTTGTATCTTGTATTCTGTCCCAGAGAAATAATATAACCACAAAACTCAGGATCACACCCATATTGAAAATTAAAATAATCCAAAACAAATGAAGTAAACTAAAACACTGTATGAGTTTATTCTTAGGATTTTTTTTTCTTTTCTGTCAATGAACCCAAAATTCCCGTGGAGCACACCAACAAAGACTGTGAGTTTCCTCCAGACTATATACACGATCTATCTGTTATGCTCTCTACCTGGAGTTACAGACTTCTATTTTTCCTTTCTTAGTTCTGAACCATGGGCGGAGTTCTGTATATAAATCTATACTAAAAGCAAATAAACCAGCCTTTGAATTAAATCACACTCCAATCAACATCTGCTAAGGAAGCAGGCAGCCTCCATTCTCCAGTTCTCTGTGGCGCAGAGCAGCCTGCACTTTCCACAGCCGGGATCTGAGAGCCCTCTTTCTTTTTTCCAAGGTTCCCACACTTGAGTCCCAGCGCAACCTTTCTCTCATTTAAAAAATAAAACTCTAACTCTCTGGCTGATAATCTTAAATTTCTAGAAGATTCTTGCCTAACACATCGGATCGCCATCTGTAGCTGGAAATAATAAAAAGGATTTTTCCATCCCACACTAGCACGGGCTACTCTCTGGCCCCAAAGTCTCGCTGCCTCCATGGCTATCCCCAGCAGCGACCGCCCATTTCCAGGTTAGCGGTCACAAACCCCTGTAACCCGGCAAAATCAAAACTCTAGAGGCTTGTAACTTATCAACCAGATTTTTATCAGTAAATCCTCACCCCTCAAAATGTCCACAGAATAAACTCAGAGCCAATTGTTATTGATATAACTGCCCACCTAGATAAGACAAATTGTCCTGTAATAACCCATCCCGTATATGATATTCATAGCTACCCGTCGCTATTTAAAGCCACACAAATCTGGGTCGTCCTTCCCTTCCTCCATCTTCCTTCCTTCTCTCCATACTCTCTGTCCAGTCTCTAAAATTCTCAGCCCACCTTTCCTTTTCACTGACCAAACCAGGCCTTGCCTTGTCTTGTGCCTGCCCTCACCTGCATAGAGACGTCCACCCCCACTACTTGTTTTGATCTTTATGTTTCTCTCGTCTTTCTTTCCTCCATAAAGACTCTTCAGTTGGTTTCTTGAAATGTTCAAATAACCTATGAAAATCTACCACAAATGTTTAAATTGATTTTAACTTGTTCTACCAAACGTTTTATCATGTAAACAAATGCAGAGATCTTGATTACGATAGGATATCTTAGAAAAGCCTTATTCTGTCTACTAACCTAACCTTGGTTTTTCTCCCAAATAGTACATTACATTGAGTAGTTAATATAGTAAATTATATTAAATTGTCCAAGTTTCTGTGGCTGCAATTTCTATCTTTACCTGAAAGCTCCTAGGCCTACACAGCAAAGAATTCATTCCACACCTTCTGCTTCAAACAGTTACGCATGACCATTACAGCGGTGTTCCAGATGAGGATATGTGCTACGCAGAGAAGACAGGAAGTGAGCACTGGGAGGCTGGGGGAAAACAGGCTAAGAATTACCTAGGTCTACATTCTAGCCTACATATATATAAGTGTTCCTTAGCCAAGTTCTGTTAAAAATAAAACATCTTAAAACCCATCTGAACATAGGAGCAATAATGATACATACCTAGCTATTCACTCTGGGAACTCAATAAATACTTCACCTGAAGCAGTATGTACCTAACAAATTGTAGTTCTTGTCCTCTTGGAACATTGATTGATGCAATAGAATAGGTTTGACACAGTAACAAATGGGACTAAACAGTGTGGCTTTGTCTGGTTGGTTGGTGGGTTTCCCACGTTTGTTTTTTTTTTTATGCTATTTAATATCTTGTGAACCAATAGGGGCTCCACTCTCTATAGGCACTGAAGGACGAGGCTGACTGAAGTCACCTTATCTAATATTAAAGAGAGAGTGGGGTGCTGACCCTAGAAAGTCATGCACAGGAGGTTAAATGCATAGGCAAGGGTTGATATGCTTCACTTCTTCATGCAACTTCTTATTGCAAATTAATCGCATGGCCCCATCCAATCACAAGAAGAAACAGCACCTTCAATGTATCTGCTAAGAGGAAAAAAATACAAATTCTTTTCCTAATAGCATTAAAGATAACCTGCCGTCTAACTGATTCCTTATTAGACTACCTTCAACGTTGCCTTTGTATTTCAGTCAAATCTTCACTTCCCCCACCTTTTCTGTGTCTCCATCTCTAACTGAGATTCCCTTGGACTATTGCGGTAATCTCGCTGATTTCACTATCTCTACATTTCCGTATTTCTAAGGCATCTTTCAAAGTGATGATATGGATCTATTAGGAGCAGTTCATTCTCCAGCACCCAATGATAATAAAGTAGTGTGTCTTAGACATTGCTGCCCAGGGCCTGGGGCAGGGAAATGCAGATCCAGGCAGACACGTTGTTTGCAAGATATGTAACTTGAGAACGTTGCTGAATGTTCGGTACAGTTTCGAGGATTAAGGATGAATACGCACGTAAGTTACATATTTCTCCTCATAAACCGTGATCCTATCACAGCTCAGTAAATAGTTCTGCTCTTCACAGCTCGAAGAAAAGAGAATCCTGAACACTTCTTAACACATGACATCCAAACCTTTCATGCCTGGGAGACTTTAATCCTCTTCCTCGGTGTATCACTTCCACGGGCTGCCCCGTTGCTCCTGTATCATCAGCCTCCGTAAACCCAGCATGGACTTCTGTGTGCCTTGTTACAGAGTGATCCGACTGAAAGAGATACTCGTTTCCCCACCTACCTGTAGAAAATGTCCACGTTGTTTAACCTTACCAGCATCACCCATGACCTCTCAAGTAACAATAGAAGGGACTGCTTTTTCTTTGTGAATTTGCTGAATCACTTTTTTCTCCTACATAGATACTTGAGTTGTTCTTTGTACAAACAACAGGACTCGGGACGGCAGTCACACCAGTTCTGGACCCATCCCTCTGGGGCTTCCTCTTTCCTGAGATTCGTGGATCCTGGAGCATTCGATGAACAGAATTCTTTCACAGGAAGCTGAGGAAGGCACTGGTTAATTCTCCACCCTCCCCTCTGGGTTTTCTCGGGGTCTACATATCCTGTTTAAATAGCTTCAGTTGGTTGTAAGCATGAAGCTCTAATAGGGGCTTTACAAACGCCAAAGACAGAGAATTAGCTCCTGCTTCCTAAAGTCACACTCTAGTTTACACATCCCAGAAGCAAGCTCTGAACAGCAGGACTATATTGTGGTTGTGTTTCACTGTGTGCTAAAAAAAAAAAAAAAAAAAAAAAAAACGTGTTGGGGAAGGACCAGATTCTCAGCCTGTGTAACTACAAACGTTTTCTCCAAATTGCCGACAATGTGATCCACCCCTTAAGAAAAATATACACAAAAACAAAGCTTCGAAGCAAGGTATTTTCCCAACTTGAAATGGAATAAAATAGAAACTACCTAGCAACACCCAGCCCTTCTTATTATAATTGGCCAATGCAATGTGCCAAGAAAATGTATTCCCCAGTCCCAAGTGATGCCTGCTGTGAAGCCTCACCCACTTCTCCGTGTTTCTGGCAGGAAATCTGATTTGATCATTTGTGTTTCCAAGGGCAAGGTGCGGAGGAAGGTCTCCATCTCAGATGTCTGACAATCCCTGGTTAAAATGATGCTTTCGTCACTTACTGTGGCACACCTTAGCCTTGTAACCTCTCTGAGCCTCAATTATCTCACAGGTAAAATGGAGATGGGGTCGTATATTTCGCTGGCATGTATATTTCATGGTCCTGAAGATTAGCAAGATGGTGGATGTTGGCAGATAGGTGACGTTATGACTGAAGAGGTTTTAGTATTTGTAGCTGCCTCTCTACCCTCCCTTCTCACAGACTGGATGCCCTTGGGAAACAATGCCTTTTTTGTTGTTGTTTTGGGGTGCTTTTTTTGTCACTGCCCAGCACAATGATTGGATGTATTATTTTTTGGATATTTATAAATCTGGTCACCTGTGAGTCATGTGGGCTTTCTTTGACACCCATTATCTACTCACCAGTGAGTTCTGCTCTTCTGCCTGTCACTTCTCATGGAACAGTGACCAAAAGCTGGCATCTAGTAAGAGGACTGCTGTTTGAATTGGTATTAGAAGATTAGGGATTTAAATAGAGTAAATGTGGTATGGATTGAAGATCCTTTGCTATAGAAACACTACTATTATATTCAAGTTGGACAAAATGACATTAAATCAAAACATTTCAGCAAGGACCTCAGAATGGCCCTTAAACATAAAATATATTCATTTCTCTCTTTGGATTTTTCTCTGTTTGTGAAAGTGTGTGAGTGTTCTTCAACAACAGCAACAACAACAGCAACAACAGCAAAGCCTGCTAAGAGAAGTACTAGTTCTTTCTTTCTGTGAATGTGTATGTCCTTTCAGAGAGCATGAACAGAGAGGTAGTAAAAAGTAATTGTAATATCAGACCAAATTGAAACTGAAGAGGCACACATTGTTCTCCATTTTATGGCCGATAACATTTAAAGGGGACAAAACTCAGTTTGGGTCCTTTTAGGCTGTGATCAATACAGAGCCTCCATCCTTATTAGGCAATGTCAGCTGCAGTCAACCTCTGTCAACAGGCAATTTGTTCTATCAGTGCAGCAAATCATCACTACACACATGAACAGGGCTGCCGTTCTCACTCGTGCCTTGACTGTGAAGTGAAAAAAGATAGATGATAGATAGATAGATAGATAGATAGATAGATAGATAGATAGATCAATAGATGATAGATAGATGATAGATAGGTACATAGATAGATGATAGATGATAAATAGATCAATAGATGATAGATAGATAGATAGATAGATAGATAGATAGATAGATAGATAGGAGATAGATAGATACATAATAGTAAATAGATAGGTACATAGATAGATGATAGATGATAGATAGATCAATAGATGATAGATAGATAGATAGATAGGAGATAGATAGATAGATAGATACATAATAGATAGTAAATAGATAGGTACATAGATAGATGATAGATGATAGATAGATCAATAGATGATAGATAGATAGATAGATAGATATGATAGATGATGGATAGATAGATAGATGATAAATAGATAGATGATAGATAGATAGATAGTAGACAGACAGATATCTTGTTCTTTAGAAATAACAAACTTTCAGGAAATAAAGGAGAATGGATCTTTGGTTTAACACAAAGGACATTAAAAAACTCTTTTCCTAAAACCAAAGAGAACTATTTCTTTATAGAATACACTGCCTCGGCCACACCTCCTAAAACCTAGTCATGAGGTCTCAAGCTGAATACACACAGACCGTGAGGATCTTGGCCAAACACAACCAGCGGTGTCAAAAATGGTTGATACAAAGTTAGACCGCAGGGAAACAAATAACCCTATTAAAAAATGGGGTTCAGAGCTAAACAAAGAATTCACAGCTGAGGAATGCCGAATGGCTGAGAAACACCTAAAGAAATGTTCAACATCTTTAGTCATAAGGGAAATGCAAATCAAAACAACCCTGAGATTTCACCTCACACCAGTGAGAATGGCTAAGATCAAAAACTCAGGTGACAGCAGATGCTGGCGAGGATGTGGAGAAAGAGGAACACTCCTCCATTGTTGGTGGGATTGCAGACTGGTAAAACCATTCTGGAAATCAGTCTGGAGGTTCCTCAGAAAATTGGACATTGAACTGCCTGAGGATCCAGCTATACCTCTCTTGGGCATATACCCAAAAGATGCCCCAACATATAAAAGAGACACGTGCTCCACTATGTTCATCGCAGCCTTATTTATAATAGCCAGAAACTGGAAAGAACCCAGATGCCCTTCAACAGAGGAATGGATACAGAAAATGTGGTACATCTACACAATGGAATATTACTCAGCTATCAAAAACAACGAGTTTATGAAATTCGTAGGCAAATGGTTGGAACTGGAAAATATCATCCTGAGTGAGCTAACCCAATCACAGAAAGACATACATGGTATGCACTCATTGATAAGTGGCTATTAGCCCAAATGCTTGAATTACCCTAGATCCCTAGAACAAACGAAACTCAAGACGGATGATCAAAATGTGAATGCTTCACTCCTTCTTTAAATGAGGAAAAAGAATACCCTTGGCAGGGAAGGGAGAGGCAAAGATTAAAACAGAGACTGAAGGAACACCCATTCAGAGCCTGCCCCACATGTGGCCCATACATATACAGCCACCCAATTAGACAAGATGGATGAAGCAAAGAAGTGCAGACCGACAGGAGCCGGATGTAGATCGCTCCTGAGAGACACAGCCAGAATACAGCAAATACAGAGGCGAATGCCAGCAGCAAACCACTGAACTGAGAATAGGTCCCCCGTTGAAGGAATCAGAGAAAGAACTGGAAGAGCTTGAAGGGGCTCGAGACCCCAAAAGTACAACAATGTCAAGCAACCAGAGCTTCCAGGGACTAAGCCACTACCTAAAGACTATACATGGACTGACCCTGGACTCTGACCTCATAGGTAGCAATGAATATCCTAGTAAGAGCACCAGTGGAAGGGGAAGCCCTGGGTCCTGCTAAGACTGAACCCCCAGTGAACTAGTCTATGGGGGGAGGGCGGCAATGGGGGGAGGGTTGGGAGGGGAACACCCATAAGGAAGGGGAGGGGGGAGGGGGATTTTGCCCGGAAACCGGGAAAGGGAATAACACTTGAAATGTATATAAGAAATACTCAAGTTAATTAAAAAAATAAATAAATAAATTAAAAAAAATTTGCATGTATGATGATCCTGGTAAACTTGGCTTAGTGAATAAAACTGACAGTCATTTCTTTGGAGTAAAAAAAAAAAAAAAATGGTTGATACAACTCGCCTAGAAGGAGAGGAAATAAAACGATTTTTTTCTTAAATTCCATAGCCAGTTAGAATCAAAAGGCTTAAGGTGAAAAATTGGGAAAAGTGGGACTCTTTAGAGTCCTTATATAAGCAGCTCAGACAGCGCTGTCACCCTGGAACCGCGCGCGCGCTGCCTATCATCTGCATCCGTGACAGGAAGCCGGAGACTGGATACTGGATGTCTCTCCTCAAGAGCAGATGGGTTTGGGCTTTTAACTGTGGTCAGAAAGCCTGTGAGACCCTGCAAGACAGAGGATGCGTGGAGACCACGTGTGCTTTTCCAGGTTCCCGTGTTTACTAATACTCATCTAGAAGGGCAAAGCCCAGAGAAACAGAGCCAGAAGAGACCATCGGCTGAGGGAAACACTGGCTGGCTCCCTTCAGTCCTGGATGGAAGGGTTCTTTTTTTTCCACGCTGGTGAGATGGCTCGGTGGTTAAGAGCACAGGCTGTTCTTACAGAGGTCCTGAGTTCAGGTCCAGCAAATCACATGGTGTCTCACAACCAACTGTAACGAGATCCGATGCCTCTTCTGGTGTGTCTGAAGACAGCCACAGTGTACTCATACACAAAAAATATATAAATAAATCTTTAAAAAACAAAAGAAAGGAAGAAATGAAGGAAGGAAGGAAGGAAGGAAGGAAGGAAGGAAGGAAGGAAGGAAGGAGGAATCTTCCAGACTTGTAGGTCACACGATCTTCCAGCTGTCAAAACTCTGCCTTCAATATTCTGGCTAAGGACCAAAGCAGAAATATCCTTCACAACCTGCTCCTTGCTGTAGTATAGCTCTCATTCACCTTTTGCTTCTGTGCCTGGGGCATCCTGGGAAGAGCCTGATTCCACCCGGCCAACTAGCGGCTTCAGGTCCAAGCGAGTAGCAAGGACCCGAGAGCAATCAGAAATGCGCAGCGCCGTGCTGCGTGAAGCCAAGAAGTTACAGAGGAAAGGGTCAGGAAGAGGAAAAAGCTTTACTCTTTCCCATGTGTTTGCATTGCTTCAAAAGGATTTTTCTTCTTGGAAGCTAAACCCAGAGCAACCTTTGCTACTGAGGGAACAGCTGTGGTAGCTCTTTGAGGATGGCCCTGTTCCAGAACTCAGGCCTGACAATCCAAGAAACCTCTCCAGCTTTTGGCTCTAAACTGATCATCACACGAAACTGAACGTTCAACTAGAATAAATAACACTCTGGGGCCTGTTGTTTCAGGTGCACGCCATCCCTACTAACTTTAAAGCTGTTAAAACACCTACCTCGGTTGTACTTTCACCATAACCAAAAGTAATACAAATACAGATTTTAGCAATCTTTTCAGGGACTTCTGTTTCCAAGCACTGGGAGTTGGGGATTCACACATATAATTCCCATTAACACTAATAGGAGTTGGAGTGTGCGCGCCAATTCCCTTGTGTTGAAATAAGTCCATAGCCATATGGATACTAATAAATACATTTTTAATTCCGGTTTTATGCAGATTTTATGTAATATTTTATACAACACTTAGCAAACTCTTTGGAGACAAAGATTGCCTCTATTAATTCTCACAAGCAGAGACACAAATTCCTACAAAATCCTGGTTTTTGTATAATATCCATTTCTTTCATTAGGAAGAAAAGATCTAAATATCAGAAGCAGTTTTAATCCACGTACCTCGTGTAAAGATTTTTAAAGTGTTTGGGCATTTTGTTTGTTCATTTGTTTGCAAACATACCTTCTGTGCACGTCATAGCCTCTTGACCTTGATGAGATTTTTTTTCCTTCCAGGTGGGTGTAACCTTTAAATTGATAAGCGTGGCCCACCCTTTACACGATGCTGTACTGCCACCTGCTGGGAGGTCCTTTAAAAGCAGGAGATGAAGAAAAGCAATGAATTTACTTTTCTTTCCAAAACTCAGAAACACACTACCTGGAGACTTTTATAATATACACAGTAAAACAATCGATTAATCATTAATAACATTTTAAAACGTCATTTCAAAAATAATTTGAGGAGAAGAGAAACTAGCCAAAGGATAAGAAAGTTTTCGTGTTTGGAGTTTGGTTAAAGAAGGAATAAACGGGGAAGAAATTAGTCGAGACAAGAGGAATAAACAGGATTTGCACTGATTGTGTGTGTGTGTGTGTGTGTGTGTGTGTGTGTGTGTGTGTGTGTGTGTGTGTGTTTTATACAGAGTTTAGGCTCTTTTAGAATATTTGTGGGAAATCTTTTTTATTTTCAGCCCTCAGGTAAGTTTGAAAAGTTTATTGTATGCACATGAAAATAAAATCAAGATTTACTTCAAAATTCAAGAAAATATAAGTAGCCAATGTCACATTGATTCGGGATTTACTAAAAGGGGCTCCAATGTAAGTACCGAGAGACACGCAATTTAAATAGATTTCAATAATAATAGGGTTGACTTTTAGAAATGAAACTCCACCTTAGAAACACATTCAAAACAGCACATATGGTGTTTGAAAAAGAAAATTAAATTTTAAAATTGTAATTACCTTGAGCTCAGTACAGAATAAAATGCAAAGACAAAATCCTCTCAAGGAACAAGTGTTGATTCATCTGAATTTTACAAGACAACTTCCCACAGAGAGCCCGGAGTCTCTAAAGACACCAGTCCTGAAAGGTTGGCTCCTCTGGTGAGTGTTATGAACTCTCCCATAACAACCAGGGCAGGCCCCAGACCCACCGCCTTCTTAGAGTCAACAGAAGGGAAAGACATGAAATATTCACTGATCTCTCCTGAAGAAACAGCTCTAGGTAGATAGAGTTCTGCAAGAGATTACTCACTGACTGTGAACATCAGGATTTGGGACAGGTCCCTTTACATGCAATAGAGGCCACTGAGTATCATCATACTAGGTTTCCTAATGAGATAAAATGTTCTAGTCCTTTACAGATATTTTAGAATGTTTTGTAAAAATCAGACTTTTTTTTATGTCACTGGAACCAGAGGAGGATATTTAAATAGAAAAAAAAAAAGGCATTCTTTTTCTTTTGGCAGCCAACCTTGAAAAGAGGACAAAGTAGAACTTGGAGAGTGCTCAACATTTTCTAACTAAATTAAATATTTAATTTAAATACATATCTTATTACCCTACAAAAGCACTTTTCACATCTACGTCCCAATACAAACAGAAAGAAAGACACAAGAAGCTTTCAATCCTGTGAACTTAAAGGGAAGGTTGGTACTTCACTATGACCCATCTCCAAGGTTCCAGGGAAATGTCATTACAGTCGTACGACACTTAGAACAATTGCTGAGTGTGTATGGCGGGGTGGGGAGGTATATTACATTAAATCACACTGAGATCATCTATCCCCCCCCAACACACACACACACACATGGTTAGAGAAACTGTTGGAAAAAGAATAAAAACCTGTTTCTATAAATACCACCGAAGAAGACAGTTAAAATGAATACATAGACTTTTTCCCCCTCAAACCAGGATTTCAATCATTTTTATGTCTATTCCACAAGAAAGACCCTAATGCTTTGCAGCTCTTTCCACAGTCGCAGGTGCTCGGAGTGTTATCTCCTTGATGTACACGCCCAGCTTCTATTAAACGCTAATGGTGAGACCACACGACATTCCGAGGACACAGCAGCCCTGAGCTGCCTTTACTCCTCAGACAGGAATATGGGCTGTGCTTTCAAGGTGCGCCTGAGCACTGCAGTCTAATGGACTGCGTTCCCATTCATGTTCCTTGGGAGAACACATTGGCTAGTACTCAGATGGTGTGGATGGAGCATTTGGCTTAAGAAGAGGTAAGTGTTGACTAACACCCAGTAGGTGGGCTGTATGTGTCTCCACAACTCCACACCAGACACTCTGCTCTGTGAGAGGGGGTGAGCATTAGCATTCGCCTTGCCTTGTAAACCAATGAGCACAAGTGAAAGTTCACTGATGCATAAAGCCTGAATGATAGCCTCTAAGCTCCCGAGACACTAGGCACCCGTGTATTCAAGCTGTAACAAATCTCCCCACTTCTCCACAGACGTTTATAAAAATGACAGAAACTGGAAATCCAAAGCTGGTTGAGTTGAAGCAACGTCACCACGCTGTGTCTGTCCAGTTCCCCATTCCCTGTTTGATTGCTTTTGTCCACATCCATTGCTGGGAGATTTTAAAAGCACATCTCCAGTATCATGGCTGACAGTACTCTTGGGAGAGCACGGCAGAATCTGATTCACCAGTGCAATAGAGTCACTGTTCTTGGGGCCTCTGGGAACCATGTTCCAGCAAAGGATAAAAAATAGAATTTTTCTTCCCTGGTCATAGAATAGCATTTCCTGAACAGAATTACTCAAGTCCTAGAACAAAAGTATCTTGCATCCTGTAGACAGGCTTCCCAACCCCATTCAAAGTTAGGAGCTGTCAACACCCACAAAAATCCCAATAGGAGATAAACCTTGCCAACCGTTCTTACCTGCACCACTGTGTCTTTCTCTCTCCTATAGTCTCTTGCTCCAACCTCCTTCCTATTTTCAGAAGTAATCAAGGAAAATCCTATTCAATTCAACAGGTTCCGATGGAACAGATGTGCATAATTCTGACCAAAGTTGAGCAATCATAGTAAGTATTATTAAAACTAATTCTCAGTGTTTGAAGGACCTTGGCTGGGATCTCCAACACCACACATTCAGAGAATATTTTGACCAGGACTTTAATTTCCCTTCCAAAGATGAAGAAATTCTCCACACAGTAGGCTAAATCTTCATCCCAAGACAACATTTGTGAAATCCCTCTCATGACCCTTCATTTCCATCCACAGCTGCTGTGCGTACTGTCTTTATTTTTGTTTGTTTCCTTGGGGAAAGAACTAAGAATCATTTATTTGATCTGACTTTATCTACCTTGTGATGCTTTTTCCCTATCCTTGAAGATAAGCATGAAGTTTAATTTATACATACTGATCTAGACCTGGAAAAGTATGCAAACCTGGATCATTTGCATATCAAGAATAATCTAATCACCAGGTATGGAGACAAGGCACTGTATGTAGTATAAAGCAAGAAGAGGACATTACTTCAAATCAACTCCTAGTAAACTAAAGCTCATGGGGTAGGGAATAATGAATCCCAAGAGAATGACAAAGAACAGGGCAGGGAAGAATGTAAGGACACAAGAACCAAGAAGGTCCAGTCGAAAGGACAGCATCCTGCTCAAATTTCACATAAATCACTGCCTGCCTGGTGGAAGGATTTAGTAAGGCAAGGGCCATTTATAGTGTTACAGTGTATTGTTTCATGGAAAGATGAGGTCAGAATTCTGATCAAACTGATGAGTAAGTTGGGACAATAAAGTGAGAATTTTAGACAATTATGATGAGTTAGGAAAGGGTTAAGGGAGAGGGCAGGAGTCTAGGAACCGGTAAGGACTGACATGGTTGAGGAAAAAAGGAAATTCAGAGCTGCTCTGAATTTTGAACACATTCAGATTACTGTAATGGAGAAAATGAAAAGAAAGGAAATTTATGATAATAGCAGGAATGCCTTTTCAGTGACGAACATGGAATTGGTTTCGTTAAAAGAGGTGTCCACGCTAACTGTTGATGAGAAGCTGAATGGACAAAGAGAAAGAAGTGACATAAATGATGTTCAACAGTCACAAAAACAGTGGCCGGATAAGCTGAGCGTGGGACGAGATACGGTAGAGCCTGAAGCCCAGGATATATGTTTTGGAGGAAAAGGAATCATAGAGAATGGTATGGTACTACAAACTAGTCTTGGGAAGTGTGGGAGGGCATCAGGAGAAAGGGTGATGCCAGAATGAAAAGTCAGGGTCCCCCAGAGTCCGTCCTTCCAGTGAGTTCCAAAGACAGGCAGAATGACAGCAGAATACTAGGCAACGAGTTTCCAATACATTTGTCTGAGCTAAGTTTGTTAGTGTTTGTTAATAGAGCATGAATAGTAAGGGGCTCAGGGTAATCACGGACTTCAGTGAGGTTACTGACTCACTCACAGTCACATCAGGGGAGATGTAAGAAGTGGATGTGAATGGTGTGCCCGAGAAGGAGGTAGATAGTAATTCAAACAAGATGGAGGGAACTCTGAGTCAGAAAATGGAAGTCAAAGTAGAGATTTGCAAGGACAGAGAAAGAGCTTCACGGTAAATGGTGTAGCAGTGCAGAGACGTAGCCTAGGCACACAGCGGTGCAGGTCAGGGTGGAGAACTTGGGGCCTGACACCCTAGATGGCTGGGTTGCAGACCGCAGGATCTTTGGATAATGAAACAAAACTGAGGTGTTGCATATTAAACAACAGTCTTGCTGAGGTGTGTTTGATAGGTTGATAAGCACTCTATAGGAGAGGGCACAGCATCACACACAGCTCGGCCACACTCAGACACTGTCACATGCACACTTCTTAGGGGCTATTAGATGATCCACGGACAATAGTCTCATTGGCCAAGCTTCCTGAATGGTGGTCCACCTGAAAGGGAGAATTATGAAAGAAATGCTCACTTCAAAGACTGTTGGCAGATGCGATCTACCTAGTCATCTAGGGTAGAAAGGAAAGCAGATACAGGCATTTCAAAGAACTAAAAGTGTGGGATAATGATCAATGTTATTCGCGATTAATTACATCTCATTTGAAATATGGAGTTGAACTCTTTGGCATGTGTCTTAGTCACAGTTTTACTGCTGGAACAGACACCGTGACGAAGGCAACTCTTATAAAGGACAATATTTAATTGGGGCTGGCATACTGGTTCAGAGATTCAGTCCACTACCATCAAGGTGGAAACATGACAGCACCCGGGCAGGCATGGTGCGGGACGAGCTGAGAATTCTACATCTTCATCTGAAGGCCAATAAGAGAAGACTGGCTTCCAAGCAGCTAGGGCAAGGTAAAGCCCACAACCTCAGTGACACGCCTATTTCAGCAAGGCCACACCTCCTACTAGTGTCACTCCCTGGGCCAAGCATGGACAAACCGTCACAGCGTGCAAGCTTGGTGTGGAAGCTTCAAGCTATGGGCTTAGTCCTCAACCACAGCAAAATGCTGCTTCCAAATCAGTATTGGCAAACGCCGTTTTAAGGGGAGCATTGCTTACAACAAAGACTCTTTCAATTAGATGGGGAAAGTACTTCCCAGGAGACCGAGCAGGCTGTGTGTCAGATCTCAGTGACTATGAAAGAGTCACATACTGTTGGCCTTGCCTCAAGGATGCTTCAAGCATGTTTCTGGGGACAGCTCAAACCTGATAGTGAAAACTTAGGGGTTCTTTTAAACAGGAAATGAGAGGGGGAAATGAATGACTAGTGGGTGAGCCACCAGTACGAACTATTTCAGGAGAACTGGGTATCCATTCACTGAATTATAAAGATTGTGTGTGCTCTATATATATACAAAATGTTCATAAACACATCGAGGCTATTTAGGGTTTTTTTTCTAAGATTTATTATTTTATTTTACATGCATGAAACATTTTTCTGCATGCATGTATGTGTACCAAGTGGTACCTGGTGCTCATGGGAGTCAGAAGAGTGTGTTATATGCCCTGGAACTGAAATTACAGATAGTTGGTGCACTATGTGGGTGCCGGGAACTGAACCCAGGACCTCTGAGAAAATAGCAAATGCTCATAGCACAGAGTCATCTCTCCAGGCTGTTTTGTAAATAATGTTTTCCGGTTTTTTATCTATGAGACATATTATCCCTTACTGAAACATTTAATGTTTGGAAGGTTTTTTGTTTGTTTTTTTCTTTTATAGAAAACTCTTGTCAACTTTATCCTTCAGAGTTTCTGGTTTTATATCATGCACAAAAAAGCCATCCTCTATAAGATTCTAAAATATTCACTTCTATTTTCTTCAACTGTTGTTGGAATTTTACTTTTTAATATGAAATTCATTGCTCTAGCTAAAATTGATTTCAGTAAAGTATGGATTTTTCACTACAAGCCCTCCCCCACACCCAAAGGCTAACTAGTTTTCTTGGCATCATTTCTGGAATAGCCAACCTGTTCTTCATGAAACCGAAATAGTACATTAACAAAAATACTAAAAATTCATATAAAAATGAAACTGGCTCAAAACTTTTCTTTTCTCATTTTCGTTCTATTGATCTTGCTTTAGTCCAATGTTTTAAAATATGAATGGAAAGGCAAAAAAGAATGAATATAAATGCATGGAGTCAGTCCAACCACCTGGGGAATTAGAGACTTCATCCACTTTTTAAATGAATGCAGGCAACCTCATGGATGGGTAGGAAGGTCCATCCTGGCAAAGAGAAAACAGAAATCTGTCTGTCCTTCTCTTTGTCAGCTCAATTCAGCCTCAGGCTAGGAACATATTTTGCTTGCAAACTTTGGCTTGGGAGAGATACTTTTCATCCAACATCAGGCTATATGGCTGGCATGCAGTGTGTAGGAAAGGAGAGTAGTTGTTGGGATAAAGTCTGTGCTGTCATTAACTGCATAATCAAATAAAGGTAATTACACAAAGATGATAAGCATGAAAATGGATTGAGAGCAAAGTCTGCTAGTGACTTTGAAATAGCTGTTCAGGAAACTCTACACATCACATCCAGAAAGACCCAAGTGAGGAGTAGGAGCCACTCAGGATAAACCTGCATGCTGAATCCTGGAGAGGCAATGTATTTTATGTTTTTACATGAAATAAGTCTTCATCACTTCACCCACATTCTTTCCTCCAGTCCCGTCCAGATACTCACCCTCAAGCCCTTCTCAGGATGGCCTCATTTTCTTTTAATGTGTCTGTTACATATGTGTGTGGCATGTGTGTGTGTGTGTGTGTGTGTGTGTGTGTGTGTGTGTGTGTGTGTGTGTTTCCTGCTGAGTCTACTTTCCTTGTTTGTGTGTATATGGTTACAAGGCTGACCACTCGGCATTAACCAACTATCATCCCTGAGAGGAGCACATTCTCCTTCTGCCAGTACTCAGTTCTTGCCTGTGGTTCTTTGTCAGGAGGGGAATCCCCTGAAATTTACCCTTGTCCGTGTTAAGACGTCCATTGGTGCTGCTGTCATTCCAGTCTTGTTTGTGTGCCTATGCAGTCATTTCCAGAAGAGGTGCTGTTTCCTAGCAGACGTCCTGGTTTTATGATGCTTAGAATCTTTCCGCCTACTCTTCTGTGATGCTCCCTGAACCACACACAAATTCAGAAACCACAATGTAGATGTATTGCTTAGGGGCAAGCTGCCCATGATCTGTTGTTGATCTCTGCCTTGTGTCCAATTGGGGCTTTAAACAATGGTTCACTTGTGCAAAGAGAAGCTTCTTGGATGAGGGTGAGAGTTATACTTATCTGTGAGTATAAAGATAAGATTTAGAATGTAGTAAGGAATCATTCTGCTCTTGCAAAGTTATGGTAGTGGATTATTTTCTAAGGTTCATGACCTCACTGGCCTAGAGAAGCCAGTACCAGGAATGACTTCCTGCCTTTTAAGTTGGCTTTAAATTAAATTATACAACGACTGACGCATTGACAGAAACATGAGTGCCACCTTCTGTTCTGATATTGTTATGGTCCGTAGGTATCTCTGCTAAGTAGGATTGTTTAATTGCTTCCCTCCTTTGGCAGCCTATGTAGTATTTTCAGAAACCATGGAAGCTAGACCTCAGGCAAAAGGCTTTCAGGTCAGATCCCACTAAAGACCTCTGAGTCATGTGTGGTGCTAAATATACAGTGTGTTCAGTAATCGGGGCCCACTCTCAACCTCAGAGAATCAACAATTCACTAGATTGATAATTGATAATCTCTGTTGATTTGAGAGTCATTTCCTCTATGGTTCTTGTGGGAAGTATTATTATCCCAAGTGGAAAATGTTGTGTGTAGAAGTTTATGCATATACTTATATGTATTATGTATAATTTAGGTAAATATGGAGTAATTTGATTCCTTAAGGCTTTATCAAGCAACCTTGGTATTATTTGTCTCTCTTTTCCTTCTGCACTGGTCTCTCCCATCACCTCTTAGAGTCCCCTGCCCCCGTTGTTATCCATTTTTCAGTTCATATCACCTGAATCTACTCCTCTCTCCTGAATGGTCTCCCCAGCTGCTGGTCCCATATACATGACTGCTTTCTGTGGAAAGGTGATTTTTGAGGCTCTAAACAGAATACAAAATTTGAATATCTGAGAAAAAGGAAGAATCCAGTGAGAGGAAGAAGTAATGAGGCTACGTGCTAAGGCTGAGGGCTGAACAGTCAAGCCAACCACGTAGAATATTGCCGGCCATGGTCTGAAGACAGTTTCAGAATCAGAACTCCTAGGTTTTCAAGAAAGCTCACTCTCTTAAACTCAGAGCCCATCTGTTTAGGAAATTCCTCCTGCTTTACTGTAGTATGTTGCCATAAGAAAACCCATATTCTAGGGTTTTCTCTCTTGTGCTCCCCCTACCCAAGCCACTGTGTCAATGAACAGCAAGGCAAGCAAGGCCTCAGCTCTCTGAACAGAAACTGAACCCAGAAAACAGAACTGGCAGAAACCACAGCTGCCTCTGTCACTCGGTTGTTACCTCTACTGTGAAGTTTTTCACCCTGCGATTTCTTTCTCTGGTGCTTCGCTGTCTTTTTTATTACACGAACAATACAAGTTAACATCTATTAACGTCACTTACTATGCACCCAGCAGTGTTCTGGGGCCTTCCACTTGTATTAACTCATTGAATCTTCACAGCCGTCCTGTGGAGCGAGTACCGTTATTATTCCCACTTAACAGATGATGGAACTCCAGCTAGTTTCTGCCCACGGTCACACAGCCAGTGAGCTGAGGAGCTGGGATTTGAATCCAAGGGATAAGTCTCCTGAGCCCCAACGCTAGCCATTATGCTGTGGTGAGGCCCCAGCACACTTGTCAAAGATGTCAGGTCTCTGATTGATGCTAAATAACTTAGAGAACCAGCAGAGAATTATTTAACAAAGACAACTTTCTAATAACAGGGGCTTACAGTGTGATTATTAGCAGGCATTTCACATTTGGGTTTTCAGTCCAACCACCCTATTTTTAAAAAGCATTCTCTCTGCTTGACGCCAATAGCCAGGTTCTTCTATCTCTATACACTGCCTCTCGTTGTCTAGCAATCCCTTAAGCATCCTTAGAGATGAGCCTTAGAACACTTGAAGCCACCCTTTGGACTAGAGGACCACACATTTTACTTTGGTTGGGAAATATTCAAGCCAGTCAGCAGTGCATGCTGAGGAGAGAGGGCAATTCTCCTGAGTAAAGGAAGAAACCAGAAACAAGTGCCTCTTTGTGATTGGCTCACCTACTCTACCACGCACTGACTCGGGGCTGCAATTCGGGAGAATACTTAGTAATTACCAAGATATTCACTCAGTGTTCACACAGTGTGTAAATGTTGCCTGGAAATGCTAACACATTCCACCTCTCACCCTCTTGTCTATTTTTTTTTTATTAAGACAAAACATTGCAATTCTGCTCATTCTACTCCATTGCCTTCTTTTCTTGTAAAATTTTAGCTAGAGTTTGCTATGGGCCAGGCACTGTACAGAATGCTTCTCAAATAGTCTTGGGTGTGAGTGCCATGGCAACCCCAGGAAGCAGGCAGTTGTTCACCACTTCTGCAGATAAAGGAAGGTTAATTGGGCCATTAGTTGACATCTCTAGTTGTGAAGCTGGCAAAGTTGGGCTTTAGGTCCAACAAGCCTCACACTCATTTTTGAGCTATTACCCACCTTGACACTTCCATACTATGGCTTATTGTATAACTAAGAACCTACCCACACCACACTAGTACCAGGGCAAAGGCGATAGGTCATTACAGGCCTTACAAAACTGACTTTTATCTTAAAAGAATGAAAATAAGCAACACAGTACAGTTCGTAGATCGTGTAAAGAGAAAGCCGTGTGTTCATTTCTAGGATTCCTCCGTCTACCACCAAGCAATCGAAGACAAGGCGGGCGCAGTAACACTGGTGAGAGACGACAATAATTGGAGACACAATCGTAGAAATAGAACTCATGAGTATTGTTCAAATTTGGGATCCAGGTTAAAAGCTAAAACCAAAAGAATTAGGCGTGAGATTAGTGTCGAGAGTGGAGCAGAGCGAGGTGGTTTGGTTGGAGGAGCTATAGGAATGGAGACACTGTTTCTAAAAGACCAGAAAGCATTTTAAAGGATAAGGTTTTCTGAGATGAGATAAAAATAAATAAATAAATAAATAAATAAATAAATAAATAAATAAATAAATAAAATCCCTTCGGTTTGGGATGTTCCTGCCCATTGTCTCAGCCTACCACAGATGATACTTGATACACAGCAAGAGGGTGTGTGTCACAGCTCAGAGGACTGGGAGGCTATCACAGGCTGCCAGCCTCGGTACCTGGCTCTGCTGCCCGGATGGTGTCTCATCACTGTGTCTTCTTGTAAAGTGACAGGAAGGCATAGGAGGAAGAACACTCTGTCCCCAAACTCCAGAACAGAATGAATCCATCAGGCAGGCCAGTTGTTTTCACTGGGCCAAATCCCATGCATGAGGTTTCCACCCCAATGACCTCAGTGCCACCTAAGTGTCACACGTCTTAATTCCATCACATTAACAATTGAGTTCCAGTGGGTGTAATCATAGAATAGGCATTTAAACTGTAGCATTTTAATGTTGTCAGGATCCCGGAAGAGAATCAACAAATGAAATGATGATCAGAAATAGACTGGTTATTGGCAGATAAATGATAGATAAGTTGATAGAGAATACATATATGAGTGTTAAAGGAATTGCCTCATGCCTTTAGGGGGATCAGTAGTCTATGTCACCTTGTCTCTATATGATACTGTGGCTCTGTTCAAAAGCTTCCACTTTTAGGAAGCCAGTGGTATAGTCTCATTCAAGGCCAAATATCTGAGAACCCAAGGAAGCAGAAAAGAATTCTGGTATAAGTTCTGGAGGCCAAGACCTAGAGAACCTCCAATTTGATATCTGAAAGAAGTGAAGTTTATTCAAATTCCAGATCAGAAACATACTCCATTTCCACCCTCTTTTTCTGTGTAGACCCTCAGCTAATTGGATGATGTTCACCCACACCTGTTAAGGACAGATGTCCTTTATTTAGTCTGTTGATTTGAATGTCAATCTCTTCTGGAAACACCCTCACAGACACGCTCAGAAATACTGTTTTCCTGCTATCTGAGCATGCTTTAATTCAATCAAACTAACAACTAAAATAAACCAGCGAAGACACTTCCAAGAAACTAACTGAACATCTGAGTCAAGTTTCAAAAGAGAATTCAACTGGCAGTGTAACTATGAAAATTACTAGATATTTACACTGTGTTGGAACCCCAAAGTTAGGATTCAATTACTCAGAAATTAACTCAACAATGAGACAAAAGAAGAAAATATACTGAATCTGAAACTTTCACCATCTTAAGGTAGAAAGACCAGACATGGGATATATTCTACTAACTGGGCTGCCTTATGTGGTCTCAATAGGAGAGGAAGTGCCTAGCCTTATAGAGACTTGAATGACCAAGGTTGGGGGGATACTCATGGAGGCCCCCACCTGCTCAGAGGAGAAGGGGATAGGGAATAGGGGAAGGATTATGGAAGAAGGTGACTGGAAGAGGACAAAGAGTGGGATGTAAAAAAATTAAATTAAATTTTTAAAAAATGCCAGTGAAGAGAAGAGGAGTGTCAGTGTAACAGGAGAAACCATGGTGGTAATATACACCAGGGGGCAAGTACAGAACATACTTCAGCAAGGCGGGTGGCCAACACTGCCAAATGGTTTGGATGAGCCTGTTTATTTATTTGTATTTATTCTTCAGAACTAATAAGACATATATGATAGATAGATAGATAGATAGATAGATAGATAGATAGATAGATAGATAGATAGATGATAGGTGAGAGAGAATGAGAGACAGAGACAGAGAGGACAAGATGCGTATGTAAAAGATAAGATGTATTCTGAGAGTTGACTTACAGGGTTATAGAGCATGAGAAGTCCTTGGCATATGCACAGCTCTAGAAAATCTAAAAGAATAATAATTAAGTGAGTGATGAATTAGTTTCTAAGAGTTCAGGACATCTTCCCTGGCTCTGTTGCTTCCAGGGAGAGCATTTGGAGGCTACTGATCTCAGTGAACGAGCAGCAGCTCAAAGCAGCTTACCTCATAAAAGTCAAAATGCAGAACAAGGAGCAGCCAAACACCAAGTATGACCTTCAAAGTCATGACCTCTAATGGCATTTTCCTCAAGCTGCAACCAACCTGATGTTTCCTCCACCTCCAGAAGCAGTGCTGTCCCCTGAGAACCAAGTGTCTAGCACACAAGCTATGCTTGGTATTGAATTGAAGGTTGGTAAGGAAATGGTGGTACTCAAGCCATCCCAATCTGACAGCTTTAGACCAAGGAAAGACAGCTGTGTGATTCAGCCCGAATCCAAAGACCGAGAAATGAGGCAGAGGCAAGAAGGGTGGTGGTGATCTCTCTCAGCATGTAAAGACCCAGCAACCAGGGGTTTCTATGCCAAGTGCATGAGAAGGTGGGTTTTTCAAGGTCAAGAAGAATTAGGAAATTTGCCCTTTCTCCACACTTACATTGTGAACCCTCAATAGATTGACAACCCCTCCCCCAATATTGGGTAGGTGAATTCTCTTTAGGACAGACGCAAATGATAATCTCTTCCAGAAACATCCCCACAGGCAGGCCCTGAAATGATCTTCTACCAGCTATGGGATCATCCCTTAGTTCACCGAGTTGATCCATAAAACCAACCTTCCTTACTGACTATGGTGGCAGAGTGAGAATTAATTATTGGACTTATCTGTGAGGACTAGAGCTGACTGATAATAGCTCTTATGGTGAAACGGTGAAAGCAACAGGCTGAGATGCAAGAGAGAGACAATGCTGCCTAGAATTGTCTTGTATGTACCTCAGTTTAGAAGAAACAGAAGAGAAAAGGTAAGATCAAGGTACGTACAATGGCAGAGTTACTTATTAAACCCACATGATAGGAATGCAGGAATTCATGGATTATTCATTCTATTGTCCTAGGAGGAAATAAAACATAGGAAATGGAATTAGCAATTATACACAACTTGTCTGGATATGTTTGCCAAAAAAAAAGGGGGGGGGTGCTGACAAAGAAGACATTACAGGTGGTGCTTACAGGAAAGGAATGAGAGCTCAGGAGGAATTCTAAAGAAATGAAAATAATAATCTATTAATGTGCTGAGAACTGTGATCCACCAGAGAAGAAAAATTGATTGTGCATGAAAGAGAAAGGGAAGATGATGAGATGGTAAGCCAACTGAGAGGATAAAATAAAAGGAAATTGGCTAATCAAGAGTTTCACTTTCTAGAGAGCACAGTCTAGTTTTAGGAGGGACATGAAGTCTAGGGCACAATTGAAGCTAATGAGGACATGCGGTCACAAGGAGTGGCTTTTCTTTTTCTTTTTTTTTTTATCCTTATTAACTTGAGTATTTCTTCTTTACATTTCGAGTGTTATTCCCTTTCCCAGTTTCCAGGGCAACATCCCCCTAACCCCTCCTCCTCCCCTTCTATATGGACTTCCCCTCCCCTCCTCCCCCCATTACCGCCCTCCCCCCAGCAGTCTAGTTCACTGGGGGTTCAGTCTTGGCAGGACCAAGGGCTTCCCCTTCCACTGGTGCTCTTACTAGGATATTCATTGCTACCTATGAGGTTGGAGCCCAGGGTCAGTCCATGTATAGTCTTTAGGTAGTGGCTTAGTCCCTGGAAGCTCTGGTTGCTTAGCATTGTTGTTCATATGGGGTCTCGAGCCCCTTCAAGCTCTTCCAGTCCTTTCTAAGATTCCTTCAACGGGGGTCCCGTTCAGTGGTTTGCTGCTGGCATTCGCCTCTGTGTTTGCTGTATTCTGGCTGTGTCTCTCAGGAGAGATCTACATACGGTTCCTGTTGGCTTGCACTTCTTTGCTTCATCCATCTTATCTAATTGGGTGGCTGTATATGTATGGGCCACATGTGGGGCAGGCTCTGAATGGGCGTTCCTTCTACCGAGGAGCGGCTTTTCTGCTAACCTTTTCTACACTTTGGGTAAAGCAGTTATAAGACGAGCATGAAAGTGGACAAGAACATTTCTAAGTTCCCGCCATGGAATCACTGGGTTGTTGCCTATGCCCACAGAAGGGTTAAGGGATAAGAAAATCCATCATCACTACCTTACAGAAGCTCCGTGGACTTATAGCAGCTCCAGGTGTCACTTCACAGTACAATGGTTGCAGGATTTACCCTGGTTTGGATTACTCATATTTCTAAACAAGCTAATTGTGGTTACATGTGAGGGAAGGTGTATAAGATGGAGATAATACACAAGATCATAGACTCAGCCGATTATGGTTCACCATAGGACGCATGGTGTCAGATAGGAATGGTGGGTAATCAATTCACTTTATGTCGGCTGCATTAAAATCTACCATTATTTTCATTAAAGCACATCCCCAAGTGGAAAGAGGCTGAAGTCTGGAGACATTTATATTTATGTACAATATGTTGTTCCTATAAATATAAGGTATTTTTTAAACTCATAAAAGTATAAGAAACAACATTTAAGCAATTCAGAAGAGGCCATGAACATAAAATGACTCTACACTTCACTAGTAATTAGGAAAAAATACATTAGAGTCACAAAGAAATTTTGTTTCACAGTAATTTTAAAGGTTATTTAGTATCAAGTGTTGGCAAAGGATATGTCAGGGATATTTATATGTTTCTGCTTGTGGGGATTTTTGTAACCACCACAGAAAAGGATATAAAATAGCATTGTTATATAATGAGATGGGGGATGATGCAGAGGGAGGAAAAGAGGGAGAGAGGGAAGGGAGGAGGAGGGAAAGAGGGAAGGAGGGATAGAGGGAGGGAGGAAATAGAAGTAGAAAGGTAGGAGGGATAGAAATAGGGGAGGAGATGGAGGAGGTTGGACAGTGTGTGGTGAGGAAGCTCAGCTGGTGATGGCACTTGCTGTCAAGTCTGATGACAGGACTTCAACCTCTGGGACCTAAATGGGGGAACAAATGTCCACACACATGCACATGCATACACACACACACACGCACATGCACACGTAATTTTAAAAATCAAAGAAAAATAGAAAGAAATAGGGAAGGTTGCAGAAAATAAGTTAGATGGTGAGAAGGACATTACAATATCTGCCAGCAGGAGAATGGACTGATAAATATTGTACGTTTATATTATAGAGACATGAAAGGCTACATGAAAGGTTAAATCTCCCCATCTGTGTTAACTGGAAAAAGAAATGAAGTCGAAATTAGTTCAGGTTTAGATTTTCAACAAACACTACATATTACCCAGGGAGAAACAAGAAATAAAAGCTGTGAGTAACTGTTCAGTACCAAGCAAGGTGGTACCCCTGTCATCCCAGCTCTGGGGACGCAGAGGCAGCAGCATCCCAAGGACAGGGCCAGCTCTGCTAATTAGTAGGACCCTCTGAGAGAATCCAAAGAAGGGGACAAAGGAGAGAGGAAAGAGGGAATGGAGAAGACTCAGAAAAAGTAAAGAAGCTTGAGAACACAGGCTTCCGCTAGATAGACTTGTCTTGGGTAAATTTGTTTCCACAGGTAATTAACAGAGTTGGTTATTAGTCCTTCTATCATTTTGAATGTTTTAACTATTACTTAATGAGCATAAAGCCCAACATCTTGAAACACTAAGGAGCAAGCTCAGAAGCTTTCTTCCCCTCACCTTTGACCATTCCACTTTTTTTAAAATTTCTTCCCCCCTTTATTCCCCCACACACATACTGAGTCCTGACTGCTAGCCTCAGAGTATGAAAAAAAACCCACATTTCCATGGATTTATAGCATTGCTAGTGTTATAAATCTTTGGAAAGGACCACACTGATGAACATGGCTAGGCAATTTCCTTGATCTCTAACTATTAAAAGGCTAAAAATATTAGAGCAATTATTCTCCCTTGAATTCCTCTGTTTCCACAAAACCCCATTTGCTGAGCCCACTAGCACTTTATATTCCTTAAGGGAAGCAAGAACTCATACCTAAATCATCTTAGGAAGTGTGACAGACAGGCCAATTTTCCAAAAGTATAAGATTTCTACTAAAGTTTCTGTTCGGCGTTTTCTGTTTGTTGTTTGTCCGTGAGAAAACATGCCAACTGTGCCTCACACATATTGGATACATGGAACTGAACTCCTCCTAATCTCCACTTCGCATTATTACCAGCACCTGGGCACCATGGTAGTCGGTTCTCCCAGACCCCAGCAGGTAATGATATTCACCACAGCGCGGGTGACAGAGTTTCAGTGAAGGCAACCCCAGGGACTTCTTTTATCTTCAGACCAAATTCATGAGTGAATATGTGGTTGGCAGTTTGATTGGCAGAGGAAATAATAGGCTATAAGGCTATGATTCGAGAGGAATTAGCAGGACCAGTGGACCTGCCACGGAACTCCATACCACACACTGTGTGCCTCCTGAGTACTTGTTGGACTTCATTGACACTTGAATATCTGTATTGACCTAACAAGAGATATTCATCGTTTTGTCCTTTTGATCAGGGAAAAGTGTTAGGGTTGAATATGTGTTACAGAAACATAAATTCAAATGGGCTAGTGGGTACTCGGTAAGAGAAAGTATTGAGGCTAGTGTTAGATTTCATTTAAACTGCATAGGCAGAAATATTGATCAAGAATATATGTGTTTTATCTGTTGTTTGTTTTGTGTTAATGAAGGAAAATAATAAGAAGGAACCTGGAGTCCGTGCACAGCATTCAAGGACTGAACACTGACCAGCGTTGAACTAACAAGAACCATTCTTTTGAAAGGCACCTAGAGATTTCCTCGCTTGCAAAGTTGCTCTGGACTGAAAGTTATCATAGGAACTGTGAAGCTACCAAGGGTGAGCAGAAAAGGAGCCAGCATTGCTCCAAGGCAGCTTCTTTCTGAGGAAGGCCCTTCATAAGAAACATGCCAACTGTACCTCACACATATTGGGTACGCGGAACCTAAACTTCTCCTAACCTTAGCTTCATGTTATTGCCAGCACCTGGGTACCATGAGAGCCAGTTCTTCTAGAACCTGATAGGTAGCAAAGAATCACTACTGTAGATGCTGCAGCCATTGGGTTGACTTGGGTTTTGATTTCAAAGAGCCTTTTATGTTGTTTGTACTCTCATATAATATGAAAAGCACAACACACACATAAGCTACACCCACTACAACTATTGAAATGACAGCTCAGCAGAACCTTCAGTGGCTTCAGTCCCCCCCAGCCCTGCCCAACCCCACACCAACAGAACTAACATCACTAAGAACTGCCCTTGGACACATCGCCTTAATCATAGCAGTGATGAAGGATGTGACAAATGAACTAAAAGCTGCCAAACAACAAGGACTCCATGGGTCTGTAACAAAGACAAGAAAGAAAAGGCTTCATCCAGTGTTTTAGGATTACATGACCCAATGCCTGGTGATCATTTTGAATGAGTTTGAATTCAATACCAGAACACTAAGTGGCTGCTACTGGACATTTGTCAAGTACATGATAAACATGTCACTAAGTAAGGAAAGGAGATGAGCATCATGGCCCGTTGCTTAGTGGATACACAGGGTAGCAACCAGAAAGAAAGGGATGTAGAGTAAGGGTGTGGCATGCGGTGGTGGAAGAACAGGTCAGGAGGAGCACAGTACACAGTTTAATAAAAGGAAGGGGTGCATGAAATGCTGTGGGGGTGAAGCTGGTGGGAAGAAATTCTTATTTTTCACTTCCCAGATATCCAAGTCCAGGTATGAAATCTTCAGTCTTCTGTGCAGGTCACCTGGACCTCCATGATCCTTCAACACTCAGAGGAATTACAAGTCTCACAACCTGAACAAAGTCAGTACACGTCAGCGCCGCTTGTAAATCATGCCAGACGTGACTTTTGTCGATTCGTTTTGTTTCTAGCAAGATGGAAAACCATTAATACGGTCTTTAACTTTAAAGCAGACTTGTGAGCGCCGAGATAAAATACTAAGAATTCTCTCTGACTGAACGAAGAAACAATAAAACGAGCTGATTCTATTTGTGGATAACAAAACCCTTCTCAAGAAGGAGCACACACTTCCTTAAGTGCTAATCATCCTACCCAGTCTCACTCACTGACTTAAAAGACAGGTTTCTCACAGTGTCTGAAGTAAGGCAGACTTGCAATAAGAAGGTATATAATTCCTTTCAAATAAATGTGGGCACTGACTCTAGTCTGTGTGTCTGGCCAAGGGCTATAAAGGGCATCCATTTGGTTATACGCTTACGCTTTTCCTCAGGAATATAATTTTTTAAAATATAAAACAAAACATCAAGCAACAGACACATTTACACATCTCCCTGATCCCAGGAGAAACGGAATAGATGATATGTAAGGTAGAGAATGCAGAATACAATGTCCCATAACTTTATGTAATAAGAGTAATATAGAGCTAATGAACTTGTTCATAAAACTATAATTCATCATTTTAATATCTATGTATCTGGCATAGTTCTCCAAATTCTTAAAAAAAAACCCCAGACTTATTAAGGCAAATGAAGCTTTTGCTAACAAATCAAATGTCAGGCTAAGAGAAAAATCAGAATTTGTTCTCTCACAAATACATATGTGTACATTCCTAAAAACAACTTATTGTAATGTAAGTACTTTAAAAATAATGGGGCATAGGAGATCGTTCTGCTCCTTCTCATTTCTCTGGGAATGAATCATAACACGTTTTAGTCAAGTGAAATGGGAAGAAGACAAACCTAAACCGGATCTCCTTGGAAACTTAAGGTTTGCTGGAACTAATCGTATGAGCTAAAACTGGGCTTGGAGGTGAGAGAATGTTTCAAGTTGGAGAGTGCATGAAATATTGACTTATGCCATCACGATACACTTGAAGAAACTTCAATGCAATGCTTTATTAATTGGCTGTCATTAGGGTGCTTAAGTAGAAATTTACTCACAAAGAAGAGAATAAAATTTCAGTGGGGGAAGGGGCCAAGAAAAAAAAAATGAAAGAAATCAGTCAGAATGATTCTAGAACTACATTCTAGTTTGGGGTAATAATATGTCCTCAACAATCATACTTTTAGTAGATTTCTCATCATAACCTCATTTTCAATCTGACAAAATAATCCCAAGAAATTAGCAAAGTAAATATGTTCTCTTTTCTAAAGCGTTAACTTTGGAACGCTGCTTGCAAATTAGGTCAGTGCTGTCAGACATAACCCGATTCTAGAAATCCTTACCTATTCTATTCTTAAACGTTCAGGGGTTCCCTAACATGCACTAGTCACTATGTTATAGCTGAAGATATTGCTAAATAAATTACCAAGTAAATCCACACGTTGTCAATGTGAAGATATTTTCAAGGGTCACTGTGGAGCAAGGAGCCATGTCAGCATCAATGCAGAATGAAATATAAATATTTTGTATGCTGCAACACAGAATTGGAACACCACAAAAAAATTCCTGGACACACAGCAAAAGTGCGTGTTGAAAATGTGTTGGGGAAGAGACTGAAAGCATCACAGATCTCCAAGTGGAGAAAAAAGACATTCCTGGAACTAGGTGAGGATACACAAATGTAGGAATGTGGTTGTTTGAATAAGAATGGCTCCAATAGGCTTCTGTATTTGATTCTTGGCCAGTGAGAAGTGGTACTGCTTCAAAGAATTAAGAGGTCTGGCTTTCTTGGAATAGGTATGGTTTCATTGGAAGAAATGTGTGTCTGCTGGTAGGATTTGGAGTTCCAAATGTGCAAGCCAAGCACAGTTGGCTTTTTCTCTTCCTGATGCTTGAGGATCCAAAGGTAGAACTCTGAGCTTCTTCTGCACCACGTCTGCCTACCTGCCACCATGCTTCCTGCCATGCTGATAATGGACTAAACCTCTGAAAATGGAAGCCAGCCCCAATCAAATGCTTTCTGTTATAAGAGTTGCCTTGGTCACGCATGGTGTCTCTTCACAGAAATAAAATTTCTGACTATTAAAAAATTTAGTAACTAGAGTGAGGTATTGCTTCGAGGGCCTCATCACACAGCTTGTTGGTGGAACGTGAACTTTGGCATTTTAGACTAGGAAAGCAGTCAAATGTATAAAGTGGGGCTTCATTGGTCCTCCTGTTGGAACACAGAAAACAGTGCTGAGGGTGATGTGAGCTATGGGAACCCAGCTCAGGAAGTTTTGGAGGAGAGGAATATTAGTAAGTGGCCTAAAGAGTATTCTTGTGATTTGGTGAAGAAAGAGTGTGCCTGTTTTCTACCTTGTGAAAGGGAAAGAAGGAAGGAAGAGAGGAGGGAGGGAAGGAGGCAGGGAGGGAGGGAGGGAGGGAGGAAAGAAAAATGGAAAGAAGGAAGGAGAAAAAGAAAGAAAGGAAGGAAGGAAGAAAGGAAGGAAGGAAGAAAGAAAGAAAGAAAGAAAGAAAGAAAGAAAGAAAGAAAGAAAGAAAGAAAGAAAGAAAGAAAGAAAGAAAGAACTAAAAGCAACCCACCACCACAACAACCTGAGGTTAAATTGAAGTGCTTTGGACTAACCATATTTCAAACCACCCTAGTATTGACTGTGCTGCTTGGTTATTAATAGCCATGCTTTTGCAAAAGATCTATAATGAAAAGGAGTAAGCCAAACGATGTAAAATACAAAAAGTACAGTTTGTGGAGAAAAGGACCAGCAAGAAGAATAATGGAATTAAATCCAGTGCTCAAGGAGAAAAGCACATTGAAGAAAAGCCTGATACTAAATGAAATAAAGGGAATGTTCGCCTCAGTGCAGAATTAAAGAAAAGTTTAGGGCTAGCTGTGGTGGTGCATACCTAGCACCTGGGAGACAGAGGCAGGCAGATTTCTGAGTTTGAGGCCAGCCTCTTCTACATAGCAAAGTTCCAGGACAGCCAGGCTTAGGCAGTGAAGGAACCCATTGAAAACAGAAAGCCCATGTAGATGTTATTGGTTGAAGGGGGCATGTTCCAGGCCCAGCAAGCAGCAGAACGTGGCAGCTTCAGCTATGTCACTCTGGCCTTACAGTCAAGGATGCAAGAAAGGTGTTATGGAATTTCCTTCTGTGACTTAAGAAAGCCATTGAGGCCAGTTGTGTGTCAGTGGTGTCTGTTGAGGTTTGAAGTTTTGCTGTATATTAGAATGCTAAATGCAGCCCCCAAGACCTGGTTTACCAGAGAGAAGAGAGTCCACAAATAGACCCAAGTGACCTTACCCCCAAGTTATTTCTGATTGATAAATAATGATGCTGGCATAGCTTGGTAGAAGGACATAGGTAGGGCTAGAACTCCTGGACTTGTGATCAGAGAAGATAGAGAGAGGGAGGGAGAGAGGGAGGGAGAATGAAGGAGAAGCCTGCATGCGTTAGGTGAGTCATGACAACATGGCCCTGAGGGCTGGCCAATTAGAGTTACAAGCAACCTGGATGAAACGTAATAAGTAATAACTCAGGTTACTGATGGGAAAGTAGATTCTAACAGCATGGAGGGTAGATATCCACCCAGCTCTAGTGCTGATGAAGGCTTATCATAATTATAAAGGTTGTGCGTCTTTTATCCGAGAACTGAATGATCAAGGAGGGGGTAGAAACCCCGGAATTGGATTAAAATTTTCTACAACAGGTGTCCCTTCGTAGAAGCCAGAGAGGCCTTTGTGTGCAGCTGTGACGTTGAATCCTAGATTGCCTTGGAGCCCCTTAGATGTTGGGAGCTGCCAGAGTCATCTTGGTAGGAATAGCTGCTGAGGAAAGCTGTGGTCTGGCCGAGGAACCAGACCAGAAGAAGTTGAAGTTGAAGTGTGTTGAGGTGACAAATCTGAAAGGGGCTGAATATCTGAATGATGCATTAACATCAGACATGGAAATGCAGAATTTGGAGTTCTCCCAGCTGGTTTTTTTTTTTTTTTTCTCCTTCAATCTGTATTTCCTCACTCTTCTCCCTGCCCTCTCTTTGGAATAGTAATGTATATCTTGTGTCATTGTACATTGGAAGTATGTTATCTGCTTCTTTATTTTGATTTTATAGGGGGTTACAGTTAAGAGATTGCCAGGAGTCTCAGAAGAGACTTTGAACTTTGGACTCTTTAGCAGTGTTGAGACTATTACAGACTTTTGAAGTGGGACTAAATGCATTTTTGCATTATGGTATGGCTACAAGTCTATGGGAGCACAGGAGCAGAATGTGGTGGTTTGAATAAGAATGACCAACCTTGGCCTCACACATTTGAATGCTTAGTCAGCCTGGACTGGCACTGTTTGAAAGGATTAAGAAATGCGGCCTTGTTGGAGCAAGTGTGTCACTGCAGGTTGGCTTTGGGGTTTCAGATGCTCAAGCCAGGTCTGGTGGCTTTTTCTCTTCCTGCTGCCTAAGGATCTAGGTGTAGCATTCTCAGCTCATTCTTCTGCACCATGTCTGCCTGCATGCCATCATGCTCCTTGCCATGCTGATGATAATGGATTAACCCTTTGAAACTATAAGCCAGCCCCCATTTAAATGCTTTTCCTTAAGTATTGCAATAGACTGCTGACTAATTCAGTGCAAATAGATCGTTCATGAAGAGATGCTTGGGACCTGCTGTGCTCTCATGGCACACTGTCTGTGTACCTGTATTCCCAGATGCACCACCATAGTTACATGGATGGTGAAAGTCTAAAATGAACTTGCAAGTCAAAAGTAATGTAGAGGCAAGAGCCCTTCAGTAGATACCAGCTTATATGCTCCGTATGACTTGTATGTGGAATTGCGACAGTCTCCCACAGTCTTTGCATTGAACGCTTGGTTCACAGACAGTGATACTATTTTAGGAGATGGTAGATGCTTTCCAAGAGGTGAAGACATACCTGGAAATAGGTCATTGGTGGAGAACCTTTGAAGGTCACAACAGGTTTCTGTCCCCTTCTACTTTGTCTCTAGTCCATCACTGGGCACGTAGCCTCCAACATGTGTTCCTGATGCTGTGAGCTTACATCACCATTCACTAGAAGAAATAGATCCAAGAGTTAGAACCCTCTGAAACTAATCTAAAAACAAACAGTTCCCATCCTCACTTGCTATTTTGTCTATGTATATTGTCACAATGTCACAGCCTGGTTAAATAGATTACAGTCTATTCTCTTGATATACAAATCTAATGCAGCTAATTTTCCCCGGCCTTAGGAAATAATCAAGTTGTATTGGTTGGGTTTAGGTTGAGTTTCAGGGTAAGATCATTGCCTTGCATGTAAGTCCTTGAGTGTAAAGTCACAATATAGAGCACATCTTTCAGGGGTAGAATAATCCAGTCATGTGGGAGGGCTCCAGAGACTCCACACCAAGCAGATTCTCGGCAGGGAACAGAAGAGTGGGGTGGTGAGTTGATTTCCCTTACTGTTCACATTTTTTTTCCTTTATGTTCAGTTTCTCCCTCTAAGCTTCCATGTAGATGATTTGTTGTTAAATCAGTTACATTTTTAAAGACAAGATTGGATTGATTCACTTAGCAAATATTTCTTTTGAGTTTTGGAAAGGTCAAGCATTGGCTCAGGGGCCAAGCATCCCCATGGGGGAATGCAAGTGGTGATGAAATTATACATTGTAATTATAATAATAAATATCACGTTAGAATAAATGACTGATAATCAGTGGGAACAAAAAGAGATGGACGGGAAGAGGAGTGCATGAGAAAGAAATTAATTTTTAAGCAAGGGTTTTATGTTAGACATCAGAACAGAATTTAAACGGTGCACCTTAGAGAGAAGGACAGCTATGCTATGAGTTACTGAGGGGTGGTGAGACCCTCAGATGGCTCAAAGTCATTTCTGGACAATAACTATAAGGCAACATATTCTTAGTCATAAGGAATTGAGTTCTGGTAAAAGCTAGAGAGCTTCAAACAAGACCTAGAGCCTCAAAAGAGAATTAAGTGGCCCAACGACTTAACTTGAGCCTCATCTGGGCCTGAACTGAGGATCAGGCTCAATTGTACCTGGGCTCCTGGACCATGGGAATTGGATATCACAAGCTAACATGTCAGATTGTTCAATGTGGTTTGTAACAATCTGCTATCCAGTAAAAAGATACAAATAGGTATTTACTTCTTTGTTCACAAAAACTGAATTAAATAGCAAAGAGGTGGGAGAGATGCATGCCATTCACAGGCCTTTGTACTTTAAAGAGAGAGAATTGAGTACTGGGATTCAGACCCCTGGACAAACAGCTGAGGTGCATATTTTACATACCAAAGCAGACCTGGCCTCCAGATCCTCCCTGTATCCCTTAGTCCCTACTCATTATAGAGCCTATCCCACCCTCTGCCCTGAACTTTCCAGCCTAGAGGATAGACTTCCCTTTCCCCAAAAGGCTTTCCCAATATAATACAGACATTTTGGTCTCCTCACCTTTTCTTCTCCCTCTGTGCTTTCTCCCTTTCTCTTCCCCCTCCCCTCTGTCTCCCTATGGCAACTTCCTTTGGACCAGTGAACTGGCTGCTTCCCAATAAACCTGCCTTTGTACACTCTAACCTGTCTGGAGTTGCCTCATTTCACCCACTGAGAATAACTGGGGACTCCTGTGTAGTGTGAGTGGTGACCTTGTGCCCATCCATTTGTTCACCTTGTGGGAAAGTTTATGTCCACTAACATTTTCTTCCTTTCCCATCCAAATGTGCACATGTCGAAGTGTCCACAGGCTCAGTCAGACCATGCTAAATGCATCAGTGCCAACTGGTTACTTTCTCTGAAGCTTTTGAATCTCACCGTCCAAAAATAAATCTCAATAAAAATCAAGGAAAAAATTGTAGCCAAATAATATGAAAACAAACCTTGCCCCGCTTGCTATAGTGATGTCCCAACATTAATTGATACCCTCAGAACTACATGTCAAACAGAGGAAAACCACAAAACAACCTCTCTAAAACCCAGGCATGGGATGTGAGTGCCATGTAAAATAAGAGCAGCAAGAATAAAATGAAGCCAAGGGGTTGGGGATTTAGCTCAGTGGTAGAGCGCTTGCCTAGGAAGCGCAAGGCCCTGGGTTTGGTCCCCAGCTCCGAAAAAAAGAACCAAAAAAAAAAAAAAGAATAAAATGAAGCCAAGAACCCACCTACCAAAAATCAACAGCAGCCATGCAAGCTACATGACAGGGAAAACACCAGCCGTGCAAGGCAAGCACACACTGAGATCTTAAAGACGTTAAAGTAAGAACAGGACCCTGCCCAAAGAACTAAAGACAACTGAGTGAAGCTTGGAGCAGGAGAGGTGGTCCTCCAGGGAAGAGCACACCAGTCAGTTCTGAAAACATACAGTATACAGACTAAACATTATATTTATGAATATATATGTATATACAGATACACATATGCATATAATAACAATATTGAAAGAAAAGGAGCTGCATTTTAAGGAGACTTGGGAGTAGGTATATGAGAAGATTTAGAGGAAAGAGAGAAGTGTTGCAGTTAAATTATAATCTCAAAAATAAAAACATAATAAAAAATTAGACAGGACATGAGGAGATTTGTGATCAACTCGGATGTGTTGACACAGTACAGTGCTCCAGATATTCAAGGGAGAGATGATTATAGTTGCATAGAGAAATGTTCATGAGAGAAGAAGCAAATGCTTCCTGACTAGTATATGACATCATATATTCTTTCAAAAATACAACCAAACCTAAACTCTCATCTAAGGTCTCCATTGATCATAAGTTTTTATTTTAACAGTCTATAGCATTAGAAAGTTGAAGTCATACATATGAATAAGGAAGAAACATGACAGCAACTTAGGTTTACTTGATGTCTTTAAGATTGGGAAAACTGGAAATGTGTTCAGGATAATACAATTAGAAATATCCAATAGGATTCATCTTGAAAAAGAACAAAATGGAAACTATGCATAAAATATTCTTGATAAAGATGTAAAATCTATTTCCTAATATTGGTGAAAGTGTTTATGTGTGCGTGCCTATGTTTGCTGTGCAGGAACTTTTCTATGTTCACATCTGTATAAAGCAGATTGTTGGTACCTGTGCATGAGTGGGATTGAAGTCCTGAAACAGACGCTGACTTAAGACACCCATCAAAGCAACATGGGGGAGATGAACTTCCCACATGTCAGAGCAGTTTGCTTCTGTGTCTTTGGCCACACCCTTTTTCATACCTTCTGCAGAATCATATGAAAACCCGAATGGTACAATGAATGGTCCCTTCTCTAAAACTGACATCCCATGTATGTTGTGAGCTCATGTGGAAATTCCAAGCATGACCAAAACCTCAAGTTAAGGTGCCACGGCAAAACATCTTCATGACATTGGAGTATGCAAATATCTTTAAGGGATATAAAAATTACTAGCTATGAAATAAAAGATTGATGTATTGGACTTTGTTAAAATTAACGCCATCTGTTCATCAAGAAAGTAAGTGACTATGTTTTTGAGTGTAATATGTATATATTAACATATATAGAGTTGTAACGTTTATATATAAATGTGATGTGAGAAAACTGAAACCTTTTTACCCTATTGGTGTGAACAAAAAAAAATGATACAAACATTGTGAACGGTCGGATAAAAGTTCTTCAAAAAATAAAAATTAGACTTACCATGTGATCCAAAATTTCTACTTCTGGGAGCTTGTCAAAAACTTGAATTCAGGGTCTCAAATAAATATCTGAATTCATATGTTGACAGAAGAAACGTTTATCATAGATACAATATGGAAACAACCGAAGTAGTTATTAACAGATGTATGGATTTAAAAATATAATCTGTGTATATGAGGGAATATTATTTAACCTTAAAAAGAAAGTCCTTCCATTGCAACATTGATGAATGTGGAGTGAAGATAATCACAAAAATACAAATGTGGAATGACGTACTTTATGAAGAATCTAAAATAGTTCAGTTCATAAAAGGAAAGTGTAAAGTCAGTTTCCAGGCCTACGGCAAGTAGAGTGAGGAACTGATCAATAGTTATATGGTGTCAGCAGTCTCCACTGATAGAAGTTTCCATAGATAGAAGGGAGGGAAAAGGAAATGCTCTGAGTCACTCAGGAAAGTCAGCAGGCCACATGACTAGGATCTTCCTGGCTGCACCAAGGGACAAGCTTCCAGGAAGGGAACTATATTATGTCGTTAAAGGGGTCATTATTACCACCATCTCCTTAGAATATATACAGTCTTATCAGATGTCTCTCCCATAGGGTGGGTTCCTGGTCAGCCATTGGCAGACCCAGCTGGGTTCCTCTTAAAGAAGGTAGGCATGCCATCTATCAACAAAGGGGCAGCGATACTTTATTCTTTTAACCAGGGAGTCTAAGCAGGGGCAGTCGCGTTGTTTTCCTTGCCAGTGTTAACAAGGGAAAAAGAAGGTACGGTCCGGTCCAAAAACACACCATGAGGAAGGTGGTCAATCCTCAGTGATCTCCAAAATTACTAATCCCTGTCTAGCTACTTAGCATTGGCCCCTCAAGAGCTGAAACCCTAAAATAATTAATAATATGGGCAGGAATTGAGACATAGATAGAATTTATTGCCATTATGAAAATCCACCCATTCAGTTGCAGAGCTGCTCACCAGGATTAGTGACAGACTGGAGTTTAAGTCTTTCTAAGGCACACCTTCCAACAAGGATGTGCTCCCTTCCTAGGGCACACCTTCCTAGCTGGATGCTCCCTTCCTAGGGCATGCCTTCCAAGCAAGATGAGATTATTTTTTTAAACACCACACTTTCAGGTGGAAGCTAAAAATGAGCCTCAACAGGTACAGAAAGATAGAAATAATCCCATGCGTCCTATCAGACCACCACAGCCTAAAGCTGATCTTCAATAACAATAAGGGAAGAACGCCCACATATACGTGGAAGTTGAACAATGCTCTACTCAACGATAACCTGGTCAAGGAAGAAATAAAGAAAGAAATTAAAGACTTTATAGAATTTAATGAAAATGAAGGTACAACATACCCAAACTTATGGGACACAATGAAAGCTGTGCTAAGAGGAAAACTCATAGCTCTGAGTGCCTGCAGAAAGAAACAGGAAAGAGCATATGTCACCAGCTTGACAGCACACCTAAAACCTCTAGAACAAAAAGAAGCAAATACATCCAAGAGGAGTAGAAGGCAGGAAATAATCAAACTCAGAGCTGAAATCAACCAAGTAGAAACAAAAAGGACCATAGAAAGAATCAACAGAACCAAAAGTTGGTTCTTTGAGAAAATCAACAAGACAGATAAACCCTTAACCAGACTAACGAGAGGACACAGAGAGTGTGTCCAAATTAACAAAATCAGAAATGAAAAGGGAGACATGACTACAGATTCAGAGGAAATTCAAAAAATCATCAGATCTTACTATAAAAGCCTATATTCAACAAAACTTGAAAATCTGCAGGAAATGGACAATTTCCTAGACAGATACCAGGTACCAAAGTTAAATCAGGAACAGATAAACCAGTTAAACAACCCCATAACTCCTAAGGAAATAGAAGCAGTCATTAAAGGTCTCCCAACCAAAAAGAGCCCAGGTCCAGACGGGTTTGGTGCAGAATTCTATCAGACCTTCACAGAAGACCTCATACCAATATTATCCAAACTATTCCACAAAATTGAAACCGATGGAGCACTACCGAATTCCTTCTATGAAGCCACAATTACTCTTATACCTAAACCACACAAAGACCCAACAAAGAAAGAGAACTTCAGACCAATTTCCCTTATGAATATCGATGCAAAAAATACTCAATAAAATTCTGGCAAACTGAATCCAAGAGCACATCAAAACAATCATCCACCATGATCAAGGAGGCTTCATCCCAGGCATGCAGGGATGGTTTAATATACGGAAAACCATCAACGTGCTCCATTATATAAACAAATTGAAAGAACAAAACCACATGATCATTTCATTAGATGCTGAGAAAGCATTTAACAAAATTCAACACCCCTTCATGATAAAAGTCCTGGAAAGAATAGGAATTCAAGGCCCATACCTAAACATAGTAAAAGCCATATACAGCAAACCAATCACTAACATTAAACTAAATGGAGAGAAACTTGAAGCAATCCCACTAAAATCAGGGACTAGACAAGGCTGCCCACTCTCTCCCTACTTATTCAATATAATTCTTGAAGTTCTAGCCAGAGCAATCAGACAACAAAAGGAGGTCAAGGGGATACAGATCGGAAAAGAAGAAGTCAAAATATGACAATTTGCAGATGACATGATAGTATATTTAAGTGATCCCAAAAGTTCCACCAGAGAACTACTAAAGCTGATAAACAACTTCAGCAAAGTGGCTGGGTATAAAATTAACTCAAATAAATCAGTATCCTTCCTCTACACAAAAGAGAAACAAGCCAAGAAAGAAATTAGGGAAACGACACCCTTCATAATAGACCCAAATAATATAAAGCACCTCGGTGTGACTTTAACCAAGCAAGTAAAAGACTTGTACAATAAGAACTTCAAGACTCTGAAGAAAAACAGCAACCAACAGATCGGGAAAAGATCTTTACCAATCCTACAACAGATAGAGGCCTTATATCCAAAATATACAAAGAACTCAAGAAGTTAGACCGCAGGGAGACAAATAACCCTATTAAAAATGGGGTTCAGAGCTAAACAAAGAATTCACAGCTGAGGAGTCCCAAATGGCTGAGAAACACCTAAAGAAATGTTCAACATCTTTACTCATAAGGGAAATGAAAATCAAAACAACCCTGAGATTTCACCTCACACCAGTCAGAATGGCTAAGATCAAAAACTCAGGTGACAGCAAATGCTGGCGAGGATGTGGAGAAAGAGGAACACTCCTCCATTGTTGGTGGGATTGCAGATTAGTACAACCATTCTGGAAATCAGTCTGGAGGTTCCTCAGAAAATTGGACATTGAACTACCTGAGGATCCAACTATACCTCTTTTGGGCATATACCCAAAAGATGCCCCAAAATATAAAAAAGACATATGCTCCACTATGTTCATAGCAGCCTTATTTATAACAGCCAGAAGCTGGAAAGAACTCAGATGCCCTTCAACAGAGGAATGGATACAGAAAATGTGGTACATCTACACAATGGAATATTACTCAGCTATCAAAAACAATGACTTTATGAAATTCATAGGCAAATGTTTGGAACTGGAAAATATCATCCTGAGTGAGGTAACCCAATCACAGAAAAACACACATGGTATGCACTCATTGATAAGTGGCTATTAGCCCAAATGCTTGAATTACCCTAGATGCCTAGAACACATGAAACTCAAGACAGATGATCAAAATGTGAATGCTTCACTCCTTCTTTAAAAGGGGAACAAGAATACCCTTGGCAGGGAATAGAGAGGCAAAGATTAAAACAGAGACAGAAGGAACACCCATTCAGAGCCTGCCCCACATGTGGCCCATACATATACAGCCACCCAATTAGACAAGATGAATGAAGCAAAGAAGTGCAGCAGACATGAGCCAGATGTATATCTCTCCTGAGAGACACAGCCAGAATACAGCAAACACAGAGGCGAATGCCAGCAGCAAACCACTGAACTGAGAACAGGACCCCCGTTGAAGGAATCAGAGAAAGAACTGGAAGAGCTTGAAGGGGCTGGAGACCCCATATGAACAACAATGCCAAGCAACCAGAGCTTCCAGGGACTAAGCCACTACCTAAAGACTATACATGGACTGACCCTGGACTCTGACCTCATAGGTAGCACTGAATGTCCTAGTAAGATCACCAGTGTAAGGGGAAGCCCTGGGTCCTGCTAAGACTGAACCCCCAGTGAACGTGATTGTTGGGGGGAGGGCGGCAATGGGGGGAGGATGGGGAGGGGAACACCCATAAAGAAGGGGAAGGGGATGTTGGCCCATAAACCGGGAAAGGGAATAACACTCGAAATGTAAATAAGAAATACTCAAGTTAATAAAAAAAAAAACAGCCACATAAATAGTGCAACATTCTCATCTCAAGCTGAATATTACAAAAGATAGCCCTGGCTGAGACACACTAATTAGAAATTGTAACAGCACAGCTTTGGTAGTAAATTTTCTTGAAGTTTAACCTAAAATCTTTACTTGTAGAATATAGTCCCTCCATAGAAATTCAGTACAGGTGACTTACGTTGCTCAGTTAGCCATTAGTATGATACTACGGTTTTAAAGCATTTTGTTGCTCTTATTTGAAATGATTGCCTGACCTTTGCTGCTGTGCTGTGCTAGGCAATAGGATTTAAATGGTTAGATTTATATACTTTTTTTAAAAAAATGTGGGGTTTTTTAGAATTTTTGTATAAAGGCATCAAATCCTCATAATTAATAAATATTTAACCCTATTTTAGGGCTACTATAAGGAAAACAATAATCAACAGTTTCTGGCTCTAGAAGGATATACCATAACCACATATTGATACCTTATGTTCATGAACCTGGAACCAGATGGCCTTGAGAAGCCACTGAGCACCATCTCTATGGAGCAATGTCCACCACGATTTACATGTAAGCATGCATCCCCCAGAAAGGAAGAGAATTAAGAGTGATAACTCTGTGTTTCCTCTGTTCTCCATTCACCCACAGATGAGAGTTATTTAATTTCTTGCTTTCTTTTTCTTTGATCCTACTTGCTTGTTGACAGAATGCATTCCCCTTCACACATCTATGTCCTTATGGAAAGACACATACTTCTCTTAGAGCACAATTTCCCTGCAAGGTTTACCTGCAACTATCTATCTGGTCTACCCAGGGATTGTGAATAAAAGAAAGGCTGAAGACAGTCTTAGCAAAGGATTCTGTGGCTTACACTAAAAACTCATCCTCATGTCTTTTCACCACCATAACAGGATAAACAAGGGCAGATCAGAGTTCGCAAGATTCTAAAGATGACATTCTTCTCTCAATTCATTATACTCTCAATGAAGTGTAAAATACTTTGTGAACTACTCTTCTGTGTTGGGTCTTTTCTCAAAGGCCCTGTCTCTTCACTACATCTCATTACTCTGATCTAGTATCTTCTTCTTTCTTCCTGCACTTGTGATGTCTTTGTCTTTTTTTTTTTACTTCAAGGCTTAGAGTTTATCTTGTATTCATTACTCCTTGGAACTTATGCAACTAAGTCACCAATTTCATTTTACTTGTGTCTGTCTGTCTGTGGTCTGTCTGTCTCTCTGTGTCTTCGTGTGTTGAGTGTGAGTACCACATACATGTGATACAGAGTACGCGTAGATATCCGGTGTTTCCTCTACCTTCCTGCTTGTTTAAAACAGGGTCTTTGATATTAGCATACAGCTGGCGAGCTGGCCTAGGAGCCACCAAACTTCTCCAGTCTTTATCTCCTATCTTGCTATAGAATTTCTGGGATTACGTGGGGGGCATGCCACCAACCTGGGCTTTTACGTGTGTTCTGAGCATTTGAACCAGGCCAGCAAGCACATTACTCAGCTGTCTCCCCAGTCCTATATTCTAACTTTTAGCCTCTTCTTTCTTACAGGAACATCTTGTTCATTCCCGTGTTTTGGAAATGCTCTTTCCTATAGCATAAGAAGCATATTCATTCCTTCTTTTAAGTTTCCTCCTCTGAACACTCTCCATTCTTTTTTCCTTTTTATTTTAATTTATCAGAATGGGCTTTCCCTCTCATCTTCCCTACTATTTTTCCTTTTTAAAGAAACTCAGTTTACCATGAACAACATAGGACAGTGTCTCTACATTTCTGACCTCTTTTCTATGCAGTTCACCAAAATGCCTAGAAGTACTACAAATAGGTCACCACACACTCCAGTGTCTTTTCTTAAGAACATATCCCTGTACTGAAGGTACCAGTCATCCTTACCACCACATTTTAATAAAGCCTCATTCTCAGTTCTTTCTAGGATTTATTAACCATAAAGTAATGAATTTTATCATGACCTTCACAAATACGTCTATTTTATTATATTTGCCTTTCTTCAGTAACCTTTATAAATTTGTTGTCCTGCCCAATGAATTTCCCCTTTGACATCTTTAGCCAGTCCCCATTTAGTTGCACACATTGCTTTCCCTCTAAACTCTACAGTCCGAAAGAACAAAAGTAACCTTTACCTTTCTGAGCCTGGCTTCTCCTGCTTACCCTAGTCTATCTATTTTCCTGCAAGGACAGGATCTCATTCTTCCCTGAATAAATAAAGCCCCATTGTATGTATCTACTACATTTTTTTCAACCATTCACTGACGATGGGCCTTCTGGGTGATCCATGACTTGGCAACTGGTTTTTGTGAAGATATATATACTGATCTCTAGTGTATGCTGACTTAGATCCCTCATACATACAGGTGGTAGAGCTAGATGATATAGTAGTTCTATTTTTAACACTTGAGGAATCACCGTACTGATTTCTTCAGAGACCAAGTTGATTTATAGTCTCACTGACCTCTATAACCTTTCCAGGTTTTCTCACAGACTACATGTGAAGTCCCTTTCCTGCATCCTTGCCAGGGTTTCTACTTTGTTTTCATGACACACATTCTGACTGAAGGGAGATGAAGGTTTTATTTTTATTTCTTTTATGGTTAAAAATACTGAACTTTTTTCATGTATTTTTGGGCACCTTTGCTTTCTTCTTTGAAAACGTTGTGTTTGGGTAAATTTATTGTTGACTTAATTTACTATTTGCTCCTTGTTCGGTTTAATTTTGAGTCTGTGTACATTTTGACCATCAGTCCACTGTTGAATGAATAGCAAGCAAATACCTTTCCTCATTCATCTTATGGCCTCTTCACTCTGTTCAGCCTCTTCACTCTGTTCAGCTTCCTATAATCCCACTTGAAAATTCTTAATATGCTTTCCTGAGCTACTGAAATGTACATTATATTGGTAACCTATGTGTTGTTTGGGCTCACTGAGAAGCTGGATCTGAAGTAAAGATACCACCCACACCCACTTCAGACTCAAGCTTTAGCTCCTAGTTTCTTCCAGGGGCAGAGGATGGGCAAATGCCCTATGTGGTAGGGAAGGAAAATAATAGTGATGATCCAACACTGAAAATGTCACCTCCAAGAGCATCTAAAATGTAAAAAGTGGGCAGCTGAAGTTACTATTATTTAACACACTTATAAAAGCTGCAGTGAGAAAGAGAAGCTAGCAGTTCAGCCAGGGAAGTCATGCAGAGAACACTCAATTAGGAACTACAGCTGACTGCCTCAACTTCCCCAGATGTCAGCAGCCAACAAGTAGAAACTAATAACTAGCAAGTGACCTTCCTGAAGTAGGTCCAACTTGGATTAAAATTTATGACATCTTTGCTCTGGTATGTAAGGTCCAGAAGAAATTCATTTTAGGAAAGAGTCCTGCTATTAATATGCTTTTCCTCATCCCATTCCTCCTCCCCTGTCTCCAAAAGGATGTCCCCAAACCCCCATGTCCTCCAACATTCCGCTAGGCCTCCCCATTTCCTAGGGCTTCAAGTCTCTCAAGAGTTAGGTGTATCTTCTCTCATTGAGGCCAGACCAGGCAGTCCTCTGCTGTATATGTGTCATGGCTTCAGTGAGAGAGTATATACTTAGTCCTGCAGTGAGTAGTTGATTAGTACCCACAGCGTGGGGAGGGGGGGTCTACCTTCTCAGAAGAAAAGTGAAAGGGTTTATCACTGAATTTCTATAATATCCAATAAATTCAAATCTGGGAAAAATATTTATGAGAGACTCTTATTAGATATATTGATTTTTAATGATTTAAAAGAAAATGCTTTAATGCTTTGAGACCCAAAGCAAAATGAGGGATGATTGCATTGTAGAACTGAGAGTTTTTCAAAATGACACTGTCCATAATGTAACTGTTTTTATTCTAGTTTTGATCACATAGTCTCATTCAATATGAAGCCAGTGTGTTTGTCAAAGCCGTGTGTTAATGTAATGTGATTTCTAAGGGCAGTACATCAAACTAATTTTGTCTGCTTTTAAATATTTCTCTTGAATCTCAGTAATTAGGAATCATATTTTATCTTTAAGCAATTAATGAATATTAAAATTCAGTAGTTTTATATGTCTTCATATACCTGCACAGAGATGCACACATGTGTGTGATTCAAGAACATGTGAAAGAATGGAATGCTGGACCATGGGTAGAATTATGCTAGGATATATATCTTGTCTATGAGTTCCACCCATGAGAAATGATGGACAGGTTAAGAGTCACCTCTCTAATGTCTTACTCTCTGAAAAATTCGGCATTTCAAAACAAGAGCGTGCAACTTAAAACCCCTGAGTGTGCCTGACATAGCTGACTAGAGGCCTGGTAATATCATCAGGGTTTCTTTCACAGCTAAGACGTGCTGTCCCTCTTTGAGGACTATACGTAAGGACACATATTCTCTCCTCATCTAAAGAGATGTACCGCTCCAGCTCTAACCAGAACGCATGAACGCGGAAGCAAAACTACGCTGGCGCACAGGAAATCCAAGTCTGCTCACAGTCGTTCCGCTGAATGACCCTTTGAATTAAAAGCTGTGAACAAAGCAGAACAGAAACAACACAATCTAAAACTCCGTGTTACCCGAGCAAAGACTGCATCAAAAAGGTGTCAATTAACAATCGCTGACGATTTTTACATAATACGACTGAAGACTGACTTCTCTGCCAGGTGATCAGTTTGTTTTATATTTCTAGAGTAAAATCACCTCTCTGCTTGAATTGGCACTAGGAGGTTTGATTTGGCACAGATTCTTCTGGGTGTTGAATTGCTTATCTTATCTCTGTTCTGACCCGATGTTAAGCTGACCACATGTCACAGTGACACAAGGAAAGAAAGTCATCAATTTGTTGCCTTCTACGTGTGTCAAAGCTAGTGACACACCCAGCTGCTGACTTAGGTATTGCCATTGCTCCAGGATGCTATTCCCTTAGACCAATATCAGTCCTAGGTTATGTATATAAGCATCCAAAAAATAACTCTGGGGGGCATGTGAAATCCTTCAGAATAAAAACAAAAAACAAAAAACAAAACAAACAACAACAACATGGTTGTATATTCTCTTCAGAACTCGTCCTCAGCATGAGTAATGGCTCGGATATGCTTATTGAAAATACAGCACGGACGATCACTGCTATTTTTTTTTTTTGGTTCTTTTTTTCGGAGCTGGGGACCGAACCCAGGGCCTTGCGCTTCCTAGGCAAGCGCTCTACCACTGAGCTAAATCCCCAACCCCGATCACTGCGATTTTTAATTTTAATTATTTTAAAATTACGTCCATGGAATAGGAGAAGTCTGCACATGGCACCACCAGACAAGGACATTAGATCTCAAACTGGATTAATGGGTGGTTGAGCCACCTGGCCTGGATGCCGAGAACTGAACTATTCTTTGTAAGAGCAACAAGGGCTCTTAATTCCTGAGCTGCCTCTGCAAAAAACAATCATTGTTATCTTAATTTTAAGAATTTTAATTTTCATACCAATAAAAAGATAAGAGCTCATGCTGAAACTGTGATAATGAATATCAAATCCATTGAATTTAAATTGAAAAGATATCTCTGCTTAAGAACATCCCTGTTATAAGAGCAGGACATTTGAGGACCAAATACACTTTATGAATGATTTCTCAGAACTTCATACTTTTTTATGTCTTTTTTTATTATTGAATATTTTTTATTTACATTTCAAATGTTATTCCTTTTCCCAGTTTCTCAGCCATAAGCCTCCTATCCCATTCCCCTCCCCTTCTTCTATGAGGGTGTTCCCCCTCCACAATCACCCCCCTTCCAACTTCCCTGACATTCCCCTGCACTGGGGGGTCCAGCCTTGGCAGGACCAAGGATTTCTCCTCCTATTGGTGCCCAACAAGGCCATCCTCTGCTACATATGCAGCTGGAGCCATGAGTCTGTCCATGTGTCCATGTGTAGTCTTTAGGTAGTGGTTTAGTCCCTGGGAGCTTTGGTTGGTTGGTATTGATGTTCTTATGGGGTTGCAAGCCCCTCTAGTTCCTTCAATCCTTTCTCTAACTCCTCCAATGGGGACCCCGTTCTCAGTTCAATGGTTTGCCTTGCATTTGCCTCTGTATTTGACATGTTCTGGCTGAGCCTCTCAGGAGACAGCTATATCAGGCTCCTGTCAGGATGTATTTCTTGGCTTCATCAATATTATCTAGTTTTGTTGGCTGTATATAAATGGGCTGTATATCCAGGTGGGACAGGCTCTGAATAGCCATTCCTTAAGTCTCTGCTCCTAACTTTGTCTCCGTATCCTCTCCTATGAATATTTTTGTTTGTTTTGTTCATATTCTAAGTGGGGAAAAAAAAACAGTGTGTGAGCATTAATAGTGTTTGCCAAAAGTGACACAGGGACAAAGAGAAAATCAAAAGTAGCATTTGATTTTATCGAAATTATAAATCAAAATTACAGAAAGAGAAACAAAGACTTCTCACGTAAGTTTTTCTTTGTGCATGGAAGGATAGTGGTACACATGTGTGAATGCACAGTCATAGCCTTGCACATAGATGCAGAGGCCAGACTTCGATGTCTTTCTCAGTCATTCTTTCTACCCTATTTTCTGAGACACAGTCTTACATTGAAGTTTAGGGCTCTGGCTGGACTGGCTGGCCAACCCTCTGTATATCTCATGCCTCTATACCAGGGTTTCAGGCATGGACGACCATGACCTACTTTTATTTAAATGCTGGGATCCGAACTTAGGACCTCTTGCTTTTACAGCAAGCACTACTACTCAACTGAGTCATCTAACCAGCCCCAAGATTAACTCGCTATTTTGTTTTTCATAATACAAAGGAAGTAAACAATATCGTTATACTACAAGAGAAAATTCTGTAGAACATAAAAATGTTTCATTTTACTGTAGGCTATATTTTAGCCTTTGACATGAAAACTTGATAAAACGTAGAAGAGATTTACTGTGAAACGGAAATATGTTGTTCAGTAAAATACTCAGAAAAGCAGCCAAGAGTGTAACCCAGTGAACCTCAAAACAGGCCACAATCAGAAACATTCACTGTGGACAACGTGCTCATTCTAAAGTACAAACTCCAATCCAGTTGATTACTGTTATAGTTCGGTTTCTGACACGAAGATCAGCAATACCCATATTTTAAAAGGTTTTGCAAAATAACTTAGATTCGTAACATACGTGCTTGTAATTAGCAGCAGATTGTGTAACAAAATGGACTGGGTTGCACCGCGGTCGCATAATTGTTTCTTTAGTGTGTAAGCTGTCCCTGGAAAATTTAACTATGATTCAAATTGATAAGTGAGTTGGAAGGGTGTGCAATCTGAAACAAACGTATACGATTAACCCCAGGCATTAAAAGTTCTGTAAGTTACCTTTATCTTTACTCAGTGACAATTAAAACACTAACTCTTTTTTTTTTCTATTTTTCGGAGCTGGGGATGGAACCCAGGGCCTTGCATTTGCTAGGCAAGCGCTCTACCACTGAGCTAAATCCCCAACCCTTAAAACACTAACTCTTAATAAAAATATCCTGGAGAGCACATCAGTGTCACCAGTTATCAACAGAGAGATGGGATGTTAGAGTAGTGCTGTTTCGAATGAAAGTTTGCAGAAATGGCATATACTAATGTCGGGAAACATTGTTCAGGGACCACAGATGCTGAGAGAGAATGTGACCCTAAGGACGTAAGGTGAAGTCATTTCTGTTCTAGGAGAGTGTGCTCAGAATCGAAGCAAAAGTGACCGCCGCTTTCCACAGCTGGCTAGCGGTGCATTTGGGTGAGAATTTACTATGACAACTTGGGGTATATTTCCCTAACCCCATCTTTGGCCCCAAAAAATATAGAAAAGTGTTGGCAGCAACCAGCTACCTCTTATCATGGAGAGCGTGTGAGAAGAACTGAGTCTCAATAGTGACTAGTGTGCCTTTTACCTGCAGAGAAGACGCTTGCAGGAAACAGCGCCAGTGTGAAAAGAGTATGTGTAAAGTGAAAATTAGAAAAAAAAATCCCATTCCATATCGAAGAGGTTTTGCAATTCAAAGTATCCTATATTCAACTTTACACATTTATGCTCAGTTCACTCATATTTTTACTTATCTCAATCCTGCCAAGGACCAGATGCACATTAAGGCATCAAAATGGTTGAGTCACAAATGTCAGCTTCCCTTAGCACCGAGCAAGAGTATCGAATTTTCCTCACAAGTGAGGAAGCAACAGCCTAGCCTCTAAGCCTCTCTCCTCCGGTTATTTTCCTTTGTACTTTTATGGAACATTATCATAATTTCCCAATGTGGTTTTTTTTCAACTGAGGACCTATTTATTTGAGGAGAAAGCTATCATCAGCAGGGCTGGAGAGATGGTTCAGTGGTTAAGTATACTAGCTGCTCTTACAGAGGATCTGCAATTAGGCTCCAGTACCCACGTCAAAAGGCTCACAACCACCTGTATCTCCAGGTCCAGGGGAGGCCAGCACTTCCAGCTTCTGTGGGTACCTGCACTCGTGTGCTCATACACAAAATTTTAATATAATAAAAAATAAATCTTTAAAAACATTCCATCAATAATCCCACTTTGGTTTTTAGATTTCACCCATCAGAAATAAATCTTTAGAAATTTTCCTTACAGTATACATTACTTTCTTGAAGTTTAGGAAAGGTAGAGAGGGAAGAGGAGAAAATGTCAAAGATGGAAAAAATACCTATTTTGCAGTCTTGTGTTTTGTGCTGACATATGGCTTTAGTCTTTTGCTGACATTAGTCAAATTCTAAACAAAACGTTAGACCCGTCCGGCCCTAATTAATCCTAGAGTCATTTGCATCATCTTTTTTATACTGCTCAGCCAAAATTGTTTCAAAACCAGCCACAACTTGGAATCACCTTTGAGGTTTTATAAAATTAAAGAATTTCACAAGCCATCGCTATGCTTACAATGAAGGAAAAGAGATAAGGTAGAGCTCTGAACCTCAAATTTTCTGTCACCCACTCTTATCAGGCAAAAGTGGCATTTGTGCACACAAATCATGTCACTGGATATATTTTGGAGACACACATTCATGTCATTTAGTCCGGAAGTGTTAAGTCAAGACCGCAGAACCCTAAGTGAATCCATGTTGCTTGCTCTTACTGCCTTAGTGTCACTTCTCAGCTCCATGTGCAGGATTATTAAGGATTAAACATGTCTCATGCTTACAAGGCAGAACAGTAGGGAATGAGGCATCCTAGGCCATGAGGGAGCTGAGGAGAAAACATTTATTTCCTCTGTACCTGAAAGGTTTTGAAACAAAAACAACATCTGATTTGCATCTAGAAAAAGCCATTCCATTTTCACAGTAGAAGAGAGATTTGTAGAGGAGAAGTTTATTGGCAAAACTGCAAGTTAAATAAATGTGTCATCAGAGAGGTGCTGTTTGGCACATGCCAAGCAGTCAAACTATACCAGTAGCTTGTTTGTGGCTGCTAGGCTGTCTTTGTGCACTGTCATAGCTCCTGTCACTCAAAGATGATGAGCGTCATTCATTTTGAGAGGTCATCCTTCACACTTAAAAGCAAAATAAGCAGTTTCAGCTCGCTGTGACCTGACCGTCAGAGTGACAACCTTAGAAGACCCGGTGACACACAAAGTATTTCTAGACCGTGGAGAAGTCACCTTTAGAAGTTGTTTAAGTATGGTTTCCTATCACACACACACACACACACACACACACACACACACACACACACACAGATTCGAGGGTAGTGATAATGTGAGGGAGGAGGTCCCATGCAACAAACAAGATCATGGATGAAAACCTGCCTAGAGGGTTTCATGCTTCAAAAGGAGCCTCCCACAATTAGACTCTTTGTGAGAATCAGCCATATGGTAGAATCAGCCATATGGTGGTGCTACGCAAGATTGTCTACATGGTTGTGTTACTACAAAGATCACATGACTTGGCTAAGGCTTAGGCAATTTTAAAAAGAATAGAAAAATGGAAAAGAAAAGAAAGAAACATTTTCTGATTAGAAAATGTTCAAAATGCATCACAGACATTTAAGCCGGGTAGACAAACACAGTGAATAAGTCGATACAAAGTTGCTCAGCATTGCTAGACATTAGGAAAATACAAATTTTCAAATTCATTTGGAATAACCAAAAACCCAGGAGAGCTAAAACTATTCTCAACAGTAAAAGAACTTCTGGGGGAATCACCATCCCTGACCTCGAGTTGTACTATAGAGCAATAGTGATAAAACTGCATGGTATTGGTACAGAGACAGGCAGGTAGATCAATGGAACAGAATTGAAGACCCAGAAATGAAAGCACACACCTATGGTCACTTGATCTTTGACAAAGGACCTAAAACCACCCAGTGGAAAATAAGGAAGCATTTTCAGCAAATGGTGCTGGTTCAACTGGAGGTCAGCATGTAGAAGAATGCAAATCGACTCATTTTTATCACCTTGTACAAAGCTCAAGTCCAAGTGGATCAAGGACCTCTACATAAAATCAGATACATTCAAACTAATAGAGGAAAGAATGGGGAAAAGCCTCGAACACATGGGCACAGGGGAAATTTTCCTGAACAGAACACAAATGGCTTATGCTCTAAGATCAAGAATCAACAAATGGGACCTCATAAAACTGCAAAGCTTCTGTAAGGCAAAGAACACTGTCATTAGGACAAAACAAATTTGGAAAAGATCTTTACCAATCCTACATCTGATAGAGGGCTAATATCCAATATATGCAAAGAACTCAGGAAGTTAGACTCCAGAGGTCAAATAACCTATTAAAAATGGGGTACAGAGCTAAACAAAGAATTCTCAACTGAGGAATCTCGAATGACTGAGGAGCACTTGAAGAACTGTTCAACATCCTTATCGGGGAGGGGGAGGGGACGGAATGGGAGCTTATGGACAGGAGACCGGGAAGGAGAATAACCTTTGAAATGTAAGTAAAGAAATATATAATGAAAAATTTTAAAAAAAAGGAAAAAGAAAAAGAAAATACCATCATAAGTGAGGTAACCCAGTCACAAAAGAACACACATGTCATACACAAACTAATAAGTGGCAATTAGCCCCAAAGCTTGGAATACCCACAATACAACTCACAGACCATATTAAAGTCAAGAAGAAGGAAGTCCGACGTGTAGATGCTTCAGTCCTTCTTAGAAGGGGGGACAAAACACTCACAGGAGCTAGAGGGCTGGAGGAATTTGGGAGGAAGAAAAGAGGAGGAGCGGAAAAGGGGGGCAGGATCAGGTATGGGAGAAGAAGGGATGATAAACAAGGGTCACCTTGAACAGAGGTGTGCAGCAATGGAGATTGGGGAAGCAGAGGTAGCCACCAGAAATATATTATGGTTGCTGTTTTTGTATTTTTATGGGTTCTCTCTCTCTCTCTCTCTCTCTCTCTCTCTCTCTCTCTCTCTCTCTCTCTCTCTCTGTGTGTGTGTGTGTGTGTGTGTATGTGTGTGTGTCTCTTATGCTTTTTTCTTTTTGTTTTTTTTTCTGTTTTTTCTTTTAATTTGGCTGTTTCTTTTACTAAAGGGAGAAAGAGGGCATGGACTTGGGTGGTGGTTGGGAAAGTAGGGAGGATCTGGGAGGGATAGAATAGAAAAAATGATAATTAAAATGTATCATATAGAAAATTTGACCCAGACACTATTGCTGATGCCAAGAAGTGCTTGCTGACAAGAGCCTGATTTAGTTGTTCCTTGAGAGGCTCTACCAGCACCTGACCAATACAGATACAGATGCTGGAAGTCAGTCCTAGACTGAGCACAGGGAAACCAATGGAGGAGTTGTGTAGCAAAGGATGGCCTTATCTGGCATCAATGGGAGGAAAGACTCATGGCACTGTGAAAGCCCAATACTGCAGTATAGGGGAAGGCCAGGGTGATAAGGTGGAGCGTGTGAGTGGGGAACACCATCATAGAAGCAGGAGGAGGTGGGTTGGGATAGAGAGTCTGAGGGCAATGAGGTGGAATGGGTGGGTGAATAGGGGAGAACCCTCATAGAAGCAGCAGGAAAATGGGATAGGTGGTTTGCAGAGGGAAAACTGGGGAAGGGGATAACATTTGAAATGTAAATAAATAAAATATTCAATAAAAAAACAATGAGCAGAACACACCTACAATAATTGATAGAATTTAAATGAATCGGTTTATTAGAAAAACATAATAATCATAAGTATGTGTATCTAGTAATGGGATAAAATTAAATAATGCTAAGACTCACAGAATTAAGGAAGTATAATGGCTCACCATTCTTATAGGAGGTTTTAATAACCCTAACCCTACCTCAGAAATTGATCAAAAAATAAAATTCAATGTAATAGCAAACATCTATACAGTATACAGAATACCTGAAAACATTCTCCATATTTCTGTTTTAGCTAACACTTGCCAAAAAACAGAGGGCAGAAAACCATGGGAAATGTTGAACTCAAACAGAATGACAAATTACAAAATTCACTTACTATCAGAATGGTTACTAAAAACAGCAGAGTTAATCTTAGGAAGCATTTCCCTGAAATCCATATGAATTGTACCTATTGTTAGGGTATCATTGGGGAGAAAGGAAGAATGATTTCACTGGCAGTCATCCATCATATGCTGAATGGTCACACTTCAGATGTCCTCCTGGCCCTATTATAACTGATTCAATGCACAATGGGACCTCCAAATTTTTTTTGTGACAGCAAATATGTTGATTCCTTTCCTCATCAAGTTTAAAAAGATTCAGATATCTTTCCAAGGTAGAAACCAGCTACAGTCTTTGAAAAGACATTAAGACCAGAGTAAAACCAGTTGTAAACCCCACAGTCACAATTGACCTTACACATCTTAACCGATAGCCACAATCTCTCTCCATTCTGTTCTAGGTCTTCCACTCTTAGACAATCCAGTTTTGGCTCCCTCCCCAAGGATAATGCAGAGTTTTAGAACAGAGAGGTAATTGAGAATCTACTTATTAAACCACCCTTGTTAGACCATGGTTACTGCAGATAATCCTTGGGGTAACACAGGTATTCTCTGTCAGCCCACTAAGAAGTAGCAGCCCATCATTTTCTTGGTACTCAAGATTGGTCATTGTCATCAGTATTTATTTTTCTGTCTACTTTATGATTGACACAACGAATTCAAACTATTCGTGTAGTAGATGTAGCTTGTAAGTTTAATAGAACACTCATTTTGTCCCTGGAAGAAACATCCCTTCCCTAGACACAGGATCTTTGATGTGGATGGATCCGAATAAATTCTACAAGTGAAAGACTTGACATAAAAGCAAGAGGACCTAATCTCACTTTTCATTCTTGAGTTGTAATCCTACGGATTTATCTTAGGGATGCTGTAACATATTGAGTTCACTGGGACATATTTCTATCACATCTTATATGACACCTTCCTTACCTCACTAGCTATCACTCCAAATCAGCTCAAGTTGGTTCATCTCTTTTATAAGGCAACTGCTCCTAGCACTGTCATTCAGCGTCAGGGCTTCTGAGAAATCCACTCTTCTTGGTCATCAGTTCTATTTGGCATATGATTAGAAGAGAGAATTTTTCCATTAAAAATAAAAAGTTCAATTACAGCTCTTAACAACCATACCATGTTAGATTCTCAATGTTAACGTTATGGCAAGAGAAGAAATGTTTTTTCTCTTTCATGAGAAAGTGAACATTCACCCTACTGTAGGTGTGCATGCCTTTAATCCCAGCACTTGAGAGACAGAGGCAGGAGGATCTCTGTGAGTTCAAGGCCAGCCTTGTCTACATAGTGAGTTCCAGAACAGACAGAGGTACATAGTGAAAGGTTATCTCAGATAAAAAAAAAGAAGGAAGGAAGGAAGAAAGGAAGGAAGGAAGGAAGGAAGGAAGGAAGGAAGAAGGAAAGAGAGAAGAGGAAAGAAATAAGAGGAATAGAAGAAGAGGGAGGAGGAGGAACTACCTTGATGTTTGAGAATGTATTTATGAGATCAAGTATTATATACAGATTCCCAAAAATAGTGCAAACATTTTCTAGTAAAGTGGAGCACTTGAAAAGGTAGATGAAGTTGCAATTGCCATAATTTTATCATTTTATGGTCACTAATCTCTGAACTTCCTTTCAGTGTGTGTGTGTGTGTGTGTGTGTGTGTGTGTGTGTGTGTGTGTGTGTGTGTTTAGCTTACTCTCTTCTCTAGGCAAGGGAATATAGAAACTCTTCTCAAGATGATTTCTAATTCCACAGATCAGGCATTAAAGTGGGAGTTCCATGAGATAAGCTTCCCTGTTGCGTGCAATAATTAAAAATCAATCTATGCTAACGCCAGCTACTCTTCATCCGTGGAGGTCTCCCCACCCCCTTATAGCAGTCTGCCAACTTTTCCTCCGTTTGCTTGCCTCTGAACCACTCAGAGCTTCCCAGCCATCCCCTCCCTGTGGCTAGCTGTCGCAAATCTCCTTAACTCAGTAAAATCAAAATGCTATCAGTCAGATTTATATCAGTAAATTCTCAGCCCAAAATGCCCACACAAAAAACTCTAAACTTGATATTGATAAAAGCTGCCCACCTAGATTGGACAAATTGCCCGATATTATCCCATGCTCTTCTATGATATCCATAGGTACCTGTGGCTCTTTCAAGCAACGTGGATTGGGTCCATCCTCCTCCTCCATCTTTCTCTCTCTCTCTCTCTCTCTCTCTCTCTCTCTCTCTCTCTCTCTCTCTCTCTCTCTCTCTCTCTCTCCTGTCCTCTCTCTAAAACTCTTAGCCACGCCTTCCTTTTTCGTTGCCCAATCAGACTCTAGCCTTATATTTCTCCTGTCCTCACCTGCTTACAGACAGCAATCTACACTCCCCCATCTTGCTTCTGGAATCATTATAGTCTCAGTCACTTCTACAGCACTTAAGGCTTCTATAGGCTGGGTAACCAGATCAGCGTTACAACCTTATTAATGTAATGTAATGTAATGATATTGTCCTTAAGGGCCACAGCTTTTGATCCCTTAAGTGTTGACAGGAGAGAGTCGAGTCGAGTCTAGTCTAGTCTAGTCTAGTCCAGTCCAGCCCAATCTAGTGCAGTCTAGTCTAGTCTAGTCTTGCCTTGTCATGCCTGCCACCCTGGCACAGGCCCTCAAGAATCTCAGGGAAGCTTGTTGTCCACAGGGCCATTGTGCCTCTTCCTGCCTGTGTGGACACTAAGTTGGTGGCACTCAGTTTTGACTTGTCCGTCTCCTTGAGCCAATTTCTTCCTTGTTACTATCCCAAAGAAACCCTGACCTCTCAAAAGCCTCGCTCCTTCACTCTTTCCCCAGAGGCTTGCTAACAAACCTTAGGACAAGATATGGATGTCTTTGTCAGAACAATAAAATTTAATTTATGAACTGAAGTATCTTCCAGGATAGTAAATTTTCTCACAGCAAGGCTTTTCTACTTCTGTATCTGATCTAACATCTTCAAGACCTACCTCAACACACTTCTGGACCCTACTGCTACATATTGATGAGGGCCAGCAACTGCCTCAGTTGAAGCTCTTCTTCCTGCGGCAGACACTGCCTATCTCCTCAGACTGTGATGAGACTCTTTGTTCGCGTTGTACTTGTAGGAAAGGAAATGGGATGCTGGCAGATAATGGGAACAACTGGAGTCCCTCTGCAGGTCATCCGAAGCATGTTCCCCTCTAAGCTCTTCATCTTTGTGAAGGGTGATAGCTTAGAACCTTTTACCAGCTTAGAATCCTGAAGAAAATCGGAAACCCCAAGGTTTTCAGGTTCATTTCTTGAAATGTCTCCATTTTCGGGTTCATAGAAATATTCTATTTTAAAAACCTATTCCCTGATTTTGATATAAAAAAAAACTTTCAAAATTATGTGCTTAGTACCTCCTGGGTTTTGCTACTCTAAAGGTTAGAGGAGTCTAGGACTGGTAACTAATTACATTTTTATAAGTTGTCTTAGAAGACCCTGGATGTTCATTGTATTGCCCTCGTTTAACAGTTGGATATCTGAGCCTATGATTTGCTTTTCAAGGTGTTAACAAGGTTAAGAAAAACCAACTCTTTCTTCAATTACAGTTTTTTTTTCTCCAGAGCTGGGGACCGAACCCAGGGCCTTGCGCTTGCTGGGCAAGTGCTCTACCGCTGAGCTAAATCCCCAACCCTCAATTACAGTTTTTAAACTGGTCATATCCATGTGTGGTTCTTGCACAAAATGCAGTAATTGTATTTTTTACTACTTCTCATTTGTCCCATAGTGATCCCAGCTAACCACAGGTAGACATCTTCCTAACGTAGAATAATACCACAGCATCTTATGCTAAGAGTTTCCTTTTGTTTTCAAGGATCACATAATGAATTATACAAAAAAAAGAGGAATGGAGCCCATGGCATTGTTTAGTGCTAGTTTATATCTGGGACCCTGAGATGAAGAGAAATGTAGTACAGAAGGCGAGGTTACAATGATGACTTCCACAGAGTGACGGGGAGTGACTGCTCAATCTGGCTTGGCCATCTTCTACAAGGGACAGTAGGTATTTATATCTGAGAAAGCCTGTGGGTGGGTGGGGGTGTAGAGAAAGCGAGGATATGTTGAAGTTGTCAGAATCAAGTGGAGTCGTTCTTGTTAACAGTAAGGAAAAGAGGGAAATAAAAAACCTTAGAGATCGTTAAATGATAGAATGAAGGGTTCTCACACATTTACTTCCTGATAACCATTAAAGACCTTCTGGAAGAAGCTGGCACAGAGGAACACAGCCATCGACAGATAAACTTCTAGGTGTTTCTGCTCACCATCTCTCTGCTCGGCCTCCTACTAGTGATGCATTGATTACTAATTGTTACAACCAATGAACATCATTCCAGAGATTCTTAGGAAAACCGGATGTTTGTTCCAACAGGTTTCCCGTTGTTAAACTTCTTTGAATAAGCCCATAATTTATAATGACACGCATATTCCTGTTGTGACCATTTGCAATTGCCACCACAATCTTATTAACAGCTAAGTCTCAGAATCATTTGGGGATCACCTTTCTCTGCTACATTTTCCCCAAACAAATAAAAGGTTTTTTTTTAAATGGTAATAATTTACCAGACTCCTTATCTCATTTTTCAACAGCATTTTCCCATTAGGCATGAAACTGCATCCAGGTGTTATCTGACCTGACCTAAGTTAGAGCTGAAGAGTGACCAAACCAGGAGAAGTGAGAGGTGAGACGAGGCAAGGCCAAGCCACACATGCCCGGCAGCTGACTGGAGTAGTGAGTGAGTCAGGCTGAAGCAGCAGGTAAAAGTTTGCCTCCCATCCTCACAAGGAAACATTCCTGAGCAAGGGTCTTCTCTCCCTGGTCACAAAATTGCATCTTCTGATAGACTGTAGTTACTCAGTAAGATGATACAAAGTTACGACTCCAGAGTAGCGTAAATTAGATAAAAACATTAGATCTTAAACAAAGGAGCCATTGGCTTATGCTTGAGGCGTTTGAAGAAGATGGTGTCTTACTTAGCCTTGTTCATTCTTGAGTAATTAAGTAGCACAGGTACTGCCCCTAGCCACATACCTTGTTTGTGAGTATGGTTGGATGGCCTATGTAGTGGAGAAACTAATGACCGTCATTGAGGCTGCAAGAGAAGGTAGGTCTCAGGTCTGTGCATCCAGAACACATGACCAGGATGCTGTAAGTTACCAGGGATGAGATCCACACATGGAGTGTTTTCTCCTCTCCTGGCTAGAGAAGCCAGGCTGGTTTCTTGAAGGTACTTGGGTTGTCAGGTTGTCTTTCCCCTCCACTGTTGTTCATCAGCTTATTTGAAACTCCACCCCAAGGAAAGGCAAAGTGGAACTTCTAACTGGTTGTTTAAGCTAAGGGCTTAGCATTTTGTTCCTGACAAGTTGTGAGAGGGTGTAAGACAAAACAAGCTTTCGTTCCCTTAGCTCACACTCCATGTATTTGTACAAGAAATAGATTATTTTCTAGAAAATGGAGGTTCAAATTTGCAGAAGTAGAAAATAAGAGTTTAATAAGAAAAATGTCACTAAGCAATTCCCAGTAGCTATTAGAAGGAACATGATACTCTACTCTGAGCAATTGTATGCTAGGAAAGTTTATATCTTGCAGGAGATAAATGGATTCCTAGAAACATGCTATGCAGAATCAGGAAGAACTAGAAAAATGGAACAGGCAACTGACGAAGACATTCAGTAAGTTGTTTAAAGCCACCCATCCAGTGGGTCAGGACAATGTGGCTTCATGGCCAGCCTCCCAACTTCTATCTGAAAGGAATACTAGCAAAATATCTCCATTTCAAGTTATTTTAAATTCATTGATTTTCACAAAATAACTCACTGTCCTTATGTATAATAAATTCATTATATTTAAACTGCTTCTGAAACTTATTGGGAATTTGATCTTCAACTTTTAAAAATTTATACTTGGGTTTTTCTGTTGCCTATTTTTAAAGATTTTTTTCTATTTTGTCTTAGGGGCGTTTTGCCTGCATGTATGACAGAGCAACCCGTGTGCGTGCATTCTTACCACGGAGGTAAGAAACACGTCAGATCTTCTAGAACTGCAACTACAGAGACTGTGAACCACTTTGTGGCTGCTGAGAACCGAACCTGGGTCCTCTGTGAGGGCTCTTCACTGCTGGACATGCCTCAACCTCCTTTTTTGTCATCTTGCTTGTATATTCTTCACAGGGTTTTTAATAACCATAAACCAAGCTAATATATGCAATGTATAGAGTGACAGGAAATACCATACAAAATGATAGTTTTAGTGTGAATAATTGAGATATTATTGCAAATAGAAAATGTTAGTGTCTAATAGATCTTAATCTGGCAATATGAATTAGAATTTAAGTGTTCAAATTCTATTTAATTAAATAATTAAAGACATTTATTTTTATCATTGAAATCACACTTTATTTTACATACAGCAATACAATTTTCAATATTAAGTAACACTGTTATAGAGTGACATGATATCGTTTTAAATAGAATATTTAAGGTTATAATTTAAGGTTAGAATATTTAAGGTTATAACCAATATTTTAGGTTATAAAAAATATCTCTCCCCCCACAACAAACCTTAAAAATATATTTTCAGACAAAACCATATTGTGTGATACTAATGTTGAACACGGGGAGTCAGAGAACTGTCCTTAACATTTGCCAACTTAGTGTTCACTGAGAATTTCCCAAGGACCTGGCCTTGGACACTCAGGTTTAAGTTCGTAAGTATGGCTTCTCACCCATGCCTTCCACTTTTATTGCTCAGTCACTTAGTCATGAAATAAGCTTTATTATGGTCTTTAGTAAACCTCTATTAGTAGCTCCCTCAACATCTGTAAACTCTAAAATGCCAGTATCTGGGTCATTTTCTTGTTAGACAAAAAGAAAAGGAAACTGGTCACCTCTTGGCACAGCAGCACTGGACTGAAGAGTTGTTCATCTATTATCTGCATACCGAGGACTTCAGGAGAGCAGACTGTAGACTGAAAGTCAGCCAGGCTGATCTTGCTATAAAGCCAAGTAAATATAGATTGCATGATATTTGCTGTATTATTAATCTGAAATCACAATTAAAATTGTTAATGGAATTGAAGTGTTTCGCCTTATTTTTGACTTTCCAAATACTTTAACAGTTCCAACATCACACGGTGTAAACTAGAAATTTTCTAATTAAAATACTGTAGGTTACTTAATATTCAAATAAAGACAGAGCAAATAAACGGGATAAAGCAGGAATAGCTTAGCCAGGCATGTCTGTGGGACCTGGGTTTGGAACTGTCTGGTGAAGTTTGATGAACTGGTGCCTTTGGCTCGCCAGGGGTACACAGCTGGAGAAAATGCTCCTCTCCTTTCAGAATCTGTCAGTAGGGGTTTGACAGTAATTAGAATGCACTGAATACATGCATGAAATTGTCAAAGAACAGATTTAATTAATAAAAACCAAATAGAATTTCTAAAAAGACATCTGTTTTCCCTCAGGTTGTTGATCTATAGTATTAAAGGTGTATTAAAATAAGAGTAATTTTCAAAATAATCACCTGGCTAAATTATTTCTTTCAGACGTAAACTCGTGACTAAACTATGCTGAGGTGGTTGAGGTCATGTCTTACTTCCTTTCTCTCAGGTTTGTTAGTCAACAGAAATTTGTTTCAACAGTTTCTGAGGAATTCATGATGGATGATAGCACATTAGACCAATTGTTAGTTTTGAAACGAGTTTCTGCATCTTACAGGAAAAACTAGTAGATCTTTAGGAAATAATCCAGCACATTAACAACAATAAACATTTATGTGCTTCCGAATATGAACAATTCAATTAAAAGTAGATAAAAATTGATAAAAAATGCACTTCAAAAAGAAAGTGTTGCTGCAGTGTAGTAAAGAAAACACATGATTGCTTTCCAATATGACTTCATTGAATATTTTCTACTTCTGGGTTGTGCCTGGACTCAGTAACTATTATCTCAACCAATTCCTGGGACCCAGTGAGCCTCTGAGTAAAACATGCAGCGCCTTCACGACTGAACCTAAAGCATGATGTGTGTAGATGTTTTAACATACGCATGGGTTTTTCACTGGCTAATGTTCTGCAGAGAAACAAGGGCATATTAATCATCTTGTCCTCATATTTCATTAAATAGAGTTGAACAAGCTCATAATTCCAGAGTTCTGTACTGCTTTCTGTTTCCTAAGCTCACCTTCAGGGAGGGATGATTTATGCTTTCAAATAGGAACGTATATTTCCGGTGTGCTGCCCCAGCAGTACTTTTAGAAGTTCTGGATGTAAACAAAAAGTGGGAGTTGCTGGCACAGATCTGAACTCCAGTCTTATTGGGGTAAAGAAATATATCCCATCTGAAAGCTGAAACTACCTTCCTCTACAACTTCTTCAAGCTTTAGAGAAATAATTAAGTTTCATCCTGGGTTTTGCTTATTCATGCAGAATGGAACTGAGATCCTTTTTTTTTTTTTTTTAATTCGGCAAGCTAAATTCCATTTCACACTTTTGCCAGGTAATTCTCAGCTCAAGCCAACCTTGGGCTTGAGGGATTTCTTCTGCGTTGTGCTCAGGGAGAAAAAAAAGAACATAATTTTGAATGCATAGCAGTTCATTCCTGTATCAATTCAATTGTACCAAAGCCATACAACCTCAACTTATTTAATCAACTCATTTCATAAGCAGAAAGCAAATGAAAACCAAAGAGTTCATCACTGCTTAATACTTAACATAATTAATACAGTTTCCAGGCTTTGTATCAAGGTTCATGAAACACGTAATATTCAACAGAATTCTATGTCATGAGAGCACACTAGCCTTGACATTTCTCATCTTTCATTTAGAATATGTCTTCATTCTAAACTCTGAATGTGGAACCAGCCCCCTTGCCCTCTTAATCAAAGTAACATGACTTAATTAGAGGAAAATGTAAGGGGAATCACAGAATAACGCCATGCTTCTCAAAGGAGGGTAGCCCACATCTGTATCTACACCTGTACCTGTGTGTAAACACGTGCTTGCGAGCATGTATCTGTCAAAGAAAAGTCTTTTTCTCTAGTGAGAAAATCTTCAAGCTTTAAAACGGGTTCACTATTTCTGTATCCCGTTGGAAATAAGTCAAGGCTTAGGCCAAGACAACATGTGTTGAGGTCCCTTCTGGGATAAAGAATTACCGCTTACATTATATTTCTTTCTTCTTCTAATATATTGTAACTATAAAGCTAATTAAAATCAAATAATGGACTCACAATAAACTTCTCATTAAAGATCTTGTACTGACTGGTTTTGCGTGTCAACTTGACATAAGTCATCCTCGCCAGGAAGGAAGGAGCCTTAGTTGAGAAAATACTTCCAAGAGATCCAGCTGTAGGGAATTTTCTCAACTAGTGATCAATGGGGGAGGGCCCAGGCAATGGTGGGTGGTGCCATCACTGGGCTGGTGGTCCTGGGTTCTATAAGAGAGCAAGCTGAGCAAGGCAAGAGAAGCACACCAATAAACAGCGCTCCTCTGTAGCCTCCACATCACCTCCTGCCTCCAGGTACCTGCTGTGTGAGTTCCTGTCCTGATTTCTTTGTTAGTAAATAGCTATGTGGAAATGTAAGCTGAATAAACCCTTCCCTCCCCAACTAGCTTCTTGGTCATGAGGTTTTCATCAGAGTAATGGAAACCCTAAGACAGATCTCAAAGGCTACTCAAGTGTCCTCATCATTTATGGTGCCATTCACTAGTCAGCTGTATAGTGAATGCCCCCAGGATTCTAAACAAAGTGTGTCAACTTGTAGCACCACCAGGAAGAGTCCAGTTACTCACAGCACTTTCAAACAATCACTTTCCTAAATGTTCTCCTAAGGGACTAGGCTGGGTAGATGGCTAGGTCATAAAGAGCTTGCAACTAAGGTCTGACAACCAGACCTCCAGCCTCACATAAAGGCCAGAAGCAGCCAAAATAATGTTTGTAATCCCTTTGTGCCAACCACAGAGGGGAGGGGGAGCCCAGTGAGGAATTTCCACAAGATTCTAGTCCAGCTTGTCTGGTACACACAGCTGCAGATGAGCTCAGTCTCAGTGTGGAAAACAGAAGAGAGAAGCAGGAATGTTGTCTGCGGACTTCCATGAGCACTGTGATGCAAATGCCTGGGCACTGTCTCTCTCCCATACATGTACTATTAGACTAGAGCAATGGTTCATTGCATGAAGCACTTACTCTGCAATCATGAGAACCTAAGTTCAAATTCCTAGCAGCCGTTTAAAAGCCCAGCCAGCTCTAGCCTGAACAGAGAAAAATCAGAACTGTACAGGTTAAGACAGAAACCCTGCCTAGAAGCATGCACATGTACATACACGCATGCACATGCACACACATGCATATACACACTTAAACATATGTGTATTTTGTTTATATACTTACGAAATTTTATTATGCATATTAAACACATTTCCCTTTGTACTTTAGAAGTTGAGAGAGAGAGAGAGAGAGAGAGAGAGAGAGAGAGAGAGAGAGAGAGAGAGAGAACTGAGGAAGACAACTGGAATGGGGAAAGGGGCATCACTAGGATGAGTTAAAAAAAAAACAAAGGCAGTGGAAACTTCCATGAATCTATGAGGGTGGACCTAGGAAGATTCTTGGCAATGGGGGATATGGAACCTGGACCAACCATCTCCTGTAACCAGGCAAGGCTTCCAGTGTAGGAATTGGGATACCAACCCAGAGACAAAATGTTTGAGCTACCAATTGTCCCTCCTAAAAGATGTGCAGGGGTAAAGATGCAGTAGAAATTGAGGAACTGGGCAACCAGTGACTGATCCAGTTGAGACCCATGCCATGAGAGGACGCCCACCTCTGATATTCCATCACTATGCATGATACTCTGCCATACTTACAGACAGGAGCCCCAACCACCACGAGAGAGGCTTCACCCAACAACTGATGGAAACAATGTGGAGACCTGTTGGAGGAAATGTTTAATTTCAGTCCAGGGATTCTACCTCCTCCCTAGACCATTTAGTTCCTGGATAAAAGACACATACAATCTTTATATTTATAATAAGCCTCAATCAGCATAAGATCTGGGCCAGTATCTATCCTCTATGTTACCATGTCTACTTCCCAGCCCTTATATAATTTGCCACGTTTCTTCAGGGCTTCTCTTAACTCCAATTAGCAAACCTACATGGCCATTATTTTAAGATTCTTACCCCATGGTGATTCTCCTCTCTCCACCTTCTTTTCTCTACCCAGGAGTCCTCTCAGACAAGAAGCCAAGCCTGGGTACACAAGACTTCAATTTCGCCTATCTCTCTCTTCTATTCAGTTGTTGGGTGTAGGTATCTTTATTCACCAACCAGGAATAACTTCAGGGGCAAGGTTACATAATGTCAGTTAGTTACAGACTCTTGTCCCTGAAGGCAACCAGGCATGGGGACCAATATTTAGCATTAAAATACAAGCAAAAGACCAAACCTCAACAGAGACCCACAACCAAACATTAGTTGCAGCTTGGGTAATCTTGAGGAGGAAGGGGAAGAAAGATTGTAGGAGCCAGAGGGGTCAAGGACACCACAAGAAAATCTACAGAATCAACTAACCTGGGACCACAGGGGCTCACAGAAACTGAACTGGCAATCAGAGAGCATGCGTGGGACATATATTACAGTTGTGTCCCTTGGTCTGCGAGTGAAAATCCTAAAAGTGAGAGCAGGGGCTGTTTCTGACTCTGTTGTCTGCCTTTGGAACTCTTCCCTCCCACTGGGATGCCTTGTCTAGCCTCCATAGAAATTGCCCCTAGTTTTACTGCAACTTGAAATGCAGGGCTGGTTGCTATCCATGGGAGGCCTCCCTTTTTCTGAGAAGAAATGGAGGAGTGAATGGGGGGAGGGGAGATGGGGATAGGACTGGGGGGAGAGGATGGAGGGGAACTGCAGTAGAAATGTAAACAAATTAGTTAATATAATGAAGGAAAAATGTTTTTCTCTAAAATGTTGCTGCATTTTATAGAGAACCATAGTTGAGTTTTTATTAATATTCTGCTTTAAAAGAGGTTAGATTCATAGAAAAACAGCACACAGTACAAGAGTCTCCACACACTGTCACATTAATAACCTGTATTAGTATATCATCCAGTGAAAACCAATAAACCAATACTTCTACAACATATTAAGTTGTATCACCAAAGATTTTTTATTGGATATTTTATTTATTTACATTTCAAATGTTATCTCCTTTCCCAGTTTCCCCTCTAGAAACCCCCTATCCCATCCTCCCTCCCCCTGCTTCTATGAGGGTGCTCCCCCACCCACCCACTCCTGCCTCCTCACCCTGGAATTTCCCTACACTGGGGCATCAAGCCTTCCCAGGACCAAGGGAAAAGTTTTTAACTGAATGTCCGTTAGTCATTTGCACATCCCATTTGACAGGCAATATCATCTAGTCTCTCTCTGAATGTGGAGGTTCTCAGATGTTCCTTGGTTATCTTATGAACTTGACACATTTGAAACTATTAGTATGCTGCTATTTTCAATACATATTATCTGAAATATATATCAATATAACACGTGAGCATAGTAGAACGCGTCAACTTGTGGGTTTTGTTTATATATTGGCTATATTTTCCATTTCAGTATCACCCCTACAGCCACACTTCATGTCTGATTTGTCCTTCTGAATGGCAGATATCTTGTATATCCATAGTTAAAAAGTGTGATCCTTTAATGAGAAAATATCCACCTATTTATTTGGAAGTCTTCCTAAGGGAGATTTGTCTATCGATGATAGTTAGTGCTTGGTGTAGAGATTTTTATATCCAGCAAACCTGCTACATCTATACCCATTTTCATTTCATATTCATAGCCTTCTCTCTCTGCAAGTACCGATCATCTTTTTCTTATTTAGTTCAAATACTTTACTTTAAGTTTCTTATTCTGAAACCCATAATAACAAAGCATATCTGGAAGTCAGGGATTTCTCTGACAGGGTTTATGCTCTTTATCAGAAGATACTGTTGATGCCTGCACCGACACGGCACCAAGAATCGGGCAAAAGCCTGCGGGATTAAGGAACACACACACAGGTTATTCATGTTAAGCAAGAAAAGGAAGAGGGGGTGAAACATAGCAGGGGACCCAGGAGGCTCTGACAAGTCACCCTATTTTTTTTTATTAAGCAAGTCCCCCTATATTAATTTTAAGCAGCGCCTGTCTTAGGACACTTTGAGATATCAAGCCTCTTTCCCACCTCCGGAAAATTTCCTGCCTTAGGTGAGGCCTGGTCCCAAAGATTTGCCCGTCCTTGGCTAACTGCTTCTCATGAAGGCTGAGCCCAATTTGGGCAGAAGGTTTGTCTCCTACCAAGGAGAACAACACCTGCTTAGTTGATGCCCAGGACTGGAAGTGCTGTTTGCACATGTGGTAAGAAGCACAAAAGGGCCAAAACTCGGAGGGCCATAACACCAAGGGCTGTCGTCAAGCCACTCCTGTAACAAAATTTAGAATTCCCAATCGCCAGCAACTGCTCCAGAAAGTTCACCCACTGTGCTTGCCTAACAATAGATTGGGGGAGGGTAACTCCAGACACTGCAGACACAATGGCTGCAGCAGCAATGGCTGCTACAATAGCAGCGAAAATGCCAAAGTCTTTCCCAGGACAGTCGGAATCGGTCATTCTTCTCTGGAACAACCGGCAGGCAATGGAACCATGTCTGAGATCCACACAACCAGGGCAGAGTTCCCCTGTCTCCAGCAGCTTCACGCAGATGGCATTCCTGTGAAGCTATAGACTGCAAAATGGCAACACCAGTCACTGCGGCAATTGCTGCCAGGGGAATGAGGGGGACAGGGGTAACAGCTGGAGTCCAGTCTTCTCCCGCAAGCAGTGGTGTGCAGAGGGTCTGAGCGCAGGTTGCAGTGGGATAGGACACGCAGCGATGGTAACAATGACTGCAGCAACGCCAGAATCTCTGTGATGACAAAAGATGAGGGGGTATCCTCCATCTTCCTCCAAGGGCACAGGAATGACTCCAGGGACCTGAACCAGGAGAGCTGAATCTTCAAGCTCCCAGGATCTGCATGTCTTATCAGCCACTCTGGCAGCTGGCATACTCTTGTAGCATCCTATAGGAAAAACACAATCATGCCCTCTTCCCCATATAAAATACCTGGACAGGATCATGCCAATATGTGGATCTTTCTATTTCACCTAGGCAGAAGTATGCCTAGTTGTAGGGTGCCATAAACTCAGAGTGTTCCTTGGCATCCAAATTTTAAAATTGAAATAAAAAGAGCATTAATTAAATAATTTAAATAATTTAAATAATTATTAAATAATTTAAATAATAACCATACAGGGATATAACTCACCCTTTTTATTTATTAAGATATTGTTAAGATATTATTTATTAAGATAAGTCCTCGAGGATTAACACCATTATGTGATACAGGAAGAAATTGAGGACACTGAGTACTTGTATTTATAATTTGACTTGTATACCAAATTATTGTCTCTAGTATCATTGTTCTGGTGATATAAAGAATGAGATTTTTTGACTAGTTGTTTTTATGTAAGGCCTATAATCTGCCTGGTATCATTGCCCTCCCTTGCTAAGGGACCCAGGCAATCAGTTTGAGTTCTTAAATGGCCTATAAAGGAACAGTACTTAGTGCTCTCAACCACTAAGCCATCTCTCCAGCCCCTCACAAACTTTAGTTACCTAAACATAAGCATTAATTAGAAAAGCCAAATCCTGTAAATATTGTCTAGATTCAGCCTTAATAGAAATCCCTGAGCTGGCAGATCGAGGCTGGGAGTTGAGAGTAAGCAAATGGAGTCTTCTTCTTTCTGTGAGGGTGTGCTATCAACTCCATTACCATTTCCAAAGAGCTGGGTGTGAGTCTATGGTTTTGTTTAGTTGTCTGGGGCAGAGCACTGAAATGACAGTGAGTTGTCACACATTCTTACTGAAATCATCACTCATTGATTTCATGTAGAAAACTTACCTCCAATAAAGCATTAAGTAATTACAAATTTTGAGGGTTAGTAGTATCTAAAAAAAGGAAAACCTTTTAATCAATTGTAAACCACAAGCCACACATTGGCTATCAGTATATGAATTGATTTTTTTAACATTTAAAAAACATCGGCTACAGCACATAATTTAATAATCTGTGCTGAGCAAGGGGAAACTCAAGAGAATAAACAAGTGATCCGATCATATATGTAGCATTAAAAAAATAAAATAGGGGGACTTGTCAGAGCCTCCTGGGTCCCCTATGTTTCACCCCCCCCCTTCCTTTTCTTGCTTAACACGAATGACCTGTGTGTGTGTGTGTGTGTTCCTTAATCCCACAAGCTTTTGCTCGATTCTTGGTGCCGTGTAAGTGCAGGCATCGACAGACACAACAATCTTTTCCTCTAAGCTCTCCCTGAGAACAAGCCTTACAAGGACATAAAGGCCATCACCAACTCAGGGAAAGGGTCATCACTGGAAATAAAATGTACTAGCCCTTTGATCTTAGGCTTTTATCCTCCGGAACTATGAAAATAATTTTCTGCCTTTTAAATCAATGAATGGTATATGTGATTTTCCCAAACTGCCCCCCCAACCCCAGTGGATAAACAGATCATCCTATCTATTTTGTGAGGCAAGGACATTTGATAGGCAAAAAGTGTATCTCTCTCATCCAAGTCAGAATAACTATCATTTTATTTAGAAAGGACAAAAAATAAAAGTGCTGAAAAGTGCAGGGGAAGTAATAGTCTTATACGGTGTTATGGAAATGTAAAATATTGCATCCCCAAGAGAAAATACAACAAAAAGAAACAAACAACAAAAGAAAAAGACTAAATACAAGCCTGCCATAGTGTGTGTATGTCTGTATGTGTGTGTGTGTGTGTGTGTGTGTGTGTGTGTGTCCAGTGGAAATGAAGTCTGAATGCTGAAGATGTCCATGCTCCAAGGTCCATGATGACACTTTTCACAGTAGCACACAGAACCAACATACATATCCATCAACAAAGAAATCAGAGAAAATGTATCAGGTTTTTATAGTAGACTTCTCTTCAGTCATTTTAGAGCATCAAATCCTAATATGATTTAATCATATTTATCAGCAACTTTAATTAACTTAGAAGACACTTTATTAACTGAAGAAAGTCACCACAAGAAAACAAAAACTTGATCTCCCCTTTTAAAAGTTTTTAAATACTTTTTTAAACAGAGAATAATCTTTAAGTAGAAAGCAATTCTTCTATATGATACATTTTAATTATCATTTTCTCTATCCCATCCCTCCCAGATCCTCCCTACCTTCCCACCCACCACCCAAGTCCATGCCCTCTTTCTCCCTTTAATAAAAGAAACAGCCACATTAAAAGAAAACAGAATAAAACAAAAACAAAAAAGTGTAAAAAATACAGAGAGAGAGAGAGAGAGAGAGAGACAAAACCCATAAAAATGCAAAATCAGAAACCATAATATACAAACAAAAGACAAGATCTCAGTTTTAAATGGCCTCCAAATAATGTTTCGTCTTCTGGAGGAGTATAAAGGAAAGTGGTGGTTACGAGACACTAGAAAGAGAATGGGGAATGAGGATTTACAAGAAGTGGGTTAAGAGTTAACATATTACAGTTAGATAGCAAGAAGAAATTTTACCAGGTGAGTGCATATAAAAATAATACAGTGTGTATCTCAAATTGGGAGATCTTGAATGTGCTAGCTATAGAGAAAACATAAAACTTATCAAGATGAATTTCCTAATTACCTGAGTGGATCATTCCCCAACATACATAAATCAAAGCATGACACTGTGCCTCATAAATATGCACTAATGTTGTTTGTCAATCAAAAAGTAAAATTGATTAGTAAGAAATCCAAATTTTCCTGAAAAAAAGGGGGTCATTTTTTAAAAAATAATTACTGAAATAGGTCTTTTAGGCTGCTTGCTTGTTGTTTATAGTTAGTCAAAGTAATTGTTGCTATCAGCTCTGCTTAGATGCTTTCCAAACAATTGCACTGAGCAGAAATATCTCCTCAAATTAGGTGTCTGCATGTATCCTCTTATCTCCCTAGATTTAAAAGCTAAATGGCTAATTTCTCTCTGCCTACATGCTTTCCCAGGGTAAATGGTCTCGTTTCCTTGTGAATAACTATTTGATGGTGACAACAGCTAGATGGGCGTAAGCCATCAAAAACAAAAAACAAAAGCAAAAACCAAACCTAGGCCTAGATAACACTTCTCTCTGGCGTAGAAGATGATGCAGGAAATTTATTATTGCTCATCTAGAAATCTGGGGAAAAAGATACCTTGTAATTATAAAATAGTTGTATCCAAAGAACTACACAAAACATGTTAAACATGCTGAACCTGCTTAGAGGTTATTTCTAATTAAAACGGTCTCCGAAAAACCTGGGGCATGTTGATTTGAATTGAACTGCAATAAATAATTGAATATATCATTTTTCACATGAAGCATAGGATAAGAACAAGCTACTTTGCGAAAGGCAAAACTGATTACATTCTGGTTTTGATCTGATAAGCATTCCTTGTTAACCAAACCTCTAGTTTGGATATATGAGCTAGAGCAGCCTCATTTACGATGCACAAGGGAAGGATCATGAAGATCAGACCATCGTCTGTCATCCTTTGCTTCTTGCCGTGCTTTGTAGAAGAGTGGGTCAAACAGCGTTTACAGAAATTCCTATTCAAAATGTGGTTCTGAATGTCTTTGCGATGTTCCGTAACAATGCAGAAAGGTCTGCCGTGACTGCTACACAAAACTCAAACGAAGAACAAACAAACATCAAGAATTTTAACTCTTCAACAAAATAAAGTAACTGATAGAATGGTATAGGTGGTTCAAGAGATAATCTTAAAAGCCAGAAACATGAACAAAAAAGAATGATGAAATAAATGTAGAAATAACTTGACATCATTTCCATATTTAGATAGAAATCAGTTGACTCTCCATCTGACACAATTTATCTACCTGTTTATTGTCAAACACCGATTCCTTTATAGACGTTAATTATTTACAACTTGCCATTATAAAATGTTGTCTCAAAGGACAACAAACATCTGGAATCTGTAAATCAGAAAGATACTACAGTCAAATAATGAATGCATCATACTCTTTAGTACACAGTTCTTTGGCCTTCATTGTTTATCCCAAGTTATCCAACAGGGATCTTCCTTGGCTATTGAACTGCACAAGTTGTTCTAGAGATGCTGAGCTCAACCACCCATGAGTGAATGACTACAGCAGCTGCCCACATCCACCCCTTTTTGAAAGAGGCAAGCCAGGTTGTTAAGTCCAACAAAACTTCTCTTTGGACTTTCAGATGAACTGCTATTGTCCCCGGAAGACTCAAACTATGAGAAACATGGGCACTTAACCAAGAGATATTGTAAGGTCTAGAGGGTACAAGGGGACTTCTTTTCTTCAAGGAAAATTATGCAGCATCTATTGTGGGCCCTTCTTGGTCACCTGATCTAAATTCCAGAAGTTATTTTTCACAATAATTATTTCTATTGGCATGCAAATGTATTCTGTAAAGTAGTAAAGTCTGTTTTGCATATATATGTATATACATATGTATGTATGTATGTATGTATGTATGTATGTATGTATGTATGTGTATCCCCATTCCATGACTCCATATGAAGGTAGGCATCCTTAGGCTTTTGAAGAATTTGTAATACGTCACCTGTTTTCTCATTGAGGAATACAATAAACACTTAAAGTGCTTTATTTTCAATGCCTACAGGAGAATCAACAGTTTTGCCTTCTTTCAAAACTTATTTACTTGCATTAGCAAGAAAATCAGCCTCTTTGACGTTATTTTCTCAGACATTCTGTTTCTGAATGTTTTAGGTGTAAAGAATTTTGAATTCCATCAGTAGCCAGTTAAAACAACATCTTAATCATTGCCCAAATATTAGATGCTTCATTGTATTGATTGAGCCTAATACATCAGTGTTGTCTGTAAAGACAAGGGAATTGGGTGGAGAATGCCTACAGCAGATAACATAATAAACCTGCCCCAAGACTCAACACTGGAACATCTCTGTGCTTTCTACTCTATGAGCATCATTCTGCACCCACCATGTAGTCTCTCAAGAGAGTCATTCTGGAAACTAGGATGCCATTAAGTTCTGCTACTTCTAATCCTAACGGGACAAGCTAACGGTGTCATATAAAAAAGCTCGACACTTCTACCCCACTCTGCCACACAAAGGGTTAATCTCAGAGCACAGCATTCTCCAGATGGGCACCTGCTCCCGGTGTTCAGTGTGATCTTCTGACTTTACTTGTAATATATTACAAGGTGTCACTGAATCTACTAAACTACTTCAGTACAGTTACTCTGCTAAAACAATTTACCATCGTGTCTTCTTCATTCTCATACCTTTGCATCTTTTCCCCAAATTGATTACAGAAGAGAGTCGTTTTCTCATTGTCTCCATTTCTGGATCCTCCCATCTCACACATTAATGGCTGTGTATTAATACACCTCTTGAGCTAAGGATACAAAGTGCTTAGCAATGCAAATGATCTTGCCGCTGCAATTGGAGAAAGTGGTGTAACTGCCATGAAATTAGCAAGGGGCCCCTAATCACAGCCCATCAGTAGGAGACAAATGCAGAGTTGTATTCTTAATGCTTCCTAGCATGAGTCTTATGGGTGGGACTGCGGACATCACTCATGTCTTACTGTACATCACCCTAGGTAATGAATAAATTCATTTAGACTGCAGGAGGTGCTTCTGAAATCCAGCTATCCTTGTGCCCCGTGTGTGTCTGCTGTGTGTCTGTTTCTCTTTCCATTATCTTAGGGCAGGAAACACACCCCGACACACTCTAGAATACTTCGCGGCCAGTTTTTCCCAGAAGATGGCCGATGCTTGATTCATGGTGATGTCGCTGTGACAAAGTCTAAAAATTAATTTATAAAGACTTTGTTTTTTCGTTAAAAGTGGATAAAATGCATCACGAAAGGGTCGGCAGTAGTTGAAAAAAGTGTGGTAAAAGGAGCAGGGAACAAGCTGATCACATTTTCATCCACATATCAGAAGCCCAGTGAGGAACAGGAAAAGGGAGAGTCTATGAACTCTTAAAGCCCACCCTCCGTTGAGGCATTTCCTCCATGAAGGCTCCTCCTCCTAAAGGTTCCACAACTTTACCAAGTATTACCACCAACTGGAGACCAAGTGTTCAACAAAATGATGCTATAAAGGACACTTCTCAGTGAAACCACCACTCTTGATTTTAACGTGCTTCTAGAAGAGACATAGGTTTTAAAATATTGATTGAATCGTTTTCCTGTAATCTCTACCCTAAAATAAGTAAAAAGGACCCACAGAAATGGCTCAGTGGATAAGCACTTTCACTCAATGATTTCCCCATAGTGAAAGGCATTTGATTTCTGTGGGATTTACTCCATCTCTTCCTTCCAACTGGATAACAGAGTTGTCAGTGATTATAAATTGGGTCTTCCTCCTCTTCTTCTTCTTCTTCTTCTTCTTCTTCTTCTTCTTCTTCTTCTTCTTCTTCTTCTTCTTCTTCTTCTTCTTCTTCTTCCTCTTCTTCTTCTTCCTCTTCTTCTTCCTCTTCCTCTTCCTCTTCTTCTTCTTCCTCTTCTTCTTCTCCTCCTCCTCCCCTCCTTCCCTCCTCCTCCTCCTCCTCCTCCCCCTCCTCCTCCTCCTCCTCTTCTTCCTCTTCTTCTTCTTCTTCTTCTTCTTCTTCTTCTTCTTCTTCTTCTTCTTCTTCTTCTTCTTCTTCTTCTTCTTCATTCTACTTTACAAATGCAAAATCTAGGGACCAGATACATAGTCTCACAGCCAAATATTTGGTGGAGATGGAGATCAGGAGTCCTACAGAAGAGGATGAGGAAGAATTGGAGGAGCCAGAAAGATCAACAACACAAGTACATGGCCTACATAATCAACTGACCGGGACTCAAGTGGGATCACAGAGATCAGGGAGCCTGTACGGGTCTGATGTGGGTCCTCTGCATATATGTTATGACCATGTAGCTCGTGTTAATGTAGAATTTCTAATAATGGGAGCAGGGTCTGTCTCTGACTCTTTTGATTGTCTTGGGGCCCTTCCCTGCCCACTGGATTGCCTCACACAGCCTCAATGTGAGAATAAGTGCCTGGTCTTATTGTAGCCTGTTATGCCATGTTCAGTTGATGTCCCTGCGAGACCTGCTCTTTTCTGAGAGGAAGTGGAGAGTGGGTAGATCTGAGGAAAAGGGGAGGTGTGGAGACTTTGAGGAGTGGAGGGAGGAGAAACTGCAGTCAGGAAGTAATATATGAAAGAAGAATAAATAAATAGGGAAAATATAATGTGTAATTATACTGTTTGAAATTGATATCAAAATAAAGATTGATACCAAAAAAGGAGTCATTTTCCCACTATATATTGGAAAAAACATACAATACTTGCTACTAATAAGACATTGATCACAGAATTGTGATAGATATAATGAAGAAAAGACATATTTTATGATTTTATTTATTTATTTATTCACTTTACATCTCGCTACCCCCCTCCCTGTCACCCTCTCCCACAATCCCCCTATCTCCCCTGGGTATCCAACTACCCTGACACATCAAGTCTCTGTAAGGCTAGGAGATTTCTCTCCCACTGAGGCCAGACAAGGCAGCCCAGCTAGAACATATCCTATATATAGGCAACAGCTTTTGGGATAGCCACCACTCCAGTTGTTCAGGACCTACATGAAGGTCAAGCTGCACATCTGCTACATATGTGCCAGGAGGCCTAAGTCCAGTCTGTGCATGTTCTTTGGCTGATAGTTCAGTCTCTGAGAGCCCCAAGGGACTCTTTTGGTCTTTCTGTGGAGTTCTTATCCCCTTAGAGGCCACAATCCATCCTCCTGTTCTTCCATAAGAGTCCCCAAGCTCCATCATTTGACTGTGGGTATCTGCATCTGTCTGAGTCAGCTGCTGGATAGAGCCTCTCAGAGGGCAGCCATTCTAGACTCCTGTTTGCAAACATAAGAGAATATCTTTAATAATGTCATGGATTGGTGCTTGCCCATGGAATGGGTCTCAAGTTGATTCAGTTATTGGTTGGCCATTCCATTACTCTCTGCCCCATCCTCACAAAATTCCTACAGCACAAATGTAATTTAAAAATTTTATATCTATATAAGTTTATGTAATCAGAAAATAACAGAAAAGAGACAGGCAAGGTAGCCTAGAGTTCCAGTTTCACATTACAAGATTGTTTATGGATTTTCAAGGCATAGCATAATGCTAACCATACCAGCCTCCAGTGAAACAGAAGCCCTAGGGACTGAGGTACAGAGGTAGGTAGATTTTCAGGGGATCTGGGTTCCCAAACAACAAACAGGATCCCTGATGTTTGCACAGATGATCGTAGCATAGACAATAGCCACAACCTTCTAAACAGAGTGGGAGTAGATGCACCATTTCTAACCAACAACGTATTTTTTTATTGTTATAGACAAAAAAAATAAAGACTACTTGTTAGACTATTATATATGTATATTATATTGCTTGTTAACTGACTACAAATATGCATTAAATTCCATTTTTCCATAAGTAAGTATTGATGACATCAATAGAGACTTATTTGTATCACCTTCTCTAATTAAGGAGCTTGTTACAAAATATTGAGTGGCTTCTTGACAAAACGTATTTCTTTGTATGTATGGCCTTGGTATAAGAATTCTGGTCCCACGGTCCATCATGTTTTGCATTTAAAATTAAAATATACATCAATATGATAAAGTGGTTTTTCTCTCATGTTCCCACAAGCTGCTTCTCATTGAGTTAAGTACTTCTTCAGGGGTCTGAGAATCCATTGATTTCAAAAGGAGATCAGCAAGTATATGAGATTTTTAGACCATATTGAAAAATGAAAAATTGGACTCCTCATCACTCTTTCGCAAGAGGGAAAGGCTGTAGTCAGCAGAGCTAAGGAAAAAAAAACTACTAATGAAAAATACAGAAACCCAGGAGCAGCAGGTAGAAGGATTAGTCATGGTTGTACAAAATACAAAAATTTACCTCCGATATTCTGCCAAAAAACACTGAATGATTTAATACAACATGTTATTTTAGCTTTACAAAATATGGGTTTCTGAGGTGGGCTTTTTCCCCCTTTATGCCCTTGTGTGTTTTTTCGGGTTCCTTACCTGGTTCCAGTTTCCCAAGATATTTGTAGGGATTGCGTGTTTTAGAGGCCCATGCCAAGATCTACCCACATGAGTCCTATTGACCTTGGTCAAAGCCACAGGGCAAAATCTCTACTCCTTGCTATAAAATGAGGTTGCTATTTGTAGCCATATTTTCATCTGGTTTTGCTATCCCACATATGAAAATTATTTCTCTGGGGGGATTGATTTACCTCTATTAATTATTATTCAAAAATATACCCTGAGAAACAATTGTAGCCAAGTACCAAACAAATGAAAACAGATGGTACTATAATCTAGAAAGGATTTGGCCCAGGAGGGTAAGAGAAAAATATATAATACAAACAGAATTTTCCTTAATTGCCTTCAGAAAGTCAATGTGCAAAGCAGCAATATCTTTTTTTCATAATGCTTCTACTTTTAAGAATGTTTATATTCAAAGTGTAGGATATACAAAAATGATCCAAAAGTTAGATAGCAAAAATAAAATTTTTGTTTCCTTGATCACGGTTTCTAATTCCCTGTGAACAGGCTAAACTCAAGGAAAATTTTACTCCCTGAATTGGGAAAATGATAACATCTGAGTGATAAAAGTAAGTCTGAGAATTGCTTGTCGTTTTTAAACAGAATCACTCATGAAAAGGTTTCCTTAGTGCTGGGAAGACAGACCAGTGGAAGAATGTCTTCCCAGCATGCCCCCCCCCAGAGTCCTGGGTTCAATTCCCAGCACCTCTTTGTCAGTTAACAGCTGTGGAAGCTCTTTTAGCCTCATGTGTGTGTGTCCTCTGCCACAAAGATTAAGACAACTGGTCTACTTCACCTGCTCCCTTTACCAGCACATGTGGAAAGATACAAGTGGTTTATCTGATGACAAGATGTTGTACTGAGCGGGGAGGGGCTTCCTTTGTCCTTATTAAAACCCACTAAAAGGGCCCTAGAATGAGGCGCTGCTCTGGAAAAGCAGTCCTCCCCCGTGCAAATTAAAGATGTGAGGTCAAGTTCACCAGATTTTAATCCTTCTCAAGTATCTCTGTCTGAAAAGCAAAGTTCAAGGTCCCCTGAGGGAAGGCACTTAATACACCCTACCCCCACAGCACAGAATCCCTTCCACACTTAACAGAACCAGATGGAAACTCGAAACATGTGAAAGAGTGTTAGAAAGTAATCAAGCATCAAAGTTAGAGTAAATTCTACAAACAGCACGCAGCCTAACTAAAATTTCAAACCACTTTCAGCACATTTCTTTGGTCTCCTCCATTCATTTTGCCAGAAGTCATTGACTTAAAAGGTTACGTGAATGCATTTATTTTTCCAATGTATCATTTATAGAGAAAGCACTTATATAAATAAACCTTTGGGAGAGTTGGGTTGTTATAATTAAAACACAAATGTGGGTTTATGGGAAATATTGTTCCTTTGGTTTAATACTGCTTTTAAATGTTATTTACATACATTTCATATAAAAATTTTATATGCATTAAATATTATAGACACCCAGTTCTCCCCAGTATTATAAACTGGTATTACTTCAATTAACTTGCTAATTATAGGGAGTACCTGTTTTCTCCTATCTTTTACAATATTGTGAGTGCAGGAATGTGTGTGTCTGTGTGTCTCTCTGTGTCTGTTTATGTGTCTATGTGTGTCTGTGTGTGCACCTGTGAATATGTGTGGCGTGTCTGTTTGTGTAAACATGTGTGTGTGTGTGTGTGTGTGTGTGTGTGTTATATGTATGTGTGCAGGTGAGCACTCCAACAAATGCTTATGGAGATGCCAAAGCAAAACATTGCCTTGCTCTGTCACCATTTATCTCATTGACCTGCAAAGGGTCTCTGGATTGGCCGTCCAGCAAACTCTCAGGACCCACCTATCTCTGCTCCTCAGGGCTGGGCTTGGTTACAGATGCCAAAGTCATGCCTGGCATTTTGGGTAGAAACAGAGAATATGAACTCACATTATGCTTACAGACCAAGTACTCCGACTCACTGAGCCATCTTTAATGTTCATACACCAGAGCCACCTGTGGCATCCTGGGTTTATGATACCGAGTAATCCTGCAGGTGTTGACATGTGTCATCTGTGCTGTGGTCACATCTGGCTAACTCTTTGTGCTCCAAAATCAAAATTCAACTTCCAACGGGCAGTAGGAATTGACTGTTGACATAAGAAGTTGTTTCAAGTTAATGAGAACTTGTGTGTGAATACTACACTACCTTTGTTATGAGGGTATTGGGTGAGGCTAGGCCCTCTAGAGGTATGATACACGCATTCTATGTGACAAAGACTGTATAACACAGAAAGAAGGATGACTTGCTCAGACAAAGAAAAGAAGTGACAGTTGGAGAAGACACTGACATAGATAGCGTGACAGCCAGACCTGAGGTCAGGGGTCTGAAAGTAGCAGTTTTCCTACCTACTCCTTTCCAAGTGAATATAACAGAAATCTTGAGGACTGCAAACAGAAAGTAATGGTTGCAGAGGAGAGCACCAAAATGGCGACCAAGGGAGAGCTCAAGTAGCTACTTTGTAATAGTTGGGATAACCTGGGAGCGAGAGCAAGGAGCGGCCTTCCTTAAGGGCTGCTTCCTGTTTCCCCAACCAGCACAAGTTCTCCCGACCCCCCTTCACTACTGTTCTCCAGTCATTTAAATTATTAGGTGGACTAAATACAAGTTATTCGTTTCCTTTCCCACCAGACATCCCACCCAAAATGCAGGTTAAAGTTTACCAAGTCTTTCACCCCTCATTCGATAGGCTTCATCCTTGAATGTTCCACTCTGCACAGTTGCTGTGAAGTGCTTGCCGTCAGGTGTTTTGCCAGCAATTTCAAAGAGCTTTTAAAGAAAATAAAGGCTAAAAGCCTGTAATATCCAGCAAACTATTAAAAATGATGTGCAATTGCAATACTGATGGACAGAGGACCTCACAAACCTCTGAGGCTTTCATTTCCTGACCAAGGCTTTCAAAGTGACTCTCAGAGTAGGAGAAACAGCGCAGGCTATGAATAATAAACAGGGAATATGATCAAACATCCTAATTTGATACATTCTACACATATTTATAAGCCGCCAACTATATGTGTAATATAATGTCACTGCAAGCGAGGTAATCATTTCTTTACTTATAAATATAAATGTAAAATCCCAACTGACATTAGCGCCTCCTGTGGGTTTGTTTGGATTTCTATGCTCCCCCATCCTGAGCTAGTTCACCTCATGATTTGGCCATATTTGTGGCTGTGTTATCTCACTAAGCCCACCAGCTTATGATTGTTTAAAATAAATCCCTCCTTCAATAACAATAAATTATTCTTGAAGTAAAAACATCTTGTTCTATTTTACTGTCACTATGTAGTTAATTCCTCTGAATTGACATTTTCTCCTGGAAAGGGACTCATGAGATTCAGGAAGCTCACACTACTTGGCAAGGTTCAGGATGTTTATGAAACTTACAAGGTTTACAAATTCCTACTCAAGGTAAGATACATATTGTTGGTATTCTGTCTAAGCTCCACCCCCACAGCTACCTGGCAACAGCCAGGTATGCTCCGCCCCACAGTTGCCTGGCAACAGACAGCTGTGCCTGACACTATATAAGGGGCTGCTTGGCCCCTCCTCACTCTCTTGATCTTGTTCTTCTCTTCTCTGCTCTCTTGCTCTTGCCCTCTTCCCCCTTTGTCCATTTTCTCCTCATCCCTCCCCCCATTCCCTCCACGTGCCTTACTCATCTACTCTTCTACTCTTCTACTCTTCTTCTCTTAAACCTCTCCAGTGGAGAGATGGCTCAGTGGTTAAGAGCACTAACTGCTCTTCCAGAGGACCTGAGTTCAATTCCCAGCAACCACATGGTGGCCATGTGGCTCACAGCCATATGGAATGAGATCTAATGACCTCTTCTAATGTGTCTGAACACAGTGTACTCACATAAATAAAATAAACCAAAAAGCAAAAATCCTCTCTCTGTAGAACCATGTTGGTTTGGTGTGTTCTGTCCAGATTCGAGCCAAGATTTAAACCCCAAAGTTGGTGACTCATATGCAGTATTTGACTACCTGGCCTGGAACCTGCCACCCTGCTGCCACCCTGCTGCTGTGCTCCCCACGTCCGCTGGCGCCGGGGCACTCACCATGGGCTTTGCACTTGGGCAGAGCTGTGATGAGGAGAGATGGAGACACCCGCCACCACACATCCCACACCGTTGCATCTGTTGTGTTGGCTGTGACATTGGACATGGCCGACTGCTGGCGCTGTGGGCCAGAACTTCCACCACGTGAGTTGCTGCTGCAGCTGGCGCACATACAGACTTCTGTGTGAGGTGCTGTCCTCTGTGATTCACCGCCTGGTGCTAACTCTTGCCATGTGGGTCAGCTAGACAGGCCCTCATCAACCACACGGTCCCTCTTCTCTTGCTACCAGACTGCAGCTACAATTTCTGCACAAACACAAGCAGATTGGTAGGTCTATTCTCATTGGCAAAGAGGACCCCGGATTTCCTAGATAGGGCCTGGCCAGCCTTTATGAGAAAAAGGGAACCCCTAGCTAACATATGAGATAGGACTTTGATCACTGGGTGGAGATTCCCTCAACAGTGGTTCCATTGCTCCCCTCCCCTCCCAGCTCTCGAAGCCAATCATAAAACCCCAGACCTGGGTAGGAACACTTTTTGGCAGGTCTGGGACCCGTTGTGTATGTCCTCCAGGAGTCTAAGTGACGGCTCAGACACCTGGCCTGGCAGAGTGCTGCTGTTATGGAGTTACTCCCTCTGGGATGCCGGTACAGATTACTCCATAGCTTTCCCCAATGAGCAAATTCAGTCTTTGAACGTACCTCCAGATTATGTTTTCTGGAGAATTTCAAAACTCTAAAACTAATGCCTCACCTGAAAACATCAAACTGATACAACCTTGCAATAATGTTTGGACCTGGTAGTCATTAGACAGTAGTTCAAAATGGCCGCATAATGGCACACTAAATTCCTCAATTTTATAGGATCTTCACAATTACTGCCAGCAGTCTGGTAAATGGAAGGAGGTTCTTTATGCCCAAACATTCATATACCTTTGGTCTAACCCCTCTGTGTAACCATTATGGTATGTGGGCAGCCCATCTCCTTCCTCTTGGACACTGGAGCCATTTATTCTGTCCTAACACAGTTTTGGGGACCCGCTTCTCTCTCCCATTTCCCTATTGTTGGGCTATCAGGACAAACTTACCTTCCTCACCAAACCCTTCTGATTAGTTACATTTTTAGGGGTATTCCTCTCACCCATTCCTTTTTGGTAGTTCCAAATGCCCTGTCCCTTATTGGGAAGGGATCTTCTAGCTAAGTTGGGAGCCTCTGTTTTACTCCACCCATTTGTCCAAACTCAAGCTCGCCTGAAGCTCTTCTGCTCCTTCTAATCAGCCAACCTACTAACACGGACATGTTGCTTCTTTTACCAGCTTCTCAGGTAGACCCCCGAGTCTGGGAGGTCCACAACCCCTCTGTTGCTAAACAGTCTTTCTAAATAGGCTCTGGAAACTGCTTTCTCTGTCTTTTTGTCATGGGAAACTGTTTTAAGACATCCAGGACACCATCTGTAGGACAAAATCTCCTTTCTGCTCCACAAAAAGGGTATCTTAAAGTCATGTGGTTAACTCATGTTATCTCTTTTGTAAACTTATAAGCTACAGGAAACCCATTGAGACATACCTCTCGTGAACCAAATAGATTCCACCCAGATAAGTACATCTGCCTAACGTTCACACTTAACTACCTATTCCAAAGTGTTGGATTCCTCTGGGTTTCAAATGTACATCTAAGAAAAAAAAATCTTTCTCCCAAATGTGCTTAATCTTATTCTCTACCTATAATTGTGTGTGTGTGTGTGTGTGTGTGTGTGTGTGTTCCAGCATCTTATCAAATCCAGGCATTTACTACACCCAGGACAACTGCAGAGAATCAACCTCCAGAAGTTCCAATCTCCTCTCACAGACACAGACACTTCTATTGGACCTGTTCCTTCTGACCTCTTCTCAGATAGTTCCACAGACCCTGAATAACAAGGAAACAGCCAACTTTAAGACTGGACCAACATCCCATACCCATTTTTCTAGGTTCCCTAGAGACACGTCACCCCAAAGCAAGCAGGAAGTAGTCAGAGATCATGACTACCCTATTCCTGCTCCACCATCGCCTCTAATTTTTCCTTTTTTAATTAAACCAAAATAGGAGAATGTTGGTATTCTGTCTAAGCTCCACCCCCACAGTTACCTGGCAACAGCCAGGTATGCTCTGCCCCACAGTTACCTGGCAACAGTCAGCTGTGCCTGACACTGTATAAGGGGCAGCTTGGCCCCTCCTCACTCTCTTGCTCTCTTCCCTGCTCTTCCCCTTTGTCCCTTCTCTCCCCATTGCGCCCCATTTCCCTCCACATGCTCATGGCTGGCCTTTATTTCTCCCCCCTTCTACTCGTCTTCTCTCATTAAACCTCTACACATGGAACGGTGTTGGCTTGGTGTGCTCTGTCTGGACACGAGCTGAGATTTAAACCCCAGCATATATGATTGTTTGCGTTGACCTGCAAATAGGGCTAGATGATCAAGGTAAAAACTTGAGTTTTTCTGAGTTGCTATTCATGAAAGGGTGGGATTTTTCAGTGATGTAGCTATCTAAGAGTCATTCATGTCCCTGTAAGTAGCCCCAACAGACTTGTTGGTTCACCAAGATAGACATGAGTAGAATCATTTCTTTGGCCTGTGATTAGTCCCCTTTCTAGGTTGAATAGATGTTTCTTCATATCCTCTCAGGAAAAGGTACACATTTCTGTTGCTGTGATAAAATACATTGTCAACAAACACATTGTGGAAGAAATGATGTATTTTAGTTGGCAATTCCAATCTACATCATCACTTCAAGAAACTCACAGTGGTAGGAACTTAAGACAGCTGGTCACAATGCATCTATACATCCATAGTCAAGAGTGGAGAGAAATGAATGCATGCATGTTTACTTGTGCTCATACTGCTGTCTACACTTAAACAGTTCATGAATCCTTCCTAGAGAATGATGCCATCCAAGGTGACAAGTCTCCCAACATCAGCTACCTATGTAAGCAAGATAAGCCCCAACAGACATGCCCACAAGGCAACTTTACCTAGAAAGTTCCTCATTATCTAGATTGTGACCAGTTAATGAAACTAGCCATCACAACTAAATACTGAAACTAGACAAACATGTTCAGCTTCCTGACAACAACCTCCCCCTTTTCATGGAAGGCATATTAGTAACATGAAATGCTAAAATAAGTGTACCGTGCTCTTAATTTAAGCCTGCTGTTAGAAATTGACCTAAGTACACATTACTAATAAATTTTGCATATTGTTTTGCTTCTCTTTACTTTCAGAATGATAGTTGACACAGGGCCAGGAGTTTTATTGGGAAGTTTGTGGTTTGTGTTGTTATTATTGTTGTTGTTGTTGTTTACCAAATTATAATTTAAAAACTTAGACCTAATCACCAAAACTTGGCAAAAGCTCGCTTCCGCTATATACAAACTAAACTACCTGAGACAATTAACTCTATCCTTTACATGTTTATCCCATGGCTATTTAAAAAGCTACTCCAGTCATGGTGCGGCTTTTCCATTTGGCTGAACACAAATTCCCAAGATGGCTTTAAAGTTATTTGGAGTTGTTTTCTGGAACACAGCTGTGAGTTCATTTATGGAAGTGAGATTTTGGTTGTTGTTGTTCTGTTTCTAAAATATTTTCCTTAGAAGCTGAGAGTTGATCAGTAGACATAGAGCAATTATCACCAGTAGATAAAAGAGCCCAGGAGTCCTGCCCAGGTCTTCATGGAAAGGGCAAGTAAGAGTTAAAGACATGGAAAATATCAGCTGTAGCCCCTGCCTTTGTTTGCTTGTTTGTTTGTTGTAATCCTAGGGGTAAAGTCCAGGGTCTCACACATCCTGGACAGTTGCTTCATCATTGAGCTAAGCTCCAGCCATTTTATTTATTTTATTTCATTATAAGCAGAATCTCACTAATTTAGCCAATGTGGCCAAATTAAACTCACACTAGTTCAAGCTGGCTTTGAATTTATGATCGAATTTCTACGTCTGAGGATCCTGAATACTTGGGATTACCACCTTTGACCAACGCATCTGATCTGTTTGTTTTGCTCTTGGTACAAGGTCTCCCTATGTTACCCGAGTTGGCACCAAACTTGAGACCTGCCTCGGGTGCTGGGACCCCGGGTATGCAGCACTGTCCCAACCTCCATGCATTTTAGCCATCCAGTGCTCTCAAGCTTCTGAGCCTATTTCTTAGGCAGTTTCGTTGCCATGCAGCTCTGTCTTCCTGGTTCATCTGCTCCTTACACATTTGCTGTGTGGCAAGCACAATGACCTCGCTGCTGGAAGTGAAATATACCCAGACTGTTGAAAAGTCCTTATTCCTAATGACTGTCAAGTGAAATGACCCAAGCCAAATGCCATTGACTCTCTTTTTTTTCAAGTTCATTTTAATTTTCTTATATATTGCCACTTTCCATAGAGAAACTATCCTTGCTAGTGACCAATTGCCTAGCATTCCATGTCACGGTCTTTAAAATGGGTACACAAAGTGCCTACAGTTGCCTTGTGTTCCTCTTTGTTGTCTCGATGACAGACCTCATCAGGTAAGTCAAGTTGTACCTTATAATTGCCTACTAGGTGTTCAATGACTAGACCCACAAGTCTTTGTCATCCTCATCTCTTACTCCGTTCATTCATTTACTTTCAGACACAAGCATCTTAGCTGTGATGTCCAGAACCCTTCCTCCTCTGGCAGCTTCCTGTGTGGCACTAAATCTTTTGGCATTTCTTATACTGTGAAACTGGCTCTCACTACTCTCCTAAAATATGAACCAGTTCTGGACCCCAAGATTCCCATCTTGGTCTTCCTGTGAGCACCTTTTCTCACTGTTTATTACACAATTCACTCAACTATCATGTCTGCTCTTCTGGTGGAACCTAAATGTCATGAGAACAAGTGTTTGGAGTCACTTTTTACCACGTTTAATCTATGCCACAGTCAGCCATTCTCAACTCACAGTAAGCATTCAGCTAATATTTCTTAAAGTAGCAAAGGACAAAATTCAGCTCAAACTAGAGAGGGGATCAGGAGTATTTCTAATTGACTTATTTATAGGGGTGTACATCTAGTCCATGTCAAAAATTCAGAAGTGTAACTACCCATGAAGGGAATGTGTCAGAAGCTCCTATGACACGCCTTTTATGAATTTGCCAGCTTGAACTTTTGAAAAACTTGTTGATACTATTTTATAAAGTTTAAACTCATGCCATGTGTCTTAGCCAGGGTTTCTACTCCTGCACAAACATCATGACCAAGAAGCAACTTGGGGAGGAAAGAGTTTATTCAGCTTACACTTCCACATTGCTGTTCATCACCAAAGGAAGTCAGGACTAGAACTCAACCAGGTCAGGAAGGGGGAGCTGATGCAGAAGCCATGGAGGGATGCGCCTTACTGGCTTGTTTCCACTGCCTTGCTCAGATTGCACTCTTATAGAACCCAAGACCACCAGCCCAGGTATGACACCACCCACAATGGGCTGGGTTTTCCCCCCTTTATCACTAATTGAGAAAATGCCCAACAGCTGGGTCTCAGGAAGGCATTTCCACAACTGGGGCTCCTTTCTCCTTGATAACTCCAGCTTGTGTCAAGTTGACACACAAAACCAGCGGGTACATCAGGCAAACTAATAATTCTATTTTCATGTAGGAACTTACATGTATAAAATAATTCACAAAAGAATATTTATAAGTACACAAATAATGATAAAATATGGAAGTTAGACTGGATGACATTAGATCTGCTGGCGTTATAGTGGCTGGCTCAGCAACGGCTACAGAGCAGTTGAAACAAACTCAACACAGCTATTTCCAAAACCAAAGGCACATCTTGAAGCATAAAGTTGAGTACAAACGTTCATTAAACTATATAAAATATTAAACTATTTTTGTAAATTTCAACACAAGCAGCATTAGGTTGTATCCTGGCGTATGCATGCATATTGATACCTAATCAGTCACTCTATACGTCTACCTATGTTTACATGCATGAGTAAACACGTATTCATGCAATGCTGTGGGTACGAAACAAAACAACGGCCCCAGTTTGGTGAGAAAGTGGGATACTTTGTTCTATGCATAATAAATATACAAATGTATAGTTAACTACTGGAGTGCATTTTTAAAAATGAGCTGCAATGCCCGTAGGACTAATTCACTCACTTTAGAAATGAGTGTTTAAATACTGATGACATCAACAATTATAGAATACATTTTTTTCTCAAAGTTTTCAGAAGTTCTTTGGCACCCTGATACATGTTCATCAATTTATCCCAAATTCTGCGGTTCAGGATATAGTCTCCTTTGAAGATTTTTTTTTTAAAGATTTCTGAAAGAAGTCTCCAGTTCACCTTTGAGACCCAAGTTTAGAGACCGGTTTGGGTCAGGTTTGGAGACCGGTTTGAGTATCTTTCACGATGGAGTGGCGACGGTTTGCTAAGATGAAAGCAGAACAACAGACATGGGGAAAGGTGTTCCACCTGACCCCCTTGTCCGCGCCTCACTCCTGCAAACAACGCAGCTGTGTTGGCGTTCATGTTTGTTCCCCAGTGAAATACAAGTACAGCTCTTAGTTGTGCTTGGTCCTTCTCCGTGATTCACCCCAATTGCCTAGATACAGCTCAGAATGTGGACAAGGTCATGGGTGGGCAGAAAGGTTTCAAAGGAGGCATTTTCTTCTGTTGGGCACACAAAATGTTTGGAATGAGGTTGTGATAAAAAGTATGCTCATTTCCATCGCATGACATATTTTGATGTATTCCTAATGTATTCCTTTTCAGAGAAGCTCTTCTCCAAAGTGGAGGCACAGGCAGAATGAGCAACAGTTGGTGTTGGACGCACACCGAGTTCCCATTTTTAAATCTCCTCAAAATGCAGCAGAGCAATCTAAAAGAGCAAGTGGCAGGGTTGCTTTTTTAAAGACTATGTATTCTCAGTAGTTATGCTTCCTAGACTCTAAATATGCAAATTACACAACATGCAAATTTGGCTACAGCTAGATTCCAAACTGGCTAATACGAAAATATTAAATGCATCTGTTTATTCATTAAATGTAGGTTTCTCGAGAGTCAACGCTTCGGTAGAAATCATTCAACAGCTTTGTTTGACATCAAGATACATTTCAAATGCTCAAAGAGTATACTGTCTTCCACCCATAGCAAGCCTGAATAGTATTTGTCCTTTAAAGTGTACATAGTGCTTTTTCAAGCAGTATTCTGGGAATCGACGACAGTTTTATTAACTTTGGCATGGTTTATGTTAAGCCTTGGCCCTGACTTTCCATAAGTACCTTAGGAATCACTGATTAAATGTGAATCTGCCTTATCATTTGATATCAGATAATTTTATGCCCTGGGTTTATAAACTGAGAGGGGCTATGCTTTCTTTAAGTCATTTTTGTACTCAAGTGCAAAAGTTACTGAAATTAATCTCTGCGTGTCCATGAGTGCAACTTTTAAATCACATTTCTCTTTTTCGTATGAAGCCATTTTTATCTTGAGATGGAAGACATAGTGTGTGTGTGTGTGTGTGTGTGCGTGTGAAAGAGAGAGAGACAGAGACAGAGACAGACAGAGACAGAGACAGAGAGACAGAGATTTGATAAAGCAGGATTTACATTCAACAAGAGAATATAATTTTAAATCATTAAGCTCAAAAAAATTAGCTATGTGTGGTAATTTCTTTTTTTTTTTAAAGATTTATTCATTTATTTTTATGTACAGCATTCTGCCTGCATATGTGACTGCAGGCCAGAAGAGGGCACCAGATCTCATTACAGATGGTTGTGAGCCACCATGTGGTTGCTGGGAATTGAACTCATGACCTCTGGGAGAGCAGTCAGTGCTCTTAACCGCTGAGCCATCTCTCCAGCCCGGTAATTTCTTTCTAAAGGAGTTTTGCCTTTAGGTTCACACACATCTGATTTCTCAATAGGTTTTTGCCCCATGACCTTTCCGATAGAAATGCAGTGTTTGCCTTTGTCATTTTGCCATACTCCTCTGATCCACTGCCAATCAAGTACACAGTCTTCTCCCCACATCTAAGCCTGAGTAGTGTTTGTTCTCTAAAGTGTACAGTTCCCTTCTGTTCCTTCACACTCAGGCACACTTTCCCCATCATGGCCTTGGAGGAGAAGAAGACATATTGTCTCTCTGTGGCCTTTTCCATCCTCTGAGAAATCATTTGTTAGAGGGTGAGTTTTGAGCATGTCTTTTTGGCTCAAAACCCATGGATTTTTGACACTTCATATAGGAAGAACCAGACTCAATGTTTAAAAAATATATAAAACAAAGAAATGTTTAGTTTAAAAGCCCAGAGAGAAAACAAGGGGCAACACGAACTCAAAAAAAAAAAAAAATAGGAAAAGGCAAAGCAGTAAGAAGTGAAGAAAACCCCAGAGATGAGTCATAGCAAAGGGAAGGACACATCGTCATTTTGCGCAGTATATAGCTTCCCTTTTATATACCAAAATACTAAGTCCTTTGATATGTTCCCAAAACATGAGAATCCAAAATTGAGTCTTCCTCCTGAATTCAGCCATTAGCATTTCATGAGCTTCTGCACACCCTCCATGAATCTTCCCTCAGGAACATTAGTTATAGAGACACTTGGCATTTTTTCACAGCATGCACGAGTCACAACACAGACATCTCTGCCCTCAAAATAAATGGATATTGAACCCTGAATAAAACATGCCTCTTTCATCTCCATCCTGTCCTCTTTCTTAGCATGCTGTTCTATAGCCTGCAGGCGCTCTGCATCCCAGGTTAAAAAGGGATGGACCAGGGAGCTGTCTTGAGAAGCACCAGCTCACTAATGGGAAACAGTTATGTGCTTGCTACCAGAATCCTTCCCAGGACCCCAGCTCACTTATAAACTATTCTTCCTGAGTTTAATTATATAATTGTTTTTATTTCCTTCAACAAATGTGCTGATTAGAAAGGCTTATTTCTGAAGGAAAATTTAGAAATGTCTTAGTCAAGTGTAGACCTGTTGGACTGCTAAGAGGCTATCACACAATCATGGTTTTTTACGTACCTGGTTTCCTTCTCCTACACAAAGGGCCCTCTATCAGATTGCTATGATGGGCAGTTTGTCTCATTTCTAAATCAGGAAGGGACAATCGCTAAAGAACACAGAAAGTCACTGGCGCAGCTGCAGTGAGACACAGGTCTCCTAATATTTTACTCAGGGAGAATTATGTATATTCCTACATAGGGTTGTTAATTAAGCACTTGTTATAAGCCAGATGCTTCCCTTTGCCCTGTGATGCCCTCTGCCCCATGACCAACTACCTACAAATAAATGATTGGTGAGCAACCTCCAAATGCTACACAGGAACATGAAAGTTTGCTATCAGAAGTCGCACCGCATCAGTAGAAACTAAAGCTGCCCCTGTTATTGAATTATTTGCTTTATCATCTCTCACTGTGACTGGCCCCACTTGCCAACATAATGAATTCCATTTTAATTTCACTAAACGATCAGCTTCACAGATACAAAGGCACACCCCATATTGAAAATCATCATCTTAGCTCCTACCAAACTGCCTAGTAATGGTAGCCATTGAGCTACATCCCAAGAGTTTGATCCGGTAGTGTCTCCCTGTTCTCTGACACTAGTTCACTATATTCAAAATGAATCAACTCCACTTCAAGATGATGCTCAGCACTGTTTGAAGGGAAGCAAAAGTTGTCAGTCTCCCCCTCACAGGATCTCTCAGTCTCCTCACAGGATCTCTCAGTCTCCCCACAGGCATCTCTGTCTCCCTCACAGGATCTCTCTGTCTCCCCACAGGATCTCTCAGTCTCCTCACAGGATCTCTCTGTCTCCCCACAGGATCTCTCAGTCTCCCCACAGGCATCTCTGTCTCCCTCACAGGATCTCTCAGTCTCCCCCTCACAGGATCTCTCAGTCTCCTCAGAGCATCTCTCAGTCTCCCCACAGGCATCTCTCAGTCTCCTCACAGGATCTCTCAGTCTCCTCACAGGCATCTCTTAGCGCCTCATTTAGCTTTAGCACTGATCTCTTGCTGCCTTCTGTAAGGCTAAATCTTAAATGACAGAAGCATTTATTGCATATGAATATTTATATTGTATTTAATACTGTGTTTTTAATAGACTCAAGATGGATGGAGTAATGGATACTTTATATAGAAGCCAGGATTTCACATACAAGTTAAGAATAAATAGGTACAAAAGAATTCATATACGCATACACGCGCACACACAACACATAACACACAACACACAACACACACTACCCACAGCTCATAAGACAATGTCTCTTTATTAACCTAAGTTTGTTCCTTATTAGAACATTTGTGTGGATACCTCACTTGGAAACCTCTACTGCTACTCTCGTAGTAAATACCATCCTTTAAACAGGAAAGGTTATCTTCAATTTAGAAGTGTTTCAGAGCAAAACCTTCTTGCTTGAGTGTGCTTCAGTTCATTTCACAGGCTTGAAAATGCACAAATGTTAAAAAAATGCTATGGAATAAATGTATATTTTGGATAAAAACAACCCTGGCATAATTGAAAAACAAAATATAAGTAACATAGTAAGTGTGGGCCAAGAGATATTTGGACCTAAAAGTCTCTTAAATAGAACTCAGCTGGTAGAGGACCTCCTGCACTCACAAAGCCCTGGTTTCAGGCCCCCAACATTGCATAAAGCTGATGTGGTTGTACAGTCCCGTAAGCCCAGTGCTCCAGGTTGGATGCAGGAGAAGGGTAAGTTCAACATCACCTTTGGCTACATGAGACACTGTCTTCACTGTGATTTGGGGAATTTACAAGAGTTTCTTGTTTGCTGACCATATGCTCTTTTGAGGAAATACCTAAAAGATGCTTCCTGATGGTCCCGCAGTAAATCTGTTTCATAGTTAATGGGAAGAGAGAGGCCAACAGTGACGTAAGCCTCCTGAGATGCTCAGTGATACCAGGAACTGTGATATAAAAGCAATGGCTGCTTACTACAGCTGGGGCTGTGTGGATGCTTTTCGGATAACACTGCTCACAAACACAGATTTGAAGAACAGAAAGACACATTGGCCTCCTCAACCCATAGAAACAGCTCTGACTAAATCGAAGTGCACTTGCCAGTAAGAAAATAACAGCATCTAATATAATAACAGGATTCCTTTATAGTTTCCAAACACTCTCCTTCCTGTGCTTAAAGCAATCTTCTCAGAGGCCTTGTCAAAGGGGGTGTCTCTTTAGACAATTTGCCCGAGGTGCTTATGTTTAAAACTCCTACAGAAGAAAAAGCCCTGTGAAGACATGATTCTTAAAAAGGACCAGGTTGGCCGCCTTTGCCAACTGTGAACATGAGAAATGGGATTTAGAATTCAATCTATTCTAGTTCCTTGAAAGGATTCTTTTTCTTGGTATGAAATAATACGAGAACTCATTAGGAACGGCTGAATGTAAAGTAGGGATTAAAAGGGATACCCCATTCTTTTCTGATTTAGCTTAAATGTCTTATGTATACAAGTTTTGAGCAATATTTTTAGAGTTAATCCATAGTCATGGAATATAGTCCAGCCCAAGACTCTAACTTGGGAGTGAAAAAGAAGGGCGAGTTAACTGGAGAGCACAGCTTCTGGTTCTCACTCTCCCTGCTTTGGAGAGTCTGCTCCCTATGTAATTGCTGTAAATATAAATGTGGGGAATTCTCCTCTCCTGTTCATAGTAGGTAAAAGTTCAGGCCTTAGGGAGAAGAGTTTCATGGCACATTATAAGTAATTAATTAGCTACGAAGTCTTTCCACAGGAATCTTCCGTTATTGTCTTGACTCTTCTAACATTCAGTTTTCACACATCTGCCCACAGTCGCCAGGCCTCCCTCCATCACTGTTGCAGAACACTGTCTCCAGGCCATAGCAAGAAAAGGCGCCCATGAGTCTGTCCTTCCCCAAGATATAGGCAATCAATGGTTGGTGGAGAAGGGCACATGAGGTCACGCTTCTCTCTAAAAATAGAGAGTTAGTAGTTGTTGGAAGAGTGATCTTTTTTTTCTGTGATCTAGCCACACGTAAGTTATGCAAGCTCCTGTAAGTAACTCTCACCTGTGGCCCTGTCAGCAATCTAACGGAAATCCTTGTTTTCCCCAAGCTCTACCTGAGAGGAATCATTTCTTCCAGCTGTCCTTGGTACCCTGTCCAGGATAAATAGACGTTTGTCTCCACAGTAAAGTACATCTATTCTCAAATATGCAAAACTGGATTTTTTTCACTGTCTTTTTTTTCTCCATCTTTATTAAATTGGGTATTTCTTATTTACATTTCAATTGTTATTCCCGTTCCTATTTTCCAGGCCAACATCCCCTAATCCCTCCCCCTCTCCTTCTATATGGGTGTTCCCCTCCCCATCCTCCCCCCATTACCACCCTCCCCCCAACAATCCTGTTCACTAGTGGTTCAGTCTTGGCAGGACCAAGGGCTTCCCCTTCCACTGGTGCTCTTACTAGGCTATTCATTGCTACATATGCAGTTGGAGCCCAGGGTCAGTCCATGTATATAGTCATTGGGTAGTGGCTTAGTCCCTGGAAGCTCTGGTTGGTTGGCATTGTTGTTCATATGGGGTCTCAAACCCCTTCAAGCTCTTTCAGTCCTTTCTCTGAAGCCTTCAACGGGGGTCCCGTTCTCAATTCAGTGGTTTAATGCTGGCATTCACCTATGTATTTGCCATATTCTGGCTGTGTCTCTCAGGAGAGATCTACATTCAGTTCCTGTCAGCCTGCATTTCTTTGCTTCATCCATCTCAACTAGTTTGGTGGCTGTATATGTATGGGCCACATGTGGGGCAGGCTCTGAATGGATGTTCCTTCAGTCTCTGTTCTAAACTTTGCCTCCCTATCCCCTCTCAAGGGTATTCTTGTTCCCTTTTTAAAGAAGGAGTGAAGCATCCATATTTTGGTCATCCTTCTTGAGTTTCATGTGTTCTGTGCATTTAGGGTAATTTGAGTATTTGGCTAATATCCACTTTTCAATGAGTATATACCATGTGTGTTTTCCCGTGATTGCGTTACCTCACTCAGGATATTTTCCAGTTCCACCCATTTGCCTATGAATTTCATAAAGTCATTGTTTTTGATAGCTGAGTAGTATTCCATTGTGTAGATGTACCACATTTTCTGTATCCATTCCTTTGTTGAAGGGTATCTGGGTTCTTTCCAGCTTCTGGCTATTATAAATATGGCTGCTATGAACATAGTGGAGCATGTATCTTTGTTACTTGTTGTGGCATCCTTTGGGTATATGCCCAAGAGAGGTATATCTGGGTCCTAGGTAGTTCAATGTCCAATTTTCTGAGGAACCTCCAGACTGATTTCCAGAATGGTTTTTCCAGTCTGCAATCCCACCAACAATGGAGAAGTGTTCCTCTTTCTCCACATCCTCGCCAGCATCTGCTGTTGCTGGAGTTTTAGATCTTAGCCATTCTCACTGGTGTGAGGTGGAATCTCAAGGTTGTTTTGATTTGCATTTCCCTTATAACTAAAGATGTTGAACATTTCTTTAGGTGCATCTCAGCCATTTGGCATTCCTCAGCTGTGAATTCTTAAATAGATAAATCTAGTTTTTAACTACCACTTTATAGTTGTTAGTTCAAATCCAACGAACTCTCTTAACCACAATCATTAGATGACTAGCTCCTTCATTTCATCCACAGATGCTTAAATGCCACCTCCTACAATGGATTTTTACTAACCATGCTTCCAAAGGAACAGTCACTGTGTTCCCTTTAGTCTGGTTTTCTGGATAGAGTTGGTTTCTGCATGAAGTAATATTATTTAATTTTACTTACTCAGGATTTAGGCCCTCACTAGAATGTGGGTAGTTTATCTTACTACACTCTATCTCTAACAACAAGAACAATGTGCAGTGTATAGAAAACAATGATGAACAAAAGAATACAAAAAGCAATGGAAGAATACTGGCTATTTTGGCTATGATTGTAGAGGACTCTACATGACTAAGACATGTCCCTCCAGTTTGCCTCATCTCCTCTTTGCCTTGGTAAATTGTGTGTGTCTAACATGTGTATCTGTGTTTGTCTTTGTATCTGCATGTGAGTGTGTGTGTGCACATGCAGTCACATTTGCATGTGTGCATGTGTTTATGTAAATGCCTTTGTGAATATGTGTATGCATGTGTAAGCATGTGTAAACGTGTATATGTATATGTATATGTGCATGGAGGAGTATGTACATGCGTATAAATGTTTCTGTATGTGTGTGCAAATTCATGTGTATTGCATCTCTCTGTGTGTGTATGTATATATGTATGTGTGTGTGCATGTGTGCATGCAAGTGCTCAGAGAAGGCAGTGTTATATCTAGGGAGCTCCAGGAGTCCAAATCAAGAATTATAAATAGTGATCATGATTGATTCTAATGCGAGAGAAAAGAGAATTCTTTCTGCTAAAGTTCAAGTTTCCAGGAAAATTGAGATCAGCAATGTTCATTCAAGCTGCTGATTTACATAGAGACACTTGCATATACATTTGAAAAAAGCAAACAAAAAAACTATATAGAAGGTTACTTTTATTTTACTTTATTTTTCAAGAATGAAACAGGAACAATATTGGAATGAATTTTCTGGACTAAGCAATGGAAAGTAGCTATTAAGCAAACACAGCAAGAAATACCTTGGCCACAAGTAGATATGTATATTCTTAGAATGCAATATGCATAGTTTGCTTATAGATGCTAGTATCTCCTCACAAAATTGAAAAGAGAGGAAAAAGATTCTAACAGAATACATGCCTTCTGGTCTCCATCTGCACCCAGATCAGAGGCTGTCCCACAGCCCTTGGACACAAAACCTGCATACAGAGAGCTAATCTGCCAGGAGTGCTCTCACTCCTAAGATCACAGGCTCTCAGCCTCACAGGCCCACAGGAGAGACAAACTCCAAAGACAGCAAGACCAACTTATATCAGAAATAACCAGATGGCAAGAGTCAAGCGCAAGAACCTAAGTAACAGAAACCAAGACTATTTGGCATCATCAGAACCCAGTTCTCCCACCACAGCAAATATCCAACACACCAGAAAAGCAAGATTTGAATTAAAAAATCATATCTTATGATGATGATATAGGATTGCAGAAGAACATTAATAACTCCCATAAAGAAATACAGGAGAACACAGATAAACAAGTAGAAGTCCTTTAAAAGGAAACACAAAAATCCCTTAAAGAATTATAGGAAAACAAAACCAAGCAGGTGAAGGAATTGTACAAAACCATCCAGGATCTAAAAGTAGAAATAGAAACAATAAAGAAATCACAAAGGGAGACAACCTTGGAGATAGAAAACCAAGGAAAGAGATCAGGAGTAATAGACGCAAGAATCACCAGCAGAATACAAGAGATTGAAGAGAGAATCTTGGAGGCAGATGATACCATAGAAAACATTGACACAATAGTCAAAGAAAATGCAGAAAGCAAAAAGCTCCTAACCCAAGACTTCCAGGAAATCCAGGACACAATGAGAAGTCCAAACCTAAGGATAATAGATAAAGCAGAGAATGAAGATTCTCAATTTAAAGGGCCAGTAAATATCTTCAACAAAATTATAGAAGAAAATGTCCCTAACCTAAAGAAAAAGATGCCCATGAACATACAAGAAGCCTACAGAACTCCAAACAGATTGCACCAGAAAAGAAATTTCTCCCATCACATAATAGTCAAAATATCAAATACACAAAATAAATAGAGAATATTAAAAGTAGTAAGGAAAAAAGGTCAAGTAACATATGAAGGCAGATATATCAGAATTACATCAGACTTCTCAGCAGAGTCTATGAAAACCAGAAGATCATGGGCAGATGTCATACAGACACTAAGAGAACACAAACGCCAACACTGTAGCCAGCAAAACGCTCAATTAACATAGATGGAGAAACCAAAATATTCCATGACACGACCAAATTTACACAATATTCAGGCCTACAAACGATAATAGATGGAAAACTCCAACACAAGGAGGGAAACTACACCGTAGAAAAAGTCAGTAAGTAATCTCCTTGCAATGAAACCAAAAGAAGAGAGACACACAAACACATTTCCACTTCAAACAACAAAAATGACAGAAAATAACAACCACTATTCCTATCTCTTAGCATTAATGGACTCAATTCCCCAGTAAAAAGACATAGACTAACAGACTGGAAATGTAAACAGGACCCAGCATTTTACTACATACAGGAAACACACTTCAGTGACAAAGTTAGACACTACCTAAGAGTGAAAGGCTGGGAAAAAGTTTCCAAGCAAATGGTCCCAAGAAAAAAAGCTGGAGTAGCCATTCTAATATCAAATAAAATCGACTCTCAACCAAAAGTTATGAAAAAGATGAGGAAGGACACTTCATACTTATCAAAGAAAAATTCTACCAAGATGAACTCTCAATTCTGAACATCTATGCTATGCTCCAAGTGCAAGGGCGCCCACATTCATAAAAGAAATTTTTCAAAAGCTCAAAGCATACACTACACTGTACACAATCAGAGTAGGAGACTTCAACATACCATTCTCATCAATGGACAGATCATGGAAACAGAAACTAAACAGAGACACAATGAAACTAATAAAAGTTATGAACCAAATGGAATTAACAGACATCTATAGAACATTTCATCCTAAAACAAAAGAATATACCTTCTTCTCAACACCTCATGCTACCTTCTCAAAAACTGACCATATAATTGGTCACAAAACAGGCCTCAATAGATACAAGGAGATTGAAATAAGCCCATGCATCCTATCAGATCACCATGGACTAAGACTTCAATAACAACAAAAACAACAAAAATCCCATAGACACATGAAAGCTGAACAACACCCTACTCAATGTTAACTTGGTCAAGGAAGAAATAAAGAAATTAAATTAAAGATTTAAAGATTAAATTAAAGATTTTTTAGAATTTAATGAAAATGAAAGCACAACATACCCAAACTTATGGGATACAATGAAAGCAGTGCTAAGAAGAAACTCCTAGCTCTGAGTGCCTCCAAAAAGAAATTGGAAAGAGCATACACTAACAGTTTGACAAAATACCTGAACAAAAAGAAGCAAATTCACCCAAGAGTAGTAGATGGCAGGAAATACTCAAACTCAGAGCTGAAATCAACCAAATAGAAACAAAAAGAACTATACAAAGAATCAACAAAACCAGGAGCTGGTTCTTGGAGGAAATCAACAAGATAGATAAACCCTTAGACAGACTAATCAGAGTGTATCTAACAACAAAATCAGAAATGAAAAAGCAGACAAAGCAACAGTTAATTAAAAAAATGTTCAGTATCCTAGTAAGAGCACCAGTGGAAGGGGAAGCCCTGGGTCCTGCTAAGACTGAACCCCCAGTGAACTAGACTGTTGGGGGGAGGGCAGCAATGGGGGGAGGGTGGGGAGGGGAACACCCATAAGGAAGGGGAGGGGGGAGGGGGATGTTTGCCCGGAAACTGGGAAAGGGAATAACACTCGAAATGTATATAAGAAATACTCAAGTTAATAAAAAAAAATGTTCAGATCCTACTATAAAAGCCTAAACGCAACAAAACTGGAAAATCTAGAAGAAATGGACAATTTTCTAGACAGATACCAGGTAACAAAGTTAAATCAGGATCAGATAAAACATCTAAACAGTCCAATAACCCCTAAAGAAATAGACACAGTCATTAAAAGTCTCCCAACCAAAAAAAGCCCAGGACCAGACGGGTTTAGTGCAGAATTCTATAAGACCTTCAAAGAAGACATGATGCCAATACTCTTCAAACTACTTGACAAAATAAAAATAGTAGGACCACTATCCAATTCATTCTTTGAAGACACAATTACATTTATACCTAAACCACACAAAAACCCTACGAAGAACGAAAACTTCAGACCACTTTCCCTCGTGAATATCGATGCAAATATACTCAATAAAATTCTCACAAACCAAATCCAAGAACCCATCAAAATGATTATTCACCATGATCAAATAGACTTCATTCCAGGGGTACAAGCATGGTTCAATATATGGAAATTCATCAAAGTAATCCACTATATAACCAACTCAAGGAAAAAAAATACATAATCATTTCATTAGATACTGAGAAAGCAATTGACAAAATTCAACACCCCTTCATGATAAAAGTTTTGGAAAGATCAGAAATTCAAGGCCCATACCTAAACATAGTAAAAGCAATATACAGTAAACCAGTAGCCAACATCAAACTAAATGGAGAGAAACTTGAAGCAATCCCCTAAATCAGGGACTAAACAAGGCTGCCACTCTCTCAATACCTATTCAATATTATACTTGAGGACCTAGCCAGAGAAATTACACAACAAAAGGAGGTCAAAGGGATGCATATTGGAAGGGGAGAATTCAAAGGACACTATTTGCAGATGATATGATAGTATACTTAAGTGAGCCCAAAAATTCTACCAGAGAAGTCCTACAGCTGATACACAATTTTAGCAAAGTGTCTGGATATAAAATTAGCACAAACAAATCAGTAGCCTTCCTCTACTCAAATGATAAACAGGCTGAGAAAGAAATTAGAGAAATGACACCCTTCATAATAGTCCCAAATAATATAAAATACCTTGGTGTGACTCTAACCAAGCAAGTGAATGATCTGTATGACAAGAACTTCAAGTCTCTGAAGAAAGAAATCAAATATCTCAGAAGATCAAAAGGTCTCTCATGCTCATGGATTGACAGGATTAATATAGTAAAAATGGCCATTTTGACAAAAGCAATCTACAGATTCAATGCAATCCTCATCAAAATCCCAACTCAATTCTTAATAGAGTTAAAAAAACAATTTTCAAAATCATTTGGAATAGCCAAAAACCCAAGATAGTGAAAACTATTATCAACAGTAAAAGAACTTCTAGGGGAATCACCATTCCTGACCTCAAGCTGTATTACAGTGCAATGATGATAAAAAGCTGCATGGTATTCATACAGAGACAAGGAGGTAGATCAGTGGAAGGGAGTTGAAGACCCAGAAATGAACCCACACACCTATGGTCACTTGATCTTTGACAAGGGAGCTAAAACCATCCAATGGAAAAAAGACAGCAAACAAATGGTGCTGGTTCAACTCTAAAACATCATGTAAAAGGATGCAAATTGATCCATTCTTATCTCCTTGTACAAAGCTCAAGACAAATGAATCAAAGACCTCACATAAAACCAGATACCCTAAAACTAATAGAAGAGAAAGTGGGGGAAAGCCTTGAACACATAGGCACAGGGGAAATTTTCCTGAATAGAATACCAATGGCTTATGCTCTAAGATCAAGAATTGATAAACAGAACCTCATAAAATTGCATAGCTTCTGTAAGGCAAAGGACACTGTCAATAGGACAAAACAGCAATCAACAGATTGGGAAAAGGTCTTTACCAATCCTACATCTGATAGTGGGATAATATCAAATATATACAAAGAACTCACCATTCCTCCAGAGAATCAAATAACCCTATTAAAAACTGGGTTACAGAGTTAAACAAGGAATTCTCAACTGAGGAATGCTGAATGGCTGAGAAGCACATAAAGAAATGTTCAACATCCTTAGTCATCAGGGAAATGCAAATCAAAACAACCCTGAGATACCACCTCACACCAGTCAGAATGGCTAAGATCAAAAACTCAGGCAACAGCAGATACTGGCAAGGATGTGGAGAAAGAGGAAGATTGTTCTTCCTCCATTGTTGGTGGGATTGCAAGCTGGTACAACCACTCTAGAAATCAGTTTGGAGGTTCCTCAGAAAATTGGACAAAATTGGACTACCTGAGGACCCAGCTATACCACTTCCGGGCATACTTCCAAAAGATGCTCCAACATATAACAAAGACACATGTTCCACTATGTTCATAGCAGCCTTATTTACAATAGTCAGAAGCTGGAAAGAACCCAGATGTCCTTCAACAGAAGCATGGATTCAGAACATGTGGTACATTTACACAGTGGAGTACTACTTATCTATTAAAAACAATGACTACATGAAATTGTTAGCAAATGGATGGAACTAGAAACTATCATCCTGAGTGAGGTAACCCAATCACAAAAGAACACACCAGAATGCACTCACTTATACATGTATATTAGCCCAAAAGCTTGCAATACCTAAGAAAAAGTTCACAGAATATATGAAACTCAGGAAGAAGGAAGACCAAAATGTGGATACTTCACTCCTTCTTAGAAGGGAGAACAAAATACTCAGAAGGAAATCCAGGGACAAAGGGTGGAGCAGGGTCTGAAAAAGGTCATCCAGAGACTTCCCCATCTGTGGATTCACTCCATATACAGCCATCAAACCCAGTCATTATTGCTGATGCCAAGAGGTGCTTGCTGACCAGAGCCTGATATGGGTGTCTCCTGAGAGACTCTGCCAGAGCCCTACTGATAGAGATGAGGATGCTTGCAGTTAACCATTGGGCTGAACAATGGGACCCCAGTGGAAGAGTTAGAGAAAAGACTGAAGGAGCTGAAGGGTTTTGCAACCCCATAAGTAGAACAATATTATCAACCAACCAGTCCCCACCAGAGCTCCCAGGGACTAAACCATCAACCAATGAGTACACATGGAGGGACCCATGACTCCAGCCACATATGTAGCAGAGGATGGCGTTGTCTAGCATCAATAGGGGAAAAAGCCCTTGGTCCTGTGAAAGCTTGTTTCCCCAATGTAGGGTAATGCCCAGGAGTTGAGGTAGCAGTGAGTGGATGGGAGTGGAAGCATCCTCATAGAAGCAGGGGTAGAAAGTTGGGGATATGGAAGGGGGAAGAGGGATAACACTTGAAATGTAAATACATAAAATATCCAAGAACAATAAAATTAAAAAAATGAATACACAAAATGTGTTCTTATTGTTTATGTAGTTAGTGCAAAAACAGAAGAATATGGTATACAGGAAGACCCAGCTGCACCTTCAGAGAACACATTATTTTATGGACTGGTGGTTCTTTGATATCCTTGTACTTCTTCTCAAATGGGAAGGAAGTGAAATATTCAAATATTCAACCCTTTTAGCATTCAAAATCAGTCCCAGCAAATGAAGTCAATGCCCTCAACGTGAGTTCTCTTCACAGGGAGCTTTGGTGCTGACCTCCCCAACCCCAGTAACTTCAGCTTTGACATTGTGTATGAAGCATAACCCTTGGTTGAGATTGACTCTAATGGTTCTGAGGAGAAGTAAAATAATGAATACTTTTGTCGGCAGGCATTCAAACTATACCGAACCAAGCCACCATGCGATACCCTGGATTGTTTTCTACAATCTGAACTTAGGCGTAGATAGTGATGCAGAACTGTTGAGTACCAGTCAATGCTGTATGTTTCAGGAGTCCACAAACACCTTCCCTAACTTTCTTGGTTATGTCCAACATTCATCATAAAGTATCAATATCACAAGTCACACAAGCATTCAATGTACCTTCCCTAATGATCACCACAGCTCAGCAACACCACACCCTATAAGCATTAGTGGTTCCCCCAGGAAGAGTGTGTTGAACTGGGAGATGGCAGTTGCTGACCGTTTATAGTGTCACAGAGCTACCACAAAACTCATTATCACTAGCTCGGGGATTGACAAAAATAAACCTCAGTATTTGAAGCGCAGTGCCTACTAATCATGCTGCTTTCCGTGACTACATATGCATAAGTCAATTATGAAAGCCCTGAGTCCTGTGCTGTCTGTCAATAATATAGATGGAATGGAGTATAATAGAAACCTGTTTAACTTCTCATAAAATTCATGGGCATTCATCAACAGATACATTATGCCCAAAATATTGTTCATGGTCAAGTATCAAGAAAAATTTGTACTCCACATTCACCAGATTTATCCTGAGTGCTCTCCTTCTTCCGGGGGTCAGCAGTGTTTTCTTGACATACTTGGCAAAGGAATTGGGGCTTCCAGTTGAATAGTCTCCAGTGGGTTTTTGGAACTGAGTACCATTCAGATGATTTGCACTGCATCGCCACCAAGATCTGAGTGGACCTGTGAGCTACGTAATCCTTGGCTAGTATGATAGAGAAGGTGTTTAGGTTCCAGACTTACAGGCCAGCTTCACCCCAGTTCTCCACTCTGCATACGTAAGATCACCTTGAGGAGAAATCTGTTGTTGCCTGGGGAGAAACCGGAAGCACCGCCCCTGCCTCCCAAGCACACGCTCCATTGCTATTTAAACAGTGTTCCATTGGTGCAGCTTTAGCCATTGAATGACCTTCCTGTGGTAGTGAAAACTCCTTCATGGGCAATTTTTAAGGGACCATTTGCAGAAGCACTTTAATACTAAATAAAACAATTTACCTGGGGGTAAAGGAATGAAAATGAACTCCCAGCAATTAATTAATTTGTGAGAATGCTTTCTTAAGAAAACAACATGCTCTTAAATATCCTATATAAATACTAAGCCAAAAGGTTCTGGCAATGTTTGGAGATCTGGAGGTTTGACTCAGGGTGAAAATGGAGCTGGGGCATATCCTGCTGTAAGAAGTTAACGATTTTCTTTGTTCTTTCTCCTTAAGTAGGAAACTGACTTTCTGGGTGTACACCATCTTAAAAAAAAAACAAAGAAGAAGTTGTACTTTACCACCCTGAATTCAGGTGGAATGCTTTATAATAAAATAGAATTTTTTAAAAGGAAAGATTTCTGTCCATATGTCAGGCTGGTGGATTGGTCTGGGTAAAATAGACAGAGATTAGAAACTAATATATTAAAATGATGGAGAAACATCATTTTATGCTGAGGTGACCAAAAAAAAAAGAAAAACCTTACAGAAGAGGGGGATTGAATCAACCCACCAAGGAGTATCATGCAAACAAAATTCAGGTGCCTTTCTGGTTTGTATATAGGGAAGTGGGAAAGGCACTTAGAGTGTCAGAATTATGGAAGAGACACCAAATTCATCTATGGGAAGATTTTAGGGAATAGTTTCCTGGCTTTAGACTGATAGACAATGCTGATAGACAATGTTCTACCTTGAATATCAAGTGGCTAAGAAGGGTTTAAGATTGTGTGTTGCACTCACGTGTGTGTGTGTGTGTGTATACATGTATGTGCATGCACATGCTCCAATTTTTCGTGTGTAAGGTCACTTTCTAAGCACACACTGTTTGCTTAACCAATGAATAGACATCTTAATGTCTTCCTTTTCTGAAGCAAGACACAAAAGGACTCCTTGCAGGTAATGTTCAGCGTCATTTCTATGTGCCTTTGATACACCATGAAGAACCTGACGGTGCATCTGGCTTGGCTGCTTGCTGGAAGTACTTCAGAGTGGACGTTTCTCTCTCTGAACAGCAATTGTGATTCAGTTTACGCATTTACAGCTTCTGCAATCAGACTGTCTTTGCATATCATGAGAGATCTTTAACTCAATCTCACTGTGTGCCTTTTCTATTGTTGAGGTCTGAGTGGACCTCCCAGTAACTTGGAATGGGATCAAGTTTGCATTCAAGAAATCAAACTCATATCTCTGAGGAAATCAATGCTGAATGTCAAGAATCAATTGTGTCAAAAGACACCGATGAGGGAAAATGGCTCCAACAGTAAAAAGTGCTTACTGCTCTTCCAGAGGACTATAGACTTGTTCCCAGCACCCAAGTCAGGCAGCTCACAGTGGTGTGTTAAGTCTAGTGAAGGGGATCCTACAGCATTCTCCAGCCTCCACAGGTATATGGGCACATTATCACACACAGACATAAACATACACATATTTCACAATGATAGAAATAGTTAAAAAATGAATAGGAAACACCATTGTGAAATATGGTGATTTGACTCTATCTTTTCCAAGGACCCTTTTTAAAACTAAGTTTTTCCAAGATTTGGGTGGAAAGAGGCCTTTCAAGTTTGCCCCGTGGGTTAATTAAGAAATTTTCTCCGAGGCTGGTGAGCTCAATTCTATCCCAGGACCCAAGAAGAGAAGAGTCCCATTTGTCCTCCAATGTCCACATGCACAGCACAGAATGCCCAGGGCAGAGGGACAAACACGCACGATAAACAAAACTTTAATGTTTAAACTTAAAGGGAGAAGTAAGGAGAAAAGATATGTGTGACTCTTTCCCTCATGAGAGCCCTTGGCATTCCTGCTGTCTTGCTGATCACCAGTGCTCACAGCAAGCCTGAAGGTCTGACCACGGCTTCTATCCCTCTTCAGGAAGCACAGCTACTAAGTGGACTGGCGGCAATGACATCATTGGACCCCTAGTGATTTATAAACACCTTACAGTCTGAAGCACTGTGGCTAAAGGATTATGTCACAGGCTGGTATGCTTTCAAACATAATTTTAAAAAAATACTAGAAAAATTAAGGGTTTTGAAAAGTAAAGGAGGAGGGAAACAAGAGAGTTTTATCTTTGGACGCAGTGGGCACTGTAACTCTGGCAAGCATCAGATGTCATCCCAACCAGATGCTATCATTGGATGCAGGGACTTTGACTCCGTAAAGAGTGTCTGACATCATTTCACCACTCTCTCCCAACACAGTCACGTTCAAGGGTCAGGCCAGAGCCACTCAGGACTCTGAACTCTGGCAGAAGATAAAACAAGACCAGCTTTATGATTATCTCAACATTTTTCCTAGAGGTGTGCACCAAAAAGGAGAATCTAAAGCAAACCAAATCCGTCAGGCTTACCAAAGTGGAACCTGTAGTATGTCCTTTGACACTGCAGGGGCTTGACCTTGTTGAGTAGTGTATTGAAAAGCCAGAAGGCTGGTAAACTTCTCTTTTTGTTAAATGCTGAACTGTGCCCTAAACTGTGTGTGAAGCTCTAACCCCAAGAGGCTACGCAGAACACCTCAGAGACCTGTAAAAGAGGAAGAGCAAAGCCCACTGGACTGTGTAGATATCTTAGAGCCGTTCCTCGGCTTGGTGATGCCTGCCTGTGAATTAGGGCACTAGTGAGGGATCAGATAGAATAACACACACACACACACACACACACACACACACACACACACACACACATCCCTCACACCCACAACAAACCTAGAGTCGAATTTCTGTTAACTTCTTTCAAAAGTGTCTGTTTGAAGCCATGCAGACTATCCATCACAGTGGATTGGACTTTACAAACTTTGTCCTGGGGTCTAATTTGGCTATGATCTGGTCCTCCTGAGGCATAGATCTATCCAAACGGGCAAGGCCTCTCCTTCCTTCTTACTCATGACAAATATATGGCTTTAAAAGCCTCATTTTCATATGATGAAAGAAACCTACTAGTAACCATGTCATTTCTAATTGAGCGTTTATAAGCTAAATTAAATGCATCATTAAAATTTGCTGAACAGGGCCCTGAGATGTTCCAGTGAGTAAAGTGTCTACCATTCAAGAATGAGGACCTTAGTGTGCACCTCCAGTAAACATGTGAAAACGCCAGGTATGGCAGCTTCTGGAAGCCCAGCAGGGTGGTGGCAGAGACAGCTGGATCCCTCTGGGAAGCCAATCAATGAGATCCAGGATCAGTGATATTACGCTGCGAGAGAGAGAGAGAGAGAGAGAGAGAGAGAGAGAGAGAGAGAGAGAGAGAGAGAGGGGAGGGGCGGACTTTTAGCTTCTGCAGCCACATGCACACCTGTGCATTGCACATGTGTTCTGATACATGCAAATGTCCAGAAGTCTGAACGCTCGTGCATACACACACACACACACACACACACACACACACACACACACACGCAGAACCACACATTGGTACATTTTCATAATCCCAGACCTATCAAGATAAAGAGGGAGAGGAGAGAGGCAGGAGAGGGACAGGAGAGGGACAGAGAAAGGAGAGAAAAGACCATTTGCCCATGCAAGTCTACGTGACCATCACACAGGCTGTTGAGGGCTTGAACAGAATAGAAGTGTGGAGTAAGGGTGAATCTTCTTTCTTACTAAGCTGAGACATTTGCCTTCTTCTGCCACCAAACAGCAGAGTTCGTTGTTCTCATGCTGCTAGATCCTTGAATGTACATTCTCTCATCCCTTCACCCTGGCTCTCGTGCCTCTCAACCCCTTCTTCATTTGGTCTATTGGCGTGGGTAATTTATGAAAACAAAAAGACGTATTTCAGAAAGTCCCAGTGCCTGGGACATCTGCTACCGACGTATCAGCAGCTGGAATGTCTGATGAGGGCCCAGGTTCTGTTTTCAAGATGGCAGGCTCTTTCTTGCAATCTCCACAACAGAGAGCAGAAGGAAAGGGGGGTTATGAATAATGTTCCCCTATCCTTTCACAGCAACACTAATGGTTTCTTGGGGCAGAGTCCTCATGACTCAGTCTCTCATTTCTGTTGTATCAGAGATTAAGTTCCCTCAGCTTTTGGAGGGGACGCATTCAACCACAATAGACTGGTATTTACACCATTAGTTCACCTGATTCCCAGATGTTTAGACTCAGGCTGAGCTACATCACCAGCTATCCTGGGTCTACAGCACTTGGGCAGACAGCACACAGTGGAGCTTCTTGACTTCCTGATAGCATGTAGAATTTCCATAGTAAATCTCTTTAGGTATGACTAGATATATAATATTTATTATTATGTTTAAAATATTAGTATATACTATAGACAGTCCCTGGTTGAGCCTGTTCCTCTGGAGAACTCTGACTAATGAGGGTTCCATTCAATACATGGAAAAACAATAATTTAACATTTATTTTTAATTGTCAACATTTTCCATACAGGAATAATTACAGCATTTGTCACAATAAGCTTCAGCTGGAAATTGCAAGTTCTACCTACTAAACGAGAAGAAAGCATTTAAAATTATCTTCTCTCTTCAGACAAAGGTCACCCACCAGTCAGGAGGCAACTTTTCCTCAAGTTTGGTTACGAGGTTATACACTTAGATGATGTCAAGTCTACCTTAGACCTGCCTTTCATGAGTTTTCCTCATGCAAAGTGTAGTAAAAAGTCGAAAGCATGTTCTCAGATTTTATTGGGAGTAATTATAGGGGACAGCTGCACAGAATCTTTCAGCCCATAGGAATGTTGTTAACATGGCATCACCAAAACGCCCTCTCAAAAGGCCTCCTCATCTTCCTCCTTTATTTCTTTCCTTTTTAAAAGTGTGTGTGTGTGTGTGTGTGTGTGTGTGTGTGTGTGTGTGTGTGTTATGGGAGTCAGAGGTCAGAGGAGACAACTCTTGGGGGGTCAGTCATGTCCTGCCATCTTATGAGACACAAGGATCGAACTCAGATTATCCAACCTGCATGCAAGCCTCTTTACCAGTCAAGCATCTCAATGGCTCTTCTTTTATTTTCTAGCTAATTCATAAAATTACCTTCAAAGGCATTGTGATGGCATAGAAGGCTTTCAACTATTATTTATGTTTATAGCTACAACGTATAACTAGCCTAGATGTCAATCAACAGATGAATGATTTTTTTTTTAATGGTGAAAATACATAGTGGGATTTTGTTCAGCTGTATAGGATGGAAATACAACATTTATAGAAAAATAGATGGGACTGGAGGTCATTGCTTTAAGCAACACAGGCCAGTCTCAGTTCCACAAAGATGCTGAAATTGTCATAGTTGACTTCACCTAGGGAACTAAGCAGTTGGCAGTGCAGCAGGAGGCATTACTGACGATATTTAGGGAGTTTTCCTTCTTCTCATGATTTACATCTATCACAACCATGGGGCTACCCACAAAAGTAGCAGAAATGATGCTTTGGATCCACTCTTCAAGTAGTGAAAATACTTTGCCCAGCATGCTTGCCACCAGCATCACCCTATTTGATGCTGGCAGATCTCTTGCTCCTAGAAGGTAAAGCCAATCTTCTCACTGGTAACAGTTCTTGTTCTCAATCTTGACTATGCTGTGCAACTTGCTGGAGGTCCGATCACACTGAAATATGTTGATTATACAGTTTGGGCAAATAAAAGTGCCCTTTATGGCTAATTTGTCAGAGTTAAAAGCAGTCCTGAGGACCAGTATGGGTCAATCCAAATCTATTCAGTTCAACCTTCACCGTCAGGGAAAATTTAGTGCAGTACAAAAAGATGTAGCTGTCTCCGGAATAAGGATTAGCTTGAATTGTGTGGTGGTTTGAATATATCTGGCCCAAATGGTGGCAGTAGGAGGGGTGACCTTGTTGGAGTAGGTGTGGCCTCGTTGAAGGAAGTGTGGAGGTGGGCAATGAGATTCTCCTTCTAGCTGTCTGAAAGTGAGTCTTCTGTCTGCCTTTGGAACAAGTGTGCTTCAAGAATTAAAAGGGCTCAATGGAGCAGAATCCTGTGTTCAGGAAGATAAGCAGATTAAGGGAGTGGTGAACTTGAGGCAAGACCCCACCCTGCTAAGCATATTGTCTATGATTTTGCTATTTAACTAGGAACTAGGTTTTTGTTCTCATTTTTACTTTTAATCTGAAGTGAACCACAATCCGGAAATGGAGAGCACAACTGTGATTCAGATCTTGAGGCCTTTGATCCGGATCTTGAGGAATAGTGGCTGTGAAAAGCTTAGGCTCAGACATGGTGTTACACACCTTTAATCTCAGGAAGAAGAGGCATGCAGATCTCTAAACTCAAGGTCACTTTACAGAGCATGTTCCAGGACAGCCAAGCTTAGGTAGTGAAGGAGTTGGAAAACAGAATGCTGGGTCATGATCCAGCTCCAGTAAGCAGCAGAACTTGATAACTTCGGCCATGTGACTCTGGCTTTAGAGTCGAAAATAGAATAGGAGGGACTTCCGGGACAATTGACGCCGGTTAGCTGAAGTTAAGAAATTAGCATCAATTAAGAAGAGACCACAGCATCGCTGAGGTGAATTTTTCTGGGAAGTGATTTCTGGAAGCGTAAAGAAGCTGTGTTCCAGATATAGCCAAGATTGTACCTTGTGCTGCAGCTGGACTTCGTAATGTTCTCTGCCTTTGATTTTGACTTAATGGGGGAATCAGTTAAGAGGTTGGATGAGCATCAAAAGGGACTTTGAATTTTGGACATTTAATATTGTTGAGGTGGCTGTGGACTATGAGTAATTTTGAAGTTGGAATAAATGTATTTTGCATTATGCTAGGGCTATGTGTAGTCCCCATAGACCAGTGTGTTCGGACAAGCCTATGGAGACCAGGCAGTGGAATGTAGTGGTTTGAATATGCTTGGCCCAGGGGGTGGCAGTATTAGGATGTGTGGCCTTGTTGGAGGACATGGTTGGAGGAAGTGTGTCGCTGTGAGAATCAGCAATGAAACCTTCCACCTAGCTGCCTGAAAGGCTATCTTCTCCAGTTGGCCTTCGGAACACTCAGCTCCTCCAGTGCCATGTCTGCCTGGACACTGCCATGCTGCCTGCCATGATCATAGTGGACTGAACCTCTGAACTGTACACCAGCCTCAATCAAATGTTGTCCTTTATAAGAGTTGCCTCGGTCATGGTGTCTCTTTACAGCAATGGAAACCCTAAGACACCCTGCACATCATAGTCGGAGCACTGGAATAAATCTACCATACAACCTTTGCATCCAGTTATCTGGTCTTATGGTATTCATGAAACAGAACTTTGATTAGATTTAATGTCAGCTTGCTCCTTGTCCTAGTAAAGAATAATGTGTCTGTCCAAGGAATGAAGAATGAGATGTGAACCTTAGTTGAGCCCATCGTTTCTTCAGGGGAAAATGCCTCCTTTGTGTTGGATTTTTTTCAGCTCATACAGATCCCACCATAGCATTGAGCCTCACTAATTTCCAGTTTCCATCTGGTACCCACGTTAACGCCACTGATTATGGTCTTCATTCTATACAAGTGACAAATTTCTTTTTTCTAACTTTTAAGTCATTCATGACTGATTTATAAAATTTTGTAAGATAAAAATGAAACATGCAAAGTGTCTTCATCGAAAAAAAACTAGGGATCTTAATTTCATAACAGTGCATGAAATTGAAACTTCTTTCCAACAGATAAGAATACTCATTAATACTTCTCCATGGAGACAGCCCTGGTATTTTCTTTTAGCAAAATCTTCTCTAATTTTCTAAACTGCTTTCATCAAGGTTTGTCTTAAACAACAAAAGCGTAGCTACTATTTATTTAATTTATTAAACATATTACTCTCCATGAACAAAAGTTAGTACTTCTTATTTTGAGAAACATTTTTAAAACAAATTCGTTTTATCTCATGTGAGTATTGGCAAGTGATTCTGAGTGTAAGAGTCAATGTATTTTACTTCTCTTCTGCTAAAACTGATCTTGAAGTTGTTTACATAAACTATATATTATGGTCTCTTAAAATATGTATAATAGATACATATAAATATAATATTTGAATATCTGTAATAACTTTCACTGAATATGTATAATAACTTTCTTTGTATGCTAGAAAGATGGTCTAGTTGTTAAGAGCACTTGCTACTCTTGCAGAGACCCAGGGAACCCACAGAATGGATCACAACCATGTATAATTCCAGTTCTAATGGATCCAATGCCCTCTTCTGACTTCCACATGTACCAAGCACATAGTATGCATGCATCATGCAAAAAAACGCTCACGTACATGAAGTAAATAAAACTTAGAAAGCAATAATAACAACAAAGATTCTCATTTAAAAGTGAATATTTGCTGTTTAAGCATGACAGCGTATCTGTTTGTTTCACTATATAAATGATGTGAGAATCTATAGTCAATGATATAAAACACTGAGAAAACTATCCTCAGAAAATTAGAGCTTTATGTTAGTATGCCTGAGTTTATGTATGATAGAATGCCAATATCTGCCCTTATCGACCTGAATTATAATGTCACATAGCATTCATTTAATTTTAATGTACCTTACAATACTCAAATGTGTCCATTCTGATTGGAATTGGCCATCTGTGTTTATCCATAAACATCAAAAATGGGAAATTAAATTTTTTGATTACATTGAATATTAACCATCTGCTAAGTCTCAAAAAAATGTAGGACTTGGCCTTGTGCATAAAGTAAGAAATGAAATGGTAACCAGTGTTATTAATAAAGGCAGTTACAGGACAGTGTAGGACCTGCTGTAAATACCCAGACATCTGCTTCCCTCATGAAGATTCACAGTAGAAAACCGTGATGGGACAAGGATAATGGCCACGCTGCGGCTGCAATGAAGAACTGAAGGCAGGAAGAAGGGACATGATCGTGACATAGTAACTGGCTAGAATACATCCTCATGATTTATATAAGACTCTAAACCATGGCGATCTGGAAGGGCATCCGAGTGGGTGGTTGCTTACATCTTAATCCTTCCTGGCTTTGACACTCGCCTGTGTATTTTTAATGGCATGCAAACGAGTTTCACTACCAGTCATCTCTCAAATAACTCTTGACCATTTGTTGATGCCAAGAAATTCATTTTTATTCTAAACTCCTTATTTGCACTACAGCTGTGACTTAATACTCCTTCAAGTCTGTTAGTTTCGAAATGAAATTATTTTGCTTTCCATAATGATTATTGTAACTATAATAGTAGCATTTTTTTGATATTTTTTACCACCCTAACGTCTGCCATTCATCCTTCCCTAGCACCCAGCATCACTTCACAGGGAACTTCTCATTGTGAGTTTGTGTTTTCTCTTAGCAATACTGCCTGTTTCTTAGTGGTTCCAGCCATATCTCACTTTGCATACTATGTTAACAGCAGAGAAACTAGGCTGGCAGTTGCCGTGAAGTCTAGAATAGCCTGAAACTCACGGGGGTCTCCCTGCTCGGCCTCCTGAAGGCTGGGGGGATTGTCAGTGTGCATCGCCAGGCTGCTCTAACTTCTCAGGATGCCCACAGAGCACAACCTGCCTCCCTGTTCCTCCTCCCCTCCTTGTTTTCCCTGGGGTTTAATCCGTCACAGATCCAACACATGAGTAATCGAGGAAAATCTCACAATGAGAACTCCGAGCAAATTGTTTTCATCCTGCAAATATTGTAGTAAAACCCAGACCGGAAACAGAAAAGCAACGGTTTCTAGCTACATGAGTATGGTTTTCATGCAGGTTAGGGGACCCGAGTATCCAACACTTAATTGTATCTGGATTATTATACAGAAAATTCTTCCAGGAATGCCTGACAAAAGAGAAATGTTAGCTGAAAGGAAGGGGGGAAGAAGGAAGGAAGAGAAGGTGAGCAGGAAGGGAGGGAAGGAAGGAAGGGAAAAGCAAAGGAAGAGAGAGAAGAGCATTGGCAAGAGTGTGAGAGAAAGCAGAAAGTGAGAGAGATGTGAGCTTCCCTCCATTGTCTCTGTCAGTTAACACATCAGCCGTGACCCCAAACTACTTATCCTTGCTATTTTGGGAGGAAAAAGACAACATACGTTTGGATACAGGCAACCTGAGTGTCTTGCTCCATATTCTTGAAATATGTAAGACCATTTGCCTTTTCTTTGTTCTCTGGGTAAATAAAGGAATGTGTAGATTTCTGGCTCAGTAAAATGAGGACATAAGGTTGAGGGCTGAGGTGGAAGATATTTTCCAATGACTATACCATATAGTGCTGACTGCCATGTGATGTCTCTCACTGAAAGATGGGCTGTGCCAATCTTGAGCCAGCATGAACCCTCGTGACTACTCACAGCATAAAGCACAGATTCCGTGTGGTGCTTCACCTCCAAGACCAAGCCATCGCTCAGCTTTAATTAACTTCTGGAAATGAATATTTTTCCTTTGAGATAGGTCTCATAATGTAGCCAAGGATAGCCTCAAATTCATGGAAAGCCTCATACCTCAAGTTCCTTGGGTGTTGGGCAGGTGTGAGCCACTATGCCTACTTCCCTTTCTTTCCTAAACTATACATGTTGACAGCTCTGGTTCTCACTGTCACAAGTCTAGTTATAATAAACTTCAGAAATTATATATTTGGATTCCAAGGGATGCCAGGTTGGCAGTGTTAGCATGTGGGGTGGTTTATGAGTGGGACTCTGGTTCATAACCCTTAGTTTATTAAGGTTTTAAATTGGTTCCAATGAGAAGCCTAAATGAATTTGAGAATGAATTGCTAAGAGCAACATCTTCCTCTGACCTGCTCTCTAGCACTTTGCCTGGCGATGTGATCACTTTATTCCACAAACACTATGACCATAAGTCACCCACCACCAGGCCCTCACCAAAAGCCAAGCAAATATGGCTAAGCGATCTTGAATGATCAGCCTCCAAGTTAACATAAATGGCCCTCTTTTCTTTATAAAGTAGCATATCTCGCGTATTTTCATATTGTAATGGAACATTAACTAACACTAGAGCTACCTCGAAGGCTGGAATTACTTTGGGGTTGAAAGATCTGTTCAGGAGCCAGACTATTCTAATCCACAGCCATTTGAATCTTCCTCACCAAGTCTCCAGACAAGTGAGTCAGAAGGCTGACCCCAGAACCCACCTGTGGGTGTATGGAAGGAAGGATACAAGCTGATACTCTGGCTTACAAATTCTGTCTTAAATCCATAGGCTTTGTGTTCCTTATAGAGTCATTATAAATGTTAAAAAGATACCCAGACAGCACAATTACCCTCAATTGAATAAATATGACAGAGAACTGTGACGACAATTTCACCTTTCATTCATGCACACATTTATTTATATTAATCAAACACCTACAAGTACCACACACAATGGCAGACAGTGGCTGTTGGGTAGTAAGCAAAAAAGGCAATCTTGGGCTATAATCTGTAACTAATTAATAAATGTGTATGTGTGTTATGTGTATGTGGGGGCAGGGGTGGGGGATGGGAGTGTACATATACAATGCACATTTAGAGGTCAGAGGGCAATCTTAAGGAATCAGCTCTCTCCTTCTGTCCTTACCTGGGCACCAGAGATGAAACCCACGTTTCCTATCAGGCTTGCTTGCGTGGAAAGAAGCTTTATACACTGAGCACTGAAGTGACTACTGTTTATAAAATTTAAGTCATTGAAGTGTGCTGAGAATAGCCAGATAAGGAAGAGTCCAATGTTCTGTTTTGGTAATAACTATTAGGAAAGCAAGAAACAGTCATTGATAGGGAAATGGTTCTAGAAAGAGCTAACATCGTTCCTCTTTCCTTGGCGAGGCTTCTCATCATATCTGCCTGGTCAGATGAAGACTGCTAACCAGTCAGAAGATTCCCTCAAAACCAGCAGGAGGTAAGAAAAGACGACTGAGCTGACTAGATCCAGCAGTTACTCAATGTTTCCTAGTCACCTCTTCCTCGGTATTGAACTGTATGCAATAGACTTTGTACAGGGTCAATAGGACCTTTAAAAGGTATTTTCAAACTTTTGGGTCAGATGGTTTCAAGTGTGTACTAGCTAAATAACCTCAATACTACTGAATGTAATGGATAATGCTGAAGAGTTTCAGTCCGTACTTACAGAGTCGTTTGGACTGAGTTCAACTTTCTTCCCATGCAATGTGCTTCTTGTAAGGAAAAAAGCCAAGAACAAAAATAGAGGAGACTGCAGAATCCAGTTGTGTGAACTTAATCCAAAGAGAAGAGCTGATGCTTTCCTCAGACTGAAGAAACTACCAGGCAGCTACAGATTTGTATGGAGAGGATGAAGCAAGTCATTCCTTTTAGATTATCTCAGCATTAAGGGATATGGCTCATTCATCCCGCAGATGATCCAGCCGTGTGGTCAGGGTAATGCTAAAACTGACAAATGGTGTGCCAGATTTGAGACTATATGGGCTATTTTAATTAGAAGTTTATGGAACTCTGAAAAATCTCCAAAGGATTTATCCCTACGAATGAATTTAAAACAAATTTAGAGATAATTTATTAGCTAAAATTCAGGAGGCAGTTTCATGGCCGCAGGTGGTGTGAGATAATCCCCTCAATGGTCTGCCTAAGCTGGCTGCCGAAGCCAACTCCAGTTCCCTACAGGAGGCTATTTGTCCTCCACAAAGAACAATCAGGACTGCGCCACCTTTTGTCAGAGGACATGACACGCGATCAAGTTGGATTCTCTACTTCTGCCTGACAAACATTTGACTCTAACACCACAAACTATTTTTGGATCTGTTTATTTTCTCCCACCATTAATTTATAATCATTTCACTGTCTTCACAGATGTGTCAGTGAGTTTGACTGACTGGAAGATTACAGGAGGAAAAGAGGCATTGTTCAAGGAGAAAGCGGGGAGACAGAGCCTGAAGACATTGATTTTGGTAATACATGCGAGAGCAAACTTTCTCCCCCTTGGAAGTCTCTTCGAAGTTGCTCTTGGATGTCAAACCAGCACCATGAAGTCACACTCCAGCTATAAAGGGGTTAGCATCGATGCAGTGAATTATTTTTAAAATATGCTCTAACGGAATGATAAGACCAATGCGTGCACATAAAGCCTAATGCATTATGTACAGTCTTCCTTAATAAATGCATTACTCATAAAATATACATCCACAAGTCCTCCTTTCTTATCAGCCCAGCAATCAAGCTGAGAATAAGATTATCTAGAAACTCATCTGCCTCCTGCGTAATCACATTATCCTCCTTTTAAGTCATGCTCAGATGAAAAGGAGGAGCGGCTAGTTTAATATCTCATTGTATAAAGATTTCATAGTTAGCCTCCTTACAATTCTGCACTCATTTCTGTCTTTTCTGTTTCCTAGGATAGAAGAAAGGTTCTTAACCCAGGAAGTAATATTCAAGTATAATACACATCAATAATTTGTTTAGATTTACCCTGAAGCATTTGAGAACTCTCTGTGTTACAAAGGTGATACTTTGATTACCAGCAAATGTATATTATGCTAGTTCCTGATCTCTGACACATCAGACTCTCTATTTGCTTTAATATTCATCTCCACTCATCAGACTGAGCACCTCACAGCCACTGTACAACATGCTCGGCGTCCCAATCACATTTCTCTGGCACAGATTGCCCAAAGCATTTCTTAAGCTGAAATCAAAACGTTGTCTTCGGAATGAAGGTTAGGACTGGATAGCAGTGTTTTGATTCTTTCTGGTCAACTCTTCTTTATTTGCTAATATGACCTCTTCTACATCTCTGTGTATTTCCTACCCCTGTACTTTCCAAGCCCCACTTAATTATCAGGTAGCATGAGCCAAGGTTCATTCTTATATCTGGCAGGCATATTCTATGGATTTCTCAGAGTGAAAAATCATGGCATATCATGGAAACAAGGGAAACAGCCTACCCTACCCCAAGTTCAGCATTTTATGATTGCTCGCTGCCTACCAGCTAACTATGCAGCTCTCTGCAGGACCTGTTAAGACATCTTTGTATACTTTGCTTTGAAAAAAAATGTCATTTGAGAAGGCAAGTACCAATTTACATGAGACAAGACTTAGTGTCTCTCCTCACATTCCTTTTTCACTCTGACAAGCAAGACACCACAGGTCTCATTTTCCAATTCTTGTTAAAAACTGTGATCCTGCTTGTTTTGAAGGCTCATTAGTGTCATTGCCTGTGATACTCTACATATCTGTGTAAGAAAGACAGATTGCCTGATGCCTTAGTACACCAACCATAATGAACCCCAAGTGCATCCCCCACAGGGCTTGGAATTCAGATCTTCATTTGCTTTGTGAAAAATGAGAATGGAGAATGTGGGCATGAAAACCATGGTTGGGTTGGCTCCTTGTTTCCCAGTAACAGGACAACTCCTCCGGTGCATATGCAATGTGAAGGGAAAGTATAAAGAGAAGCAATTAGTTCTCATGTAACTCTGCAGCTAGAGTGCTAATACAAGACAGCAACCACCACCAAGGGGCATCAGCCGATGCCAAGAACAAACCCAGCAAGCCTACAAACAGGGTAAAGAGCTCCTGTCTTGCAGGACAGTATCCAAAGCATTTCTGTTAATTCTCTAGACATCGGGTTCCCTTTCGGAACAAGGCATCTTTTTCCAGACCACATACTACCAAAAATCATGAGTCAAATGCACTCTTTTTCCAACTAAAAGAAGTCATAAAAAATAAGCCTTAAACAATAAAACAATTATAGTAACTAGGATTTGAGAAAGAGGATGTATAATTTGGGGGTAGATATAGATCTTTAAAGTAAATGGTTTTCCTCTACCAAGAATGAGTGTTTGTATTTCTGTCTTTAGATTCTTTAATGGTGGAAAACTGGATGAGTTAGAAGACATCCTGACCTCACATCCCTACTCCCTCTATCCTACCATCTACTCCATGGGTGACGTTGACCAATTGTTTAACCCACTGGGCTACAAAACATATGGAGTAGCCATTTAAAAGTTTAAAAAAAGGTCAGGATTTTCTAGAATTGAGCATTAAAGACATTTATATAAAATTGTTCTTTTATTTTTCTTGGTTTTTAGGTTTTACTTAATTTTTTGAGAATTTCATATATGAATACTGTATTTATATCATTTTTACCCCTCCTCCCCACCATAACCCAGCTCCTCCAATGTCCCTCTCCTCAAATTATTGGACCATATATTCATATATACATAACATATAAAAATTATCTGGGACAATTTAGTCTTACTCATACACATATGTGTTTAGGGCTGACCACTCAGGATAGATAACCTATCAGGGGGCTCATCCCTGGAGAAGACTAATTCTCCCTCTCTCAGGAGTCATTAATTGACTGTGGCTCCTCATCTAGGAGTGGGGCCTTGTGAATTTGCCCAACTGAAGTGTCAGCCAGTGTTTTCATTATGCAGGTCTTGCTTATGCAGCCATGTCACTGAGAATCCATGGGTGCACATTCCCTACCGTGCCTAGAAGACACTATCTCCACTCTTCTGGTCCTGTGGACCTTACAGTCTTTCTGTCCCTTCTACTTCAATGTTACTTGAGCAAGGGTATGGGTTGCACTGTAGATAGGTGAGGTGTAGTTAGTACCCCGTGGTCTACTGTTCTCTGAACTTTAACCAGTCGTGGATTTCTGTAAAAGTCTCCATCTGCAATCTGGATCATGGCTGTCATATCTGGGTAGGACTGTTAGATGCCCCTCATTTGGAAGCTAGCACAGCACCTTCTGATACATTGAAATAATGTAATTATATTATGATCTCAAAAATAAAATAAATATTTTTAAAGGGGGTTAAGTTACTTTACCAAGATCACTTAATATTTAAAACCAATATGTGTGCATGTGTGTGTGTATGTGTGTGTACATGTATACGTGTGTATATGTGTGTGTAGTGTCATATCTATCCTAATAGCTAACCAGAAGATTCTGGCTGAATAAATAATCATATTCCCTGCATTCAATCAACATTACAGTATATAAGAATATTTTGTACAGTATATAAGAAGGAGTATCATGATTAGGTGAGATATGAATGTTAGAAAAAGTAGGAAAAGGTATTGGAAAAGCCACCTCACAATTTTTTGGTAAATAAACAAGTATTCCAAAAATAAAATTTTTAGAAAAATGTAAACATGTAGAAACAGGTTTGAAAAATGTCAATAACGTTTGGAGAGGGGGACTTCTGGACCAACCAAAATAATCTTGACTTGTCAAAAAAGTTTCAGAATATGATCACTTCAAGGAAAGAGAAGAGAGGGGGAAGAAGTGAGAGAAAATGGCAGAGCAATACCATCTTATAGCACAAGGCTATATCATCCTTTAAGAGTTGTCTTAGTTAGGGTTTTACTGCTTTGAAGAGACACCATGCAAGTCTTATAACACTTAATTGGGGCTGGCTTACAGGTTCAGCAGTTCAGTCCATGATCAACAAGGTGGGAGCTTGGCAACACCCAGACAGGCATAGTGCAGAAGGAGATGAGAGTTCTACATCTTCATCTGAAGGCTGCTAGCAGAATACTCATTCCCAGACAGTTAGGATAAGAGTATTAAAGCCAATACCCATATGGTCACACCTACTCCAACAAAACCACACCTCCCAACAGTGACACTCCCTGGACCAAGCATATACAAACCATCACATTCCAGTCCCTGCCCTCCATATGCTCGTTCAAAGAGGACATGAGTCTATGGGGGCCATACCTAAACATACCATAAGGCAAAATATATTTAATCCAACTTCCAAAGTCCCCATAGACTATAGCAGTCTCAATAATGTTAAAAGTCCAAAGTCCAAGGTCTCTTCTGAGATCTATTCAATCACTTAACTGTAATCTGTGAATCAAGACAGGAAACCAGCTGGGCAAACTGCAAACTCTGCATCTCCATGTTTGATGTCAAAACAGTTTTTAGATCTCCCACTTGTTTTTCATCTTTGTTGACTGCATCAAACTTCTTTTCCTGGGCTGGTTTCACCCCCTGATTACAGCATTCCTCAGGATATATCCTATGGCTCTGGCATCTCGAAAATCTTGGGGTATCTCCAAGGCAGCTTCAATGTTACAGTTTCTTGTTTCAATGTCTGGGATCCACACATGATCTTTTGGACTCCTACAAAAGATCTTCTCCATCTCTGCCCTCTATAGCACTGTAAACTCAGGTTGATCCACTCCACTGCTGTTGCTGTTCTTGGTGATCAGTCTATGATACTGGCATCTCCAATACACTGGGGTCTTCCAATGTAACTAGGCTTCTCCAATAGCCTCTCATAGGCTCTCTTCACAGTGTCAAGCCTCAAATTCTTTGTATGGCCCCTTCAGACCTAGGTCATCAATTGCAATTGAAGGTGCACCTTCACTAATTGTCTTCTGTGGCCTCTTACTGTGCCACACCTCACACAGTTCATGACACCTTCATGCCTTTAAAACTGGTATCATCCAGGTGACTCTTACACATTATCAAGTACAACTGCAATACGAGGTACAACCTTGGCTACCTCTGGAACACAGTTTCTTTGTGCTCTTAGAAAACACTTTCCAGAAGACTTTTACCTCAGTGATGCTGGTCTCTTCTTAATCACCAATAATTTCTTAGCTCTAGCTAACCAGCATCAATTGTCCCAGTAGTTCCTTCTATTTTTCACTCTAAAGTCAGAGCCACATGGCCTAAACTGCTGAGTTCTCCAGCTTGGCAGGAGCTGGAACATGGCCCTCTTTTTCTATTACATAGTCGCAAGCTTTCTGTATTCTAACTCCTTCAATGCCTACACATGGCTGTCCTGGATCTTGCTCTGTAGATTGACCTTGAACTCAGATATCTGCATGCATGCACTTTTCTTCTAGAACTTGCCCTGTTCCAGGCTGGCCTTCAATTCATAGGTCTGCTTGGTTTAATCTCCTGAGATTAAAGGTGTATACTACCTGGATCTATTTAAATTTAGCTGGGTGGTATCTTACCCCAAAGTCCACTCCCTTAATCTGCTATCACTTAGAACACAGGATTCAGCTCCATTCCACTTCCTGGGTCCCCCTTTAATACTCAAACCATATATTTCATATTTTTCCTTTCTAAGCTTGCTACACTTGTTCAAAATGCTCTTCATGAGGTTTAACCAGAGAATAAAGTCTATGAAGGGCGTTTCTGAGACTTCCTTGGTCAGTGCAATTAATCTGAGTCTCTTCACTTTAGCCTCAGGCAGACTCTTCAGACAAATGCAAAAAAGTAACCACCCACATTTTTCACCAATGTAATAAATAAATAAATAAACAAATAAATAAATAAATAAACAAACAAACAAAACAAAACAAAACAAAACAAAACAAAACAAAACAAAAAAACCTCTTGGCCCAGGCCCACACAATTCAAATCACTCTCAGTAACAAAGTCTTCCCTATTTCTAGGATAGCCCATTTAGCCCCATTTAAAATATTCTACTGCTTTCCGAATCCAATTTTCCAAAATCCACATTCTTCCAAACAAAAGCATGGTCAGGTCTATCACAGCAACTTCTATATTAGGGTTTTACTGCTGTGAACAGACACTATGAACAAGGCAAGTCTTATAAGGACAACATTTAAATGGGGCTGGCTTACAATTTTAGAGGTTCATCCCATTATCAAGATGGGAACATGGCAATATCCAGGCAGACATGGTGCAATAGGAGCTGAGAGTTCTACATCTTCATCTGAAGGCTGCTAGCATAATATTCACTCCCAGACAGCTAGGATAAGAGTATTAAAGCCCACACCCACAAGACCATACCTACTCTAATAAGACCATATCTCCAAACAGTGCCACTCCCTGGGCCAAGCATATACAAACCATCACAGGTATGCAGGGCCATATCATCTTAACCCTGCAACTTGTATCTTCCCTGCATTTATAACATGAACAGTGAGGAAATAATGAGATGCTCTTCTTATTTTCACTATCTCTAGTGTTCCAGCAACCAAGAAGTTGTCTCCCGCTGAACTGGCCAGTGTCTCATGGTTAATATGTTATAGGGACAAGATTCAAACTCAATTTCATTAAACATTGGCCTTTGCAAAGACAAAATGACTTGCTTCCCTTCTGTGAAATTCTGAGATGCTTGGGCTTGTTAATGGTTTGCTGGTTTGAGAGAATGTTTTCTTGGATTTGCTCTTATGCAGGAGGCTGAGGGTAGGGTAGACTTCCTTGAAATCCCATTGAGTTTCAGCAGATACAATCTCTTAGATATCAGCTAAGATGTAGTTAGGCTGCTACAAATAACAAAAGCAATCTCCAGATTCTGCATAGTTTGTATATTTCATCTCCTGGTCCTAGCAAAGTCTTGCCAAAACTTGCCTGGTGAAGTTGTGAGCTTTTAACAACTCTCTTGAAAGACTGAAATCAGTCAAAGACAAAAGACCACCATGAAAAGAGTCCTTTCTCTTTACCACTCCATTCTGTCTGTTTCCCTGTCTCCTCTGCACTCTGGGTTTTAATGCAATGACCTTCATAGAGTCTATCTCCTCCACTAGACCTGGAGTTGCGTGCAGTAGAGGTGAGGATCCCCACGCCAACCCGTCTGCTGGCCAGAAAGTCCAAGTTGAGGTTTTATCCCAGCTAAAGAAACTTCACAGAATAAGCTAATATAGTAGGCAATTATGAAGAGAAGAGATGGTATTCTTGTAAACTTTAATACCTATGCTATTTATGTTGACACCTTAAAGTTTACTAAGCAAGACTAAATATCTGTGAATTGAAGCATCTTTCCGTACATCTGGCAAAGCCTCAGGAAATATTCACCGCTCATTAGCAATTTCAAATTTACAAATGAAACAAGAATTATATTTGAAAAGGATGCAGCCTTTTCCCCCAAGGTAACTCCAGCTGCATGGATATCTATATTTCCTAACCATGCGAAATCGACAGTCCCAGGGGATGCAGCTCATTAAATGATTAAATATATCCACATTTCCACATCTGCACAAGAGCCTAGCCCAGGGGAGCCACTGTGCAAACTAAACGAGATGATGTGAAGCTGCCAAAAGCTCTGAGAAGTCTCTACTGTGAGAACTGACAGAGTCTACCATAAGCAATGCAAACTCCCCCGCACCACACCAAGCCACTCACTCTCTCGCTACCCTGTGATCCCTCACTTCTAAAACTGCTACTGCTAAGTTAGGGTAACACCGTGAGATATCCACTAGTTTGGTTTTTGTTTGTTTGGTTGGTTGGTTGGTTAGTTGGTTGGTTGGTTGGTTGATTGGTTGGGTTTTTCCTTTTTGTTTGAAATTATGGAAGAAATCTACCAAATTCAAATTTTTGATATAGAGTCAGGAAGCCCACAACTTTGGTAAATCTGTAAGCAATGATAGACATATGTAAAATATTATGGAACAGACGAAATGAGGCAGGGATGGTGATGATGGGTCATGAGAAGGTTGAGGGCTGGGCAAAGAGGCAAATGAGAAGTGAGAAAGGAAAAGAGACCTAGGAGAGGCCAGGAGGAGGGATCTGTGGAATCAACAGGGTCGGGGAGCTGGAGAGAGGCAGGAGATTCACTCAAGCAAGCTTTGCTCAAAAATGCTATGTTTCTATCTGGCATTAGATATGCTAATTTCAATTTATTGAACTTAGAAAATAAAGTAGCATTATCCTAGAAAAGAACATGGTTATGAAAAAATTTTTAAACAGTATAAGGACACTGTTTTTTCCTTCCTCTCTATAACACTTAATAAAGATTATCCACCATTAGGAGAATGAAGCTGAAGAAGAAATCTTGGTTGAGTAGCGCAGGTGGCTTGTGCCCAAACCTCGGGCTTCAGAGTCCCTGTGAAGGCATGGCTTAAAGCCAAGAAGAACTGTAGGATCTATTGGCAGAAAGGCATGTGCTCTGTTGTCCTTCTGGGGCCATAGAGAATGGCTTAGGAGAGGGGATAAAGCAACTGCGTAAACATGTGGGGAAGAAAGCCCGAGGCTTCCTCGCAGAGTTCCAGTGTGTCCCAACTCAGTAGTGAGAGTTGCCAAAAAAAAAAAAAAATCTGTTTGCTTTTCATTTCTCCTGTACTGTATGGGTTTGCAGAAGTGAGCCGTACCAAACAAAAGCTCCCCCGAACTGGAATGGGAGAGTTTATCTGCGGGCTAACATTACACACTGGATTCTGAGCTTATTCGCATGCAGGGCTGCCCTCACCCAAGGCCTAACAGGTGGTTTGAATATCTCAGCAGAGGCCAGAACTTGGCAGCTTCCTGTATCTTCTTACAACATGGCATGGGTCGCTGTCCTAGGATGCGGAATCGTGACCAAAGGGAAGAATAAAGAAGGAGAACATCTCTTAGTTCCTGTTTTGTTTAAATTAGAGATGGAAAAGAAACAGCTCTGAACTTTTACTGAATCTACCTGTACAAGGAAAGAGAAAAATGAGCACATCTTATTTTCCTCTCAGTAAAGGCGAGTTGGATTCGGAGAGAGATTTAAATCAATTACAATGAAACGAGTTATATTTTTCACAAATGAATTTATTCTGTAAGTATTTATGTCTGCTGCTGCGCTGCAGTCGAGTCCAGTCGAGCTGTTTTGTTGAGACATTACGTATAAACAAAGTGGAACCTGAGATTTGACTTCAGATTTCTTGCATGTGTTTGTCATGTTTAACCTCAGTAACACTGCCTTCAGGGCTTCATCCAGCCCATAGATACTACCGAGAGAACTGGCCGGATTTTTCAAAAGAAATGGGAACATCAAATCGGTGACAGAATCTTTTTCCTTGGTCTTTATTTAATTTCGGTTTGACACACTGTTTGTTACTTATACCATTATCCACTCTCTCACCTCCACAATCTGTACGTTCACCTGACCCCTTTGAAATTTTATACATTGGTACCTCTCCCTGGAGACATCAACCCGTAAAATAGGAACTGGCTAGAGCAAAGGAAATTCTGTTCTTCCTGTCTTACTCATACTTAGTGGCTGCTTTCCCATGCCCCACTTGGATGAAAAAGGCATTCTTCCTTTCTGTACCTTGACTTCAGGGTAAGCGCGTCCTCATAGAGGCAGGGGGAGGGAGTATGGGACGGAGGAGAAAGGGGATAACATCTGAAATGTAAATACATAAAATATCCAAGAAAAATAATTTTTTAAAAAAATCTCATTTTGATCAACATATTATTAACGGACATAACACAAAAGAGTTTTACTGGTACTTGGAGGCAGGACTCTGCCTCGCTATCTCGCCCTCTCATTATTGAAATTGCATCCCTTGCAGCAGCTGCTACCCCTTCAGCCTGGCCCAGAATCAGCATGCACAGAGCCAATCTGAGCTGAACCCTCAAAGAAGAGCCAATGTTGGCTGTACCTTCAGTCAGGAACATATCAGTTATGTACACCCTAGAGATGCTCACCCCCAGGCTATCCATGGATACGTATGGGGCATTGGCTTTTGTTTGGCATCAAAGTTTAGATCAGTATGGTAAGCACCAATAATTCATCCTATAGGACCTATGTGTTGCTTGAATCTTAAACCTCAGCTTATAACAGTTAGCAGAATGGTTGGAGCTGGTTTTCAGGTGAGATCATAGCAAAATTTAGATTCTCTATTCATGCAGACTATTTAGTTCCCATGAAACCTCAGTTATTTCTCAGTCATTGGTGGCTTTCCTTTAAATAAATAAGTAAATAAACAAAATAAGATAAAAAGGAAAGGAACATTTTCACTGTCCCCCAGCAGCATGCACAGACCTAGAACCAACTCCAGGCAGAGGATCGAGCTCTCACGGTCTCCTTCCATGGTCTAGTCATGTTCCCTAGTCAAGATGGATCCTGAACTTGTAAGTAGCAAACAGAGCACTTCCTGCTTTCTCAGTAACATCCAGCCTTCACCAATAAAAAGAACAGACAGGAAAGATGCTCGTAAGAGGTCCAGTAACTTCCTTTCCTAGCTCTCTTTCTCTGGTGGCAAGGACAATGGTTTAAAAGCATGCTAGTCTCACGATGGTCTGCAATGGAATGTCCACCAGACGATGGTCTGCAATGGAATGTCCACCAGAGGTTTGGTCTTCAATGCAGTAATATCCAGAGCTGGTATTTAAGGGAATTAATTGGAAAATGAGGATTCTGACCTCATCGTGGACAGGTTCATGATATAATGATATATTGAAAGCTGCAGGATATAAGGAATTTAGGTCCTGGTCAAGGAAATAGGTTCTTTGAAGGTGTCCCATCCCCTGTCAGCTTCTCTTCTGTCTGTTTCACCATGAGAAGAACAGCTTTATTCTGGCATGAAGCCCAGAAAAGACAAGTGACCATGCCCTGAACCCTCTGAAACTGTGAGCTAAAAAAAAGTCTTCTCCCCTTAAATCATCTTCCTTAGATAATCAGAGATAAGAATAGTATCTCCATGCAGCTGTTAAATTGGCAGCACCGTGTTTACCTAACAGCAGATGTGTCTGTACCGCTGGAATTGGATGGCTGTACATGGCCTGTGTATGAGAAGAGTCCAGAGAGTGAGATGGCCGGTCAATGGTGAGAACAGGATATTTGCCTCCCTTCTATAAATTGACACCTTCCAGAAATCTAAAAACCATCATTTGTTACCAAACAAATAAGTGCACATAAACAAAATCAACATGACAAAGTAAAACATGAGAAGAAAAGTGGCTAAAGGAAATCTGTGGATTCCAGAAGGATCGTTCTCTTACATTTATTTAAGAAGACACACCTATCTCTTAGGAATGTGGTTTAAAAAAAACTCAGACCTTCTAGATAGAATCAGTAATTCTGCATGCATTGACAGAAAACAAGACATAAAGGCAAAATGAAAATTTACATGGTAGGATACCCAATCATGGCATGATTAGGAAGAATAAAAATTTAAATGTTTTAGGTAGATTCAAGAAAGGAAATAGAGGCCATGGATTAAAGAACACAATGTGGGGGGGGGCTGCTAGGAGGTTTGGGGATAAAAAGAAGGGGGGAATGATTTAATCATATGATAACCTCAAGAATAGAAATAGCTAAGAAAGGAAGGGAAACATAGACTATATTTTACTCTTACTACAAAGTCATACCAAAGGCAGTGGGGCTTTACAGAACTCACAAGGCCAAATTACGTAGTCCCTAATGAAAAGTGCAGTCATAGCACAGCCCGATCACGGTGCGTGTGACTCACAGCCATCTCCTTTGTCATTCATTAGCATTTAGGAGCTCAGTTGCGTTGAGTTCTACTTGAAATGTAATACACAGTAGAAACTGTGGTCGGGATGAATTGTGTGTGAGAAAAATCTATTTTCAGTAAAAAAAAAGAGAAAGAAAAGTGATACGAAACTTCTCAGGTTGCATATAATTGACTATCATTATTGCTTTGCTATAAATGTTTTCATCAGTAAAGCATTTTTCAATTAAGAGTTTAAAGTAAAATGTTCCTAGTGGCAGGCAGAGAGGTGGAAGGAAGAAATGACTTGTTTGACAGAAGAAGAACCAATCAGGGCTTGTTGGAATAACCTGCTTTTCTCAGAAGCAGCTCCACGTGTCTTTTAAGGATGTAAAAGAACACCAGTCTTGGTAATATGCTACTGATAATGACTCACAGACTAGGGATGCATACCTTAGATGGAAAGAGATGGGCCTTAGATCAGAACCTTTGGATAAATACCAGAGAGTTTTGCTTATCTCCCTGTAACCATAGCCAACATTTTGCCCCAGACTAAAGGAGTGACCAATGGAAAGACATTCTATCCATACTATAGAAAAATGCAGCCTGCAGCTAGAAGACACTCTCTTAAACATTTCATAGAAAACTAGAATTTATGAGGAAAGAAAAAAAATCCATAGAAACTAATAGTGTCATTCTGCTTGTGAAAACTAGCAATGGGTACACGCACAAAACACTCCATTTTTGTTGATCAGTTGAGAGCACTGGCTTCTCCTCCAGAGAACCTGGGTTCAATTCTCAGAAACCATGTAACAGCTCGCAAACACCTGTAAACCCTGTCCCATGGATTCCAATGTTCTCTTCTGTCCTCTGTGGGCACCTGGCTTTGTGTGACTCACAGACATACCTACAGGCAAAATACCCACACACACAAAAGATAAAGTTTTAAAATATTGCATACTTTACAAATGTCAAAGAATGAATGTGAATACCTATGAAGGAGTTGTATTGGGAAGTCCAGAAAGGGACAGAGCATTTCTTGTACTCACGAGATGCAACTCCTGCTGATGGCAACCCAGGATGGTGTTTAAGGGCATCTAAAACTGGCATGTAAGATAAAGACAAGGGAGGAAAGAAGGAAAGGGAAGGGAAGAATGTGGGAAACAGAATGAAGAATGGAAACAGAAAAACAATAGCAAGAAACAATGTTCTTGACCCCAGCAGTGCATGGAGCGTTTGGTATTTAGGAATACTTGAAGGTGGACTGAATCACCTGTAACGCAGGGTGTGGAGATCTCAGAAGCAAAGAGCATGAGGTTAAGACAGAAAAGAAATAAAAATTGGAAGCTGCCATGTTGTTCTTTTTCCCCCCTCACCAAGCCTCTGGGTCTATCCTGACTTATTAATGCCATCTACTGGTCTTTCAATTACTTGTCTTTCCAAAATTCACTCTCACTGTTTGAATTGGACAACTTCCCAGTGATTAGAGAACAAATATTGAGGACATTTTCACCCAAGTATTCAGTGTCTTTCTAAAGTTATATTCTCTAGAAGGAATGGCTCGGTATGTCCCAAGCTATTCTGTTAGTGACACTCTGCAAAAATTAATTTCTTCTTTGAAGTATTCTTATTACAGAGAAAGAGATTGTGTTTGCTGAGAGAGAGAAAGAAGCACTGTAGAATTCTCTGTGAAGAGCAATGGGAGTTTCCTTCTCTGGAGTTGGAAACAACTTCGGGTGGTGGTCCCTCTTCATCTGTAACATTTGTACATAACTCAAACCTGTGGATCCACCTCTTGGCTATCTAGGCTTTTGTAAAAACTAATGCTTTCCCTGAACTCGATGACACTCAGGCTCCATGTATCTTTTCTTCTTTTATAGCTACTGGCTCCCTTTTTAATTCCCTCATTTGTCAGCATATTCTCTGGCTTGATTCATCAAGAATAATAAATGTCAGAATTTTTAATGTCATCCCAGATACCTACTTAATTCCTGACAATCTACTTGAGCATGTGCAGAAATCCAGTCTGCTCTTACATCTACACATAAGCAGGCATCACTCATTAGTAAGTGTAAAGTTTCAGCAGCAGTCCTATCTCTTTGCACAGTCCCCTCTTGACAGGACATTGAGTGATGGTAATTCATTATTCATGCAAAATCAGAACCTATCGCTCTCAAGGAGAAAAAAATCAAGCAATTTTGAGCAAAAGTAACTAAGGAGAGAGAAGGGAGAGGGGAAGAGGAAGGAGGGGGAGGGGAGGGAAGGGAATGGAGGAGGAGGGGGAGGGAAAGAGCAGTCGAAGGTAATTCCAAGCATAGATTATCTCAGGATATTTCCACCAAACCTCACTCAACCACAATACTTTTATTACAGGGAAAAAATTCCATCAAATCTCCTGAGAGCCCTCAATATCAATGAAGATTTGATAAGAAAACTAAAGCCCTGAGCCACATCTACCCTCCCATCTGTTTTTGTACAGTCTACCAATAGAGTGTTTTTTTACATTTTTAAATTGTGAAAAAAGTATTATTTTATGAAGCATGGGAATTATATAAGCTTTAGATTTCAGTACTCTATAAGTAAAGTTCCCTTGAAACATTACAACATTCATTTATTTGCTTTTTGTCTGGCTGTATGCAGACTATAATAGCACAGCTAATTGGTCCCAGCAGAGACCCATGAAACACACACAAACACTAAAACACACACACTCACATATACACAGCCACACACACACACACACACACACACACACACACACACACACACACACACACACTAGCTGGCCTCTACTTTAGTTTCAATTGATGAGTATGAGGTGAGATGCTAATATAATTGTTAGTGGAAACTAAAGCCAGGAGTCCTGAAGAAGGAGTTCTCTGAAGTGATGGGGTCAGTCCTGAAGTCCACTGGATTTGTCCCTCACACATTCCATCACAATAGCTTACACAGACTCTTGTGCTGCTTTCTTGCTGTCTCCAATGTTCACTGTGAAGTTTACCACACAAAGTGTGGAAGTGCTTGTACTAGACACTTCCTATGCAAACCCTGGCTATTTCCTTATGGTCTATAAAGATGAATTCTAACAGAGAAGAAAGCTCTCTGGGAAGAAAAGGAACTGGATCAAGTGGATTCCTGATTGGAATCAGAAGTCTGACAAAGAGGGTTGGCTTCCCTGTGGCCCTGGTCTCTTCAGGATCTTGTTCATGAGGTCATAGTTCTCAGTCTGTTTGAGTGCCTGTTTTTATACCCCTAGTCCAGGGAAGCCATAGCCACCTTTCCTTCTCTGCCTTGGTTTATGTGGTTTACAAGCAACATAAGCTCATAAAAAAGTCAATAATAAAACACTATATATAGTAACCGAAGTAATAGGAATAGCTAAGCTAGCAGCAGATAGAGTAAATTGTAATATATTAAATATTATAGGAATATTTCTATATTCCCATTAAATATAGGAAATATATAAAAACCAAAGACAGAAATTTAATAATGACAAAGGACTCAAATAGAATGCCTTGTAATCCTAAGTTTTTAATCTCTTAAAGTCTAATGTTGCATAAAAAATGGTAAAACTATTCCATGAGTCAGTTGAGGTCTACTGAGTATGTGGGGATTTTAACACAATTTTGTACACTGAAAACATTCAAAAATTGCAATGCTTCTCAAAGCATCCACAGCCAAGGAAGCAACCACTGAAAATTGGAATCTACTAAAACTTAAACAGCCATAAGGTTAGGGCATATTAAAATAGCTGGGATGCGGGAAATATAGTATGAGGGGAAAATATATCTTCAATAGAAACCTCTAAAATTAAAAAGATTAAAAATTAACAACCTAATTGTCAATTATAAGAACCTAGTTGTCGATTTTAAGAAAAACAACAGATCTTTCTCCTCAAGAAAGTATAATGAAAGAGACAGAACAGATAAGAACAGTCAGTAGTCAGTGAAATATAACACAGAACTGTAAGACGAATCAAAACTAAATTCCCTTTGGTGTCTTTCAGAAAAAAAATGTAAAGACCTAAACAGACAACATGCTAAATATGTTTCTATAGGTGTAATTCTTAAAAAGTCAAAATGTAATAACCCGAAATCAAGTTAGTTACTGCCCCGAGCTGGATTAGGAGACTATGAGTGTCAGTGTAATATGAGACAAAGCTACGGAATAAGGCTCACCTCTCCTCAAGGACTTTTCATGCTAAAAGTGTGGTCCTAGTGACAGGTGACAGTGCTAGCAGGATAACTGAAACCTTTCACATGAGGAGCTTCCTGGAATGCTCTAGGTCACTGGAGATATCCTCTCTAAAGAGACTGTGATGCCAACCCTTTTCTTCTTCTCCTTCACTTTCTGACCATGAGGTGAGAAGTTTTGTATCATCATCATCATCATCATCCATCATCATCATCTATCATCATCCATCATCATCACCATCATCACCACCACCACAACCACCACCACCACCACCACCATCATCATCATCCATCATCATCATCATCATCATCCATCATCATCTATCATCATCTATCATCATCTATCATCATCACCATCATCACCACCACCACAACCACCACCACCACCACCATCATCATCATCCATCATCATCATCCATCATCATCATCATCATCATCACCATCATCATCATCACCATCATCATCATCATCATTCTACTACATATTCTCAGCCAAGGACTAATCAGTCAAGGACTAACACCACCCAATCCAAACTACAAACCCAAACACTCTCTTCTTAGAAGTTGATTTATCTCACCTATTTGCTACAATGACACAAAGCTAACACAGTGGGCTGACTTTGGTGCGAGTTGTACAACAATACGCAAATACCAAGTTCATCAAACTATAGGTCAATTACAGTACATAAACTATGCCCTAACAAAACTATTAGGAACTTAAGATGAGAAGCATCTTACTCCAGGGTCTGGTCAGGTGAGTCCACCAGATTCCCACCCTCTCCACAAATGTTCCACCCTCTAGGTCTGCCTCTTTGCCCACACTGATCTCCTACCTACTCATACTCTGCTTCAACCCCAACCTACAGGCTCCTCCAGCTTCACATCCAACCTCTATGCCCAACGGGGTCCCATGTCATAGGCTAGCCAGAAAATTTCACCTGATTTTCCCTTCCATACACCTTTCCAAATCTCCAGACTTAACCTAGGTCTCACATCTAGTGTCCCAGATTAGTCTGGACAGCCATGCTTACACTGTCCACAACCTACAATCCCCTCACAGAACACATCCAACCTGTCTGTCCAGACATTCATATCATGTGACAGAGTACAGCCAAGTCTACCTGAGCCTCTGCTCCTCAAACTCTATGCTTGGGACAGGATGCACATCCTGCCTGGCAGCCCCTGTGTCTGCCTTACTTCTTTCCACCTAAACCATAGTCAATCTTCAGGCTCTACCTGGTTCATACAAGCACTTCGCTCTCTCAGTCTTCTGGGTCCAAGTCAGTTATCAAACAAAAGAAGTCTACATATCCAGATCTCATGGGAAAATTAAAAATAATATAAAAGATCAAGGCAGGATTATACCCCTTAATCCACCAGCTCTATAAAAATGTTCACTTATGAGAATCACCCAAACCAGTGACTCTCAACCTTCCTAATGCTATGACTCTTTAATACAGTTCCTCATGTTGTGGTAACCCCAGCCATAAAATTATTTTGTTGTCATTTTATAACTGTAATTTTGCTACTGTTATGAATTGTAATGTAAACATTTTTGGAACTAGAGGTTTGCCAAAGGACTCGCAACACACAGGTTGAGAACAACTGACCTAGATGAACCCCAGGATATAACCATGAACTTCATCAAAGAATTGAGGAGTTTAGAGAAGACACAAGAAAAGAACCCAGTGGATTTACAGAAAATGAATTTAAAAAAAGCAGATGCCAAGTAATGTCTAAAAACACAAACATTCAGTGGATGAGGATAAAAAAAGTCAATCCGGGATTTAAAAACCAAATTCAATAAACAAGGAGAAACACTGAAGAGATCCCAGGTTAAAATGAAAGTGGAATTGAAAAGCTCAGTAACCCAGCCAGAAAACTCAAGGGAAAGCCTTACAAGGAGAATGGATGAAGCAGAAGATAGGGGGTGGGACTTGAAGGAAAAACACTTTGATATCCTTCTTAGGGGCATTTATTAATAGTAGTAAAAGTGTGCACTTGACATAAGAATAAACAAAAATAAATAAATAAACCATAGTCATTTCTGTCTAGTAACTTTGACCTGAAGAACACACACTGTGTCAAGAGAAGAACACAGAACTGAGGCCAAAGAAAAGAACCCATATTCAAGTCCTGGTTTACTGGGTACAAGCTAATTGACCCTCCAATGAAATTACCTCTGAAGTTCTCTTCAGTAGATTTCCCATCATTTTACTGGGATACCTGTGCAGAGTACAAAGAAAGGCAGTCACAGTTTCCAACAGACTTAGTGGCTTCCTTTGTCTTTGGTTTCGATGGTGCCTTAGATTACTTTGATGCATAACATAAATTAACGAAGGAAAATCAAGGGGAATGCATGGGTTATAATTAGACCCCAGGAGTTGCTAGTCTTATAATACTGTGTATTATTCTAAATTCCTTCAATGTCTTCCTCATAACTGGTATTGAGGGACAGCAGTAGTAATAAATATTCTGCAGGGAACATGGCAGATTTAATGTATTGTGGGTTTACAAGTTATTGTAGATCTGAACACTGCTAATTTATTTTGTGAGTAATAGAAAACAAAAGAAGTGTGGAGTTAAGAGCTGGACAGAGGCATCTAGCCACTGTCCTGGCCATTGTCATCACCCAGGAAGCTCCAGAGGCCAGGACCATTTATCTATCTCTTCCACCCCCACCATTCATTCCCCCTCTGGTTCCATCTGTCCTTGCCTTCTGACGCACACCCTCTCTCCCTCTCGTCCCACGTTGCATTGCAGTTGTGAGCCTGTTTGCTCCTTGGTCAAGTAAGCTAAAACTGAAGAAGTGCAACTCTTGGTTCTCTGGACATAGCCTTGACATTTGAGCCAACAAACGGTGAGCCGAGACCAACTACCTACATTTGGCACATTTAGCCATTTTAAATGAGATATGAAAGCAAAGTCAACATGATTAAATTGTATCACCTGCTTTGATTGTGGCTACAAAATTATGAATAGAAAACTAAAAGTTTGAACCAAGGAGAAAGCTGGTTCATAATTTACAGGCTGTCATGTAGTTTTTAAATGTTTATCCTACCAGTGGATTATCAGCAATACTTTCAAAATCAAATTGAAGTCCTTGGTGCCTTACAAGTTGTAAACCTCACATTTGAGACTTACACTCTACAAAACTTTATCTGCACCTCCTATAGTTGTAAATATTAATACTGAGGTCCACTTTATAGTATTACAGAGCTCAGACCAAGAAATGCATCAGATTAACCTTCTAAAGTCTGAGTTCTTTAGTTTACAAATAAATAACATTTAGGAAACTTAATCTTGCAGAAACAAACTAACTTCTGAGGTCTTCTAAACAATAAAGCAAAGTTTTGAATACTGGTCTCCCAGAATCCTGTGTTAATGGAGACTGTAGAATCTGGGAGGTAGGAATGCCCTACATGGTAGAAAATCTTATGAGTAATAAGTGTGGGGTGGAAAGGATTGATTTTGTTAAGAACAGACAGAAGTCTGTTCTTGTTCATTACCATTTGGCTGATTTTTCAAGATAAGCATTTTCCATGAGTATGGGATGCAAAGGGAATTCAGCCCAGATGAGCAGTGGGCATTGTGTAAATGAAGCAGTGAGCAGTGGGCATTGTGTAAATGAAGCAGTGAGCAGTGGGCATTGTGTAAATGAAGCAGTGAGCAGTGGGCATTGTGTAAATGAAGCAGGATTGGAGGAAAAACAAAATTAGAAGGGTCAATGGTAAGTCTGAGGATCTGGAACTGAGAGGCTCAAGTTTAACAGAGACCATGAGGTTATGGGCCATGGAAGGATGGGCAGAGGCCTATGGTCTGGCGTACAAGTCCCTAACATGGTTATAAAGCAATTAAACTTGACTGTTCTAACAACAAGTTGAACTTCCAGTGGCTGATCCCAATGGCTTGCTCAACCTGCTTTCGTATAGCACCCAGGACAACCAACCCAGGGATGGCACCACCCATGGTTAGCTTCCCACATGAACCACCAAGAAAATTTGCTACCCATTTGCCCACAAACCAATCTGGTGAGAGCGTTTTCTCATATGAGGCTTCCTCTTCACAAATGACTCTAATTTCTGTCAAATTGACATAAAAGTAGCCAATACAGCTAGAGAGAATGGTGGATACCTGTGGGGAAAGAAAATGGATATTCCTGGAGGATTTATTGTTGCTATTGTTATTGTTGTTGTTGTTGTTGTTGTTGTTACTATTAGTTTTATTTATTTACATCCCAAATGATGCCCACTTCCAGGTCCCCTCACAGAGTTCTTTCTTCAGGCATCCCCCTCCTGTGGCATCAAGTCTCTACAGGATTAGGCCTATCTTCTCCCTCTGATGCTACATATGTACCAGGGCCCTTGGACCAACCGGGGTATCTCTTTTTTGTTGGTGGCTAATCTCTGGGAGCTCCCAAGGGTCAAGGTTAGTTGACACTGTTGGTCTTTCTATGGGGTTGCCATCCTCTTCAGTTCCTTCAATCCTTCCCCTAACTCTTCCAATGCTTGGCTGTGAGTACCTGCATCTGTCTTTGTCAGTTGGTAGAGCCTCTCGGAAGACAGATATGTTAGGTTCCTGCCTGCAAACACAACATAGCATCAGTGTCAGGGTTTGGTGCCTGCCCATGGTATGGATTCCAAGTTGCAGAGATTAAATTTTTAGAGAATGCCACATTGTTGAACGGTTGCTTTCCTTATCCACAATTAGCTTTTAGTGCCTCAAGGTTGCATCCCATTGCCTCTTATCTGTTCTAATCTTGCTGTGTTATCTCTTCAAAATATTATTGAATGTCAATCATGTGCACAAACTCTACTGATAAATCCCTGACTGTGAAAAAACACTATAGAATCACCAAGAATGTGCCTTGTGCATAACAACAGACATACGGTGTGATCATTTAAGACAAGGTTGCTAAAGAAATCACATAAAAAGCCAGCGAGGTGGCTCATCAAGTAAAGATACTTGCCACTCATGGCTCCAGACAAGGACATGGTGGTAGGAACAGGAAACAGACTCATTGTGTTGCATCTATAATCTGGAAACTGAGAAGGAAGAGGAAGGGAGCCCTGGCTATAAAACCTCAAAACCAAACTCTCACAGTCTCAATGACAAACATTCTCTGGTAAGCCTCCATTCCCTAAAATAGATGATGCCTTCAGACAGCATGACAGCTAGGGAAACAGTGTTGAAACATAAATCCTCAGGATCAGTTCATACCTTGCACCAGGAACCTCCTGAGCTCCTGAGTCTTGACCTTCAGAATAAGATTCACCCCCTTCACCTTCTGTTCCTGGCACAGGGTAAGGCTGGCCACGACCGAGTCCCTGAGTCACCCACCCTGCAAATACCTACTGAGGAATCCACCTTCATCATCATGTGCACAATTCATCTATTGGGGTCTTTAGACCTTCAGGTACCATATGTCAATCTTTCTACCTACACACCCATCTCTGTTTTATTCTGTTTTTCTGAAGAACCCTGGCACAGGTACCCCATTTCAAGAAGTAGACTTAGAACAGTATAACTGAAAAGAATCCATCGCAAAACTTTGTTCATCTCCAGGAAACAAGGCATATATATATTCTCATTTTTACAGCAATTTGTTTCAGTAACCAATCTGCAAACTGCTTGTTTCTATGGAATAATCCTAAATTAACTATAAATTAAGACTGAGGTACCATGACAGTTGAAGCATAATTTTTCTCCCTATTTCATAATGACTTTTCGAATTATGCTCAAGTATAGTTGGCTTCAAAACTTCATTATCCAGATTTTGTAACTGGGAAACAACATTTATGAAAAGCATGAGGCATGAGCCCTACCAAATGGTATACATTATATATGCATAATCTTCGGGTTGATAGATGCCTGCTAAAGTAAGATACATTAATGTTAACTGAAGAAGCGGTGTGTGAAAAGTAAGTTTTGTTTTGCAGCAGAATAACTAAATATTAAACAGGTGAAGTTGTTTTCTAGTACTGTCGCATGATTAGCACCAAAAGCACATTTTCTTCCCTTTAAATAATTCACATATTAAATGATGTAATGGCTTTAAATGTTTTGTCAAGAATTACAAACTCAAAAGTTTTTTTAACAAATATTTTAATGTTAATAAAATCTAATCACACACACCCTTTCTCTTTACTTTCTTACTCCTCCTACGTGCTCCCTCAGATCCTCCCCTGTCACCAGTCCTCTCACATTGATGGTTCCTTTTACTTTCTCATACAGTTTTATTCAAACCTCCAAACCTTCCACATCTCTCCACGTTGCAGAACATTGGCCACTAGAGGGCAGATGTGACCAAGACATTTAATACATTTCTTGGAACACTTTAAATTTTAACCTGTGTAAGTAGTGCCTTTTGCACTCACAGGTATATTTTCGCTAAAATCTCATGCCAAATAAAAAGCCTTTAGTCTCTCTTTTCTATAAGCGATCAAATGTTATCGTTGTTCCCATTTAGAATCAAATTAAATTTACGTTAAGATGACATAGCACATGTAAGTTCGTTATCGCACAGGATTGGCAGTGGCCCTTAGCACCTTGGTCTGTATTTTTGGGTGCATGCATTGATAGGCTTGCTGGGTGTATTTATTAATAGCTTCACTTTACCATAAACATTTGAAAAGTACTGCAAGATTAGGGTTTCTATTGTGAGGAGGCCACGACCATGAAAACTCTTATTAAAGAAAGCATTTCATCGGGGCTCATTTACAGGTTTAGCCCAATATCATCATGGTGGGAGGCATGCTGGCATGCAGGCGGACATGGCGCTAGAGAAGGAGTTGAGCATTTTACATCTAGGTCAGCAAGCAACAGGCAGAAGAGGACAGTGGGCCTGGCTTGAGCACTTGAAACCTCAAAGTCCACCTCCATTGCCACACTTCTTTCAGGCCACACCGACTCCACCAAGACCACCTCTCCTAATAGTGTCACCCCCTGTGAGCCTATGGGGGGGCCATTTTATTCAAGCCATGGTGGGAAATTTTGCATTTTATGTTTTTATTTAATTGATGTTCCTCTGCCGTTTCATAAATATATGTAGTACATTCTCATTACTGTCACCTTCACTCTCTTATTTCTTTCCCATCCCTATTGCATCCCTCCTCCCTACTCCTTTTCCCTCCTTCTGTTTTGTTTTGTGAAACACTGAATTTAACCAGAACTGCCAGTGTGACCATGGATGGCGTGCTGTTCATTGTGGCATGGTGAGGTCATTGGAGAGAACGCACTTGAGACAATGAATGTGGCTTCCCCTGAAGCCATCAGTAGCTCCTAGCATTAAGGAATAGAACCACACAGGACAGGACAATATTTCACTGCTCTGACCCTGTCTCCAAGCTCTCATATATTCTTCCTACACCTTCTTCCTTCTCAGAGACCAGAAAAGGATCCAGAATGTTCTTTGGAGGACTGAGCACCCTGTCATCATTTTTTCTCAGTACCTTGACCAACCATGTGTTGCTTCATTCACAGCCTTTAATCGTGAAGAGTTTTCTCTGATTAAAACTGAGATTGACCCTTTTCTGTGTGTACGAATGTAAATATTTATATGTACCTTGGCATTGTATCAATATTGTTACAAAACTTAAGTTCTTCCTAGGACCTAAGATTTCCTTAGCTATGGGTGTTTACCAAGTTCGTGGAACAAGACATGGATTCTTTCTCGTGGAGCGGACCTCAACACCAATCAGAGTCTTTGCTTGTCTCTATAGGGGTCTTGCAACTATTAGACCAATGGGAACACTTGCCTGATGGATTGATACTATAGCTTACCATGTTGGCAGCTGCGTCAGACCACTGATGCAGTCTGCATTGTACCTTATGACACTATGAAAACTCACCAACGGGGAGGAAGCATCCAGTTCAGTTCTAGTCCGATTCCTCAGTATCTTACCTAAGACATGTGACATCTTCAAGAAAAACAACAACATCAACCAACCAAACCCTCAGAGCCCCCAGGGACTAAACCACCAACCAAAGTGTACACATGGAGGGACCCATGGCTCCAGCCGAATATGTAGCAGAGCACGAATTGTCTGGCTTCAATAGGAGAAGCCCTTGGTCCTGTGAAGGCTGGTTTCCCCAGTAGAGGGATGCCAGGGTGGTGAGGTGGGAGCAGTTGGGTAGAAAGTGAAGCATCCTCATAGAAGAAGGGAGATGGGAGAGGGGGGAATTGGGAAAGGGGATGACATTTGAAATGTAAATACATAAAATAGCCAATAAAAAATTAGAATCCTATCAAATAGAGAGCAGCCAAAAGGAATGCCAAGACCTCTTGTCATTTGGAGTCCTCTAGGCCTCTCTGACAAGCTTATAAGGAGACATTGGAATTTAGTTTTATATCCCTTTCTATTAGGCTCGTCATCATTCATCTATGTAAGGTATTGTGAGGCCAAGATGAGCCCCACAAAAAGGAAGTGTTCGCGACAAAGATCCTAGATCACTGACTAGCTAAACAGGCCTGTTACTAATGGCTGACTGTAGTCACCAGTGTTTGGCTCCTTGAACATCTCCCTCCTTTACCTTGTGTACTGGCTAGTTTTGTATGTCAACTTGACATAAGCTGGAGTTATCACAGAAAAGGAGCCTCAGTTTTGGAAATGCCTTCATGAGACCCAGCTGTAAGGCATTTTCTCAACTAGTGGTCAAAGTGGGAGGACCCAGCCTATTGTGGGTGGTGCCATCCCTGGGCTGGTGATCTTGGGTTCTATAAGAAACCAAGCTGAGCAAGACAGAGGAAGCAAGCCAGTAAGACACATCCTTCCAAGGCCTCTGCATCAGCTCCTGCTTCCTGGCCTACTCGAGGTCAGATCCTGACTTCCTTTGGTGATGAACAGCAACATGGACGTGTAAGCTGAATAAACCCTTTCCTCCTCAATTTGCTTCTTGGTCATGATGTTTGTGCAGGAATAGAAACCCTGACTAAGACACCTTGGTTTTGTATATTTGAAACTTTTGTTGAAATGTAAACATTTTGGTTTTTGTTTCAAGCTCTCCAAAAATGTTGTCATCTATTGAGGATATTAAAACAATAGTTAAAGTTACTGGGTTTTTAAATTAATGTTCTCTATTAAACAGTTTATTACAAAAGGCTTGGTTTTCATAATTTTCTATAGATACAACTGAACAATTCATGTAATTTTAGTCTGGCATTTTCTTTTTTTATTATTGATTAAGTAATTTATTTATTTTACAACCTAATCTGGCTTCCCTTCCCTCCTCTCCTCCAAGTCCCTCCCTCTCATCTCTCCTCTCCCACCATCCACTCATCTTTCCTTCTCCTCAGAAAAGTGGAAGCTTTCCATGGTTATCAACCAGCCTTGCCATAGCAGGTTGCAGTAGGAATAGGTGCATCTTCTATTGAGGCTAGACAAAGCTGCCCAGTTCAGGAGAAAGACTCCAAATACAGGATCAGAGATAGACCCTGCTCCCACTTTTGGGGCCCCACATGAAGATCCAGCTGCACAACTGTTACATAGGCGCAGAGGGCCTCCAACCAAAGAGACTCAAACCATGGAGACCCATGGCTCCTGCTGCCTATGTAGCAGAAGATGGCCTTATCTGGCATCAATGGATGGGGAAGCGCTTGGTCCTGTGGAAGCTCGGTGCACCAGTGTAAGGGAATGCTAGGATGGTGAAGTGGGTGTCTGCAAATAACAGCCCTTAGGCTTCTCCTTTCCGATCTGCAGCCACTAGCTAAAGCTTCACATCCTCTTATTGATTAGACATGGGGAGAGTGTGCAGCCTCGTCTTGTTTCTGATTTTAATGGAATTACTTTGAATTTCTTTCCATTTAATTTACTGCTGTTTATAGGCTTGCTATGAATTGCATTTATTATATTTAGGTATGTCCCTTCAATCCCTGATCTCTCCGGAACTTTTGTTATGAAAGGATGTCCTGTTCAGAAGGTCATCTCCTGCACCAATGCTGTTTCTCTTCTATCAAGTTCAGTGTATCTGGTTTTATATTGAGGTCTTTGATCCACTTGGACTGAAGTTTTAGGATAAATATGGACTGATCTATTTGCATTCTTCTACATGCAGGTATCTGGTTACACCAGCACCATTTGTTGAGATGCTGCTGTGTTTTTTTTTCTTGTATGTATTTCTGGCTTTATAAAAAAATCAGGTGTGCATTTGTGTGTGAATTTATGTCGGTGTGCTCAGTTCTATTCCGTTAATCAATATGTCCATTTTTATGCCATTTTTATATCTCTCTGTGGTACATCTTGAAATCAGGGATGGTGGGACCTCCAACTGTTTCTTGATTACTCAGGACATGTTTTAACTACATGCTTAGTCTAGGCAGACATATGATTCTCCCTGAGAAGGAAAAACAGAATTGATTTTATAGGCAGACTGAGGACAGGTAGGGACAGAGGGGGATTAGGTGGAGGAAAGATGGAATGGTGTGAGAGAGTGTGGGAGAGACATCAGGAACTAAATAACAGCATTGGTGCAGTAGATGACTTTCTGAACAGGACATCAATAACACAGGCACTAAGGTCAACAATTAATAAATTGAGCCTCATGAAACTGAAACCCTTCCATAAGGCAAAGGATGCCATCAAAACGATAAAATGGCAGCCTACAAAATGGTGGTGAGAATGTGGAACAAGAGGAGCATGCACTCCTCCATTGCTGGTGGGAGTGCAAATGTGTATGTATAGCCACTATGGAAATCAATATGATGGTTTCTCAGAAACCTAGAAAGCAATCTACCTCAACAAGCAGCTATGCCACTCTGAGGACACTCCATCCTACCACAAAGACACTTGTTCAAAAATGTTCATTGTTTCTCTATTCATAATAGCCAGAAGCTGGAAACAACCTCGATGTCCCTCAACAAGAGAATGAATAAAGAAAATGTGGTACATTTACACAAAGGAGTATTACTCAGCTGTTTAAAAACTTACATCATGAAGTTTGTAGGCAAATGGATGGAACTAAAAGAAATCATCCTGACTGAGGTAACCCAGACCCCAAAAGACAAACGTGGTATGCACTCACTCATAAGTGGATATTAGCCATTAAGTAAATGGTAACCAAGCTATAATCCATAGAAGCAGCACCTGCAAGGTTAGGTAAAGAGAGGGAGTCTAGGGGGGTATATGATTCTCCCTGAGAAGGAAAAACAGAATAGATTTCGTAGGCAGACTGAGGATAGGTTGGGACAGAGGGGGATTAGGTGGAGGAAAGATGGAGTGGTGTGAGAGAGTGTGGGAGAGACATCAGGAACTAAAGAATATTTGGGGATTTGTTTGGAAACCAGTGCAATGGAAACCTCCTGGAATCTGTGAAGGTGATCCCAATAAGGACTCCTAGCAATGGGAGATTAGAAGTCTCACATGGCATCTTTTGTAGCCAGGTGAGACCTCCAGTGGCAGGACTGACTTGAGTTGTTAGCCAAGGGGCTCCCATGGAAATCCCTAAATAACACAGACTGTTGCTAAGACAAAGGGTTGTTCTCTACAAACTGACAGTGGGACCCTATTGCAGAAGACATTACGCACACAACTCATTGAATGTGGAGAAGTACAGCTGGTGCCTTCATGGAGCTTCACTCCTACATTCTAGTCTGCTTGGGAAGGGAAGGTACTCTCCAAGCTACCAAAAGAGAAATGTGGACACAAAGATAAATGGTGTTGGACCTACAATATGCCCTGCCTACAAATTATGTTCGGGCAATGCTGGCACATTATTTATATGAGTAACCAACTTAAGTCTGATTTGACTTAAGGCACACTCCATGAGAAGCAACCCATAACTTACACTGCCTGGGTAATCAAGTACCAGAGACTACACAGTTCAAAGACTTAGGGTAAAACCAAACACTACTAGTCTAAAAAAATCAATGTAATTATACCTAATAACATTCTGTTATACTAGTAGATCAGTGACTTATGCAGTCATAATCAGAGAGGTTTTCTCCAGCAGCACATAGGAACAGATGCAGAGACCCAGAGTCAGACATTATGTGAAGAGTCTTATTTGGAGGTCTCCATCAAATTCCAACTCCCAGAGCTCAGGAAATCCCAAGGAAGAATAGATAAAAGCCAGAAGAGATGGAGGACACAAAGAGAGCAAGGCCCTCTGAAGCAGCTAGGCAAGGTGGAGATTGAAGCAAAAAGCATAAATCTTACATGGATATAAACCAGGTCCTCTGCATGCATATTATAGCTGTCAGCTTAACAGGTTTATGGATTTCCTGGCAGAGACTGATTGAGTCTTTGATTCTTGTGCCTGCTCTTAGAACTCCCCTCCTCCTATTGGGCCACGACCCACTTCATTTTACTATATTTTATTGTATCATGCTTGGTTGTTATCATTTAGAAGCCTGTTCTTTTCTAATAAGAAAGAGAAAGGGAGTGGATCCGGAGAGGAGGAGAAGTAGGGAGGAATTGAGAAGAGTAGAGGGAGAGAAAACAGTATATCAGGATATACTGTATGAAGGAGGAATCTATTTTGAATGTAAAATATTACTACACAAGGTGATTATGTGTTGAACATTTGACTCCTTGATGCAATGAAGACTTGGTACAGGAGTGTTCTACAATTTTCCCCTTTAACCTTTAAGAGGAGAAGCCACAAAAGATTTCTGTCATTAGATCCAGCAAACATTCTCTGTCATGGATGCCATTCTGATGTCCTGAATGTCCAGCTTGGTGCTCCTTCCTCTATTGAATAGTGTTTGCTCAAAAAAAAAAAAAGGGAAAGACAATTTTAATCTACTAGAATCTAGAAATATATCAGTGATATATTTCCCCTCAAATCTAACACACACACACACACACACACACACACACACACACACACACGAGAAAGAGAGGTGGCAGATTGATTGAATGGCCCATTGATTGATTGATTGATTGATTGATTGATTTTTGCCTTGGCTTTTAGAAAATCTGGTCATACTTTATAACCCAAGAGTTCCATAACCTTGCACAGGAAGACTTGCCATGACCTTGTAGAAGGACCTGTTCCAGTTTTTAATTAAGCTGCTGTTCTCTTAAAGAATTGTAATAGTTAACACCAACCATCAACTGAATAACATTAGAGTAACTTGATGAATGTGTCTCTGGGCACGCCTGTGAGGGATTAGCTTATTCGGATAATTGAGATGGAAGACCTTCCCATTAAAGGCGGTGCTGTTTCCTGGGATGAGATACTAGAGTGTTTACAAAGAAAATGAGCTGAGCATGGGTTCTTCCTTATATACAAAAAATACAGTATATGCATGTTAAGACAGTGTATTCATACTGTGCTATCTCGTGAATGTCAACTATGACACTAGCTCAAATTTTTCTCTCAACAATTAGTTAAATTCAGTCACAGCATTCCTTTCACTTTGGGCTTTTTATTTTATTTCATTTTATATTTACGACTGAGAAACTGATATGACAGAATAATGAATCAACCTCATTTTGATGATGAACGAGTATAAACCTTATGTTATTAGAGCCTATTGGAGTGAAAGGATACAAGATACCTTTGAAGGAATACAGAAAATATGTATTATTTTCTAGTGAAAAAATAAATTGGCAGTCCAGACACTACCCGGACCTGAACGGACGCAGTCAACAGTTCTCTGCACCCAAATCCCATGAAAGGGAGTGCTAAAACTTCAGAGGGGCAGACACGCTGGGAAGCCATAAGAGACTACACTCTGCCCACATTTCTGACTCTAGAGGAAAACACCTAACACCATCTGGGACCCCGGTGCACAGGGGCTCCCTGAAAAGGCGGCGCAGGCCCTCCTGGTTGCCGCCTCCACGGAGAGCTCAAAAGCAGCCCCCCAAGAGCAACTTGAGCCACGGGACCACAGGTAAGACCAACTTTTCTGCTCCAAGTGACTTGCCTGGTGGACTCAGGACACAGGCCCACAGGAACAGCTGAAGACCAGTAGACAGGAAAGACTACACACCGAAAGCAGAACACTCTGTTCCCATAACTGGCTGAAAGAAAACAGGAAAAAAGGTCTACAGCACTCCTGACGCCTATAGGACGATCTAGCCACTGTCAGAAATAGAAGAACAAAGTAACACTAGAGATAACCTGATGGTGAGAGGCAAGCGCAGGAACCCAGGCAACAGAAATAAAGACTACATGGCATCATCAGAGCTCAATTCTCCCACCAAAGCAAACACTGAATATCCAAACACACAAGAAAAGCAAGATCTAGGTTTAAAATCACATTTGATCATGATGATGGAGGACTTCAAGAAAGACATGAAGAACTCCCTTTGAGAAATGCAGAAAAACATAAGTAAACAAGTAGAAGCCTATAGAGAGGAATCACAAAAATCCCTGAAAGAATTCCAGGAAAACACAATGAAACAGTTGGAGGAATTAAAAATGGAAATAGAAGCAATCAAGAAAGAACATAGAGAAACAACCCTGGATATAGAAAACCAAAGGAAGAGACAAGGAGCCGTAGATACAAGCATCACCAACAGAATACAAGAGATAGAAGAGAGAATCTCAGGAGCAGAAGATTCCATAGAAATCATCGACACAACTGTCAAAGATAATGTAAAACAGAAAAAGCTACTGGTCCAAAACATACAGGAAATCCAGGACACAATGAGAAGATCAAACCTAAGGATAATAGGTATAGAAGAGAGCAAAGACTCCCAGATCAAAGGAACAGTAAATATCTTCAACAAAATCATAGAAGAAAACTTCTGTAACCTAAAGAAAGAGATGCCCATAAACATACAAGAAGCCTACAGAACTCCAAATAGATTGGACCAGAAAAGAAACTCCCCCCATCACATAATAGTCAAAACACCAAATGCACAAAATAAAGAAAGAATATTAAAAGCAGTAAGGGAAAAAGGTCAAGTAACATATAAAGGCAGACCGATCAGAATCACACCAGACTTCTCACCAGAGACTATGAAAGCCAGAAGATCCTAGACACATCATACAGACCCTAAAAGAACACAAATGCCATCCCAGGTTACTGTATCCTGCAAAACTCTCAATTAACATAGATGGAGAAACCAAGATATTCCATGACAAAACCAAATTTAGACAATATCTTTCTACAAATCCAGCGCTACAAAGGATAATAAATGGTAAAGCCCAACACAAGGAGGCAAGCTACACCCTAGAAAAGCAAGAAACTAATTGTCTTGGCAACAAAACAAAGAGAAGAAAAGCACACAAACATAATATCACATCCAAATATGAATATAACAGGAAGCAATAATCACTATTCCTTAATATCTCTCAACACCAATGGTCTCCACTCCCCAAAAAAAGACACAGATTAACAAACTGTATACCCAATGAGGACCCTGCATTCTGCTGCCTACAGGAGACAAAGACAGACACTACCTCAGAGTGAAAGGCTGAAAAAAACTTTCCAAGCAAATGGTCGGAAGAAACAAGCTGGAGTAGCCATTCTAATATTGAATAAAATTGATTTTCAACTAAAAGTCATCAAAAAAGGTAAGGAAGGACACTTCATATTCATCAAAGGAAAAAACTACCAAGATGAACTCTCAATCCTAAATATTTATGCTCCAAATACAATGGCACCTACATACATAAAAGAAGCCTTACTAATGCTCAAAACACACATTGAAACTAACACAATAATAGTAGGAGATTTCAACACCCCACTCTCATTAATGGACAGATCATGGAAACAGAAATTAAACAGAGACATAGACAGACTAAGAGAAGTCATGAACCAAATGGACTTAACAGATATTTATAGAACATTCTACCCTAAAGCAAAAGGATATACCTTCCTCTCATCAACTCATGGTACTTTCTCCAAAATTGACCATATAATTGGTCATAAAACAGGCCTCAAGATATACAGAAAGATAGAAATATTCCCATGCATCCTATCAGACCACCATGGACTAAAGCTGGTCTTCAATAACAATAAGGGAAGAACGCCCATATATACATGGAATTTGAACAATGCTCTACTCAATGATAATCTGGTCAAGGAAGAAATAAAGAAAGAAATTAAAGACTTCTTAGAATTTAATGAAAAGGAAGGTACACCATACCCAAACTTATGGGACAAAATGAAAGCTGTAAAAGAGGAAAACACATAGCCCTGAGTGCCTGCAGAAAGAAACAGGAGAGAGCATATATCAGCAGCTTGACAGCACACCTAAAAGCTCTAGAACAAAAAGAAGCAAATAGACCCAGGAGGAGTAGAAGGCAGGAAATAATCAAACTCAGAGCTGAAATCAACCAAGTAGAAACAGAAAGAACCATAGAAAGAATCAACAGAACCAAAAGTTGGTTCTTTGAGAAAATCAACAGGATAGATAAACCCTTAGCCAGACTAACGAGAGGATACAGAGAGTGTATACAAATTAACAAAATCAGAAATGAAAAGGGAGACATAACTACAGAATCAGAGGAAATTCAAAAAAAATCATCAAATCCTACTACAAACCCTATATTCAACAAAACTGTAAAATCTGAAGGAAATGGACAATTTCCTAGACAGATACCAGGTACCGAAGTTAAATCAGGAACAGATAAAACATTTAAGCAACCCCATAACTCCTAACGAAATAGAAGCACTCATTAAAGATCTCCCAACCAAAAAGAGCTCAGCTCCAGACATGTTTAGTGCAGAATTCTATCAGACCTTCATAGAAGACCTCACACCAATACTATCTAAACTATTCTACAAAATTGAAACAAATGGAGCACTACCGAATTCCTTCTATGAAGCCACAATTACTCTTATTCCTAAACCACACAAAGACCCAACAAAGAAAGAGAACTTCAGACCAATTTCCCTTATGAATATCGACGCAAAAATACTCAATAAAATTCTGGCAAACCGAATCCAAGAGCACATCAAAACAATCAACTGCTATGATCAAGTAGGCTTCATCCCAGGCATGCATGGACGGTCTAATATACGGAAAACCATCAACGTGGTCCATCATATAAACAAACTGAAAGATCAAAACCACATGATCATTTCATTAGATGCTGAGAAAGCATTTGACAAAATTCAACACCCCTTCATGATTAAAGTCCTGGAAAGAATAGGAATTCAAGGCCCATACCTAAACATAGTAAAAGCCATATACAGCAAACCAGTCGCTAACATTAAACTAAATGAAGACAAACTTGAAGCAATCCCACTAAAATCAGGGACTGGACAAGGCTGCCCACTCTCTCCCTACTTATTCAATATAGTTCTTGAAGTTCTAGCCAGAGCAATCAGACAACAAAAGGAGATCAAGGGAATACAGATTGGAAAAGATGAAGTCAAAATATCACTATTTGCAGATGATATGATAGTTTATTTAAGTGATCCCAAAAGTTCCACCAGAGAACTACTAAAGCTGATAAACAACTTCAGCAAAGTGGCTGGGTATAAAATTAACTCAAATAAATCAGTAGTCTTCCTCTACACAAAAGAGAAACAAGCCGAGAAAGTAATTAGGGAAATGACACCCTTCATAATAGACCCAAATAATATAAAGTACCTTGGTGTGACTTTAACCAAGCAAGTGAAAGATCTGTACAATAAGAACTTCAAGCCTCTGAAGAGAGAAATTGAAGAAGACCTCAGAAGATGGAAACATCTCCCATGCTCATGGATTGGCAGGATTAATATAGTAAAAATGGCCATTTTACCAAAAGCGATCTACAGATTCAATGCAATCCCCATCAAAATACCAATTCAGTTCTTCAAAGAGTTAGACAGAATAATTTGCAAATTCATCTGGAATAACAAAAAACCCAGGATAGCTAAAACTATCCTCAACAATAAAAGGACTTCTGGGGGAATCACTATCCCTGAACTCAAGCAGTATTACAAGGCAATAATGATAAGAACAAAAAAACAAACCAAAAAAAAAAAAACAAAAACAAAAACAAAAACAAAAAAACTTCATGGTATTGGTACAGAGACAGACAGATAGACCAGTGGAATAGAATTGAAGACCCAGAAATGAACCCACACACCTATGGTCACTTGATTTTTAACAAAGGAGCCAAAACCATCCAATGGAAAAAAGATAGCATTTTCAGCAAATGGTGCTGGTTCAACTGGAGGTCAGCATGTAGAAGAATGCAGATCGATCCATGCTTATCACCCTGTACAAAACTTAAGTCCAAGTAGATGAAGGACCTCCACATCAAACCAGATACACTCAAACTAATAGAAGACAAAGTGGGGAAGAATTTCGAACACATGGGCACTGGAGAAAATTTCCTGAACAAAACACCAATGGCTTATGCTCTAAGATCAAGAATCGATAAATGGGATCTCATAAAACCACAAAGCTTCTGTAAGGCAAAGACACTGCTGTTAGGAAAAGATCTTTACCAATCCTACAACTGATAGAGGGCTTATATCCAAAATATACAGAGAACTCACGAAGTTAGACTGTATAGAGACAAATAACCCTATTAAATATGGGGTTCAGAGCTAAACAAAGAATTCACAGCTGAGGAATGCCGAATGGCTGAGAAACACCTAAAGAAATGTTCAACATCTTTACTCATAAGGGAAATGCAAATCAAAACAACCCTGAGATTTCACCTCACACCAGTCAGAATGGCTAAGATCAAAAACTCAGGTGACAGCAAATGCTGGCGAGGATGTGGAGAAAGAGGAACACTTCTCCACTGTTGGTGGGATTGCAGATTGGTACAACCATTCTGGAAATCAGTCTGGAAGTTCCTCAGAAAATTGGACATTGAACTACCTGAGGACCCAGCTATACTTCTCTTGGGCATATACCCAAAAGATGCCTCAACATATAACAAAGACACATACTCCACTATGTTCATAGCAGTCTTAATTATCAATAGCCAGAAGCTGGAAAGAACCCAGATTCCCTTCAACAGAGGAATGGATACAGAAAATGTGGTACATCTACACAATGGAATATTACTCAGCTATCAAAAACAATGACTTTATGAAATTCATAGGCAAATGGATGGAACTGGAAAATATCATTCTGAGTGAGGTATCCCAATCATGGAAAAACACACATGGTATGCACTCATTGATAAGTGGCTATTAGCCCAAATGCTTGAATTTCCCTAGATGCACAGAACACATGAAACTCAAGAGGGATGACGAAAATGCAAATGCTTCACTCCTTCTTTAAAAGGGGTACAAGAATACCCTTGGCAGGGAATAGGGAGGCAAAGTTTAGAACAGAGGCAGAAGGAGCACCCATTCAGAGCCTGCCCCACATGTGGCCCATATATATACAGCCACCAAACTAGATAAGATGGATGAAGCAAAGAAGTGCAGGCTGACAGGAACTGGATGTAGATCTCTCCTGAGAGACACAGCCAGAATACAGCAAATACAGAGGCGAATGCCAGTAACAAACCACTGAACTGAGAATAGGTCCCCTGTTGAAGGAATCAGAGAAAGAACTGAAAGAACTTGAAGGGGCTCGAGACCCCATATGAACACAATGCCAACCAACCAGAGCTTCCAGGGACTAAGCCACTACCTAAAGACTATACATGGACTGACCCTGGACTCTGACCTCATAGGTAGCAATGAATAGCCTAGTAAGAGCACCAGTGGAAGGGGAAGCCCTTGGTCCTGCCAAGACTGAACCCCCAGTGAACGTGATTGTTGGTGGGAGGGCGGTAGTGGGGGGAAGATGGGGAAGGGAACACCCATATAGAAGGGGAGGAAGAAGGGTTAGGGGGATGTTGGCCCGGAAACCAGGAAGGGGAATAACAATCGAAATGTAAATAAGAAATACTCAAGTTAATAAAGATTAAAAAAAATAAAATAAATTTAGTCTAAATTTTCTTTGATATTCAAAGACACACACACACAATACAACCCTGCATGCTACCGTGTATGCTCATACATGCATATGTGAGTATAATAAACATATAAATTAACAATTGATAGCACTATTTTTCTACATCCTACACTCACATACATTATATTCTTACTTAGAATGGATTGAATTCATCATATTCTTGGGTTTCACCATGTGACTTGCTTTTGTCTAGAGCATGTCAATAGAAATGGTTTTTTGTTAAGGAAGTTTATTAGGATGTTAGAGACCTTGACTATTTCCCTGTAGTTTCTTGTGATTCTTCAAGAAAATAACTTCTTCAGAGCCTACTGTCTCTTCATCTTTTGCCTCAGAACACATACCTGCAGGGTAACAAATTCACTGCAGACACATCATGAATGGGAGTCAGTCAGTGAATGGGAATGGGAGCACCTGTAGGAGCCTGTGTTGGGCCAACAAACCTACAGTCAACCTCAAACTATTAAATTTTGGAGTGGTTTCTTAGCAATGTTTGACAAAATTCAGTGTACTCGAATATCAAGTTGCTTTTATGTGTTTATCTCTCACACAATACATTTTAAGAACAGATTCTCCTCTCTCTACTCCTCTCAGAGTTCCCCCTTCCTCCCTCCTAGATCCACTCCAAGTCCCTTCAGAAAAGAGAATTCCTCCCAAGTATAGTAACTGAACACAGCATAGCAAGATGCAGTAGACCAGACACATATCCTCAAATCAGGACTGAGCAACGCAAACCAGTAGGACGAAAAGGGTCCTCAGTGTGGGCAAAAGAGTCTGACATGCCCCCACTCCTACTGTTAGGAGCCCCACAAAAATACCAAGCTGGCAACCATGACATCTATGCAGAAGACATTACAAAGACCCATGCAGGCTCCAGAATTGCCACTTCAGTCTCTGTGAGCCTCTATATTCCCAGCTTAGTTAATTCTGTGGACCTTGGTCTCCTCGTGTCCCCAACCCCTCTGGCTTCTACAGTTCATCTTCATCCTCTTCTGCAGGGTTCCTGGGGTTCCAAAAGGAGGGACCCACTGGAGATCTCCAATTTGGACTCTATCTAATGTTTGGCTTCTGCATCACTCCCAGCAGCTGCTGAAGGACATCTCTCTGGGGGCTACTGGGCTAGGTACTGATCTAGAATATCATTGGGAATCATTTTATGGTATTTTTCCTATTCTAGGTCTCTAACGTAGTCACCTTCTTATCCATGTTGTTCAGGTTGAATTTGGTCACTTGTAACTTGTAACCACAATGCAGAATTTGAAAATAAATGACACATACTTTAGTTAGAATTGGAGTTTTAGACAATTAACTTTTATTTTCATAGATACAGAATATAAATCCAACAGAGTTGTGATTGGGTTTTATAATGGATCATTTTTATCTTATTTCTCTTTTCATGAAGGGCACTGTAATCTTGTGCTTCCCTGGCACAGTTGCAGTGCACTCCAGTTTCTGCACCACCTTCATTCCCTCTGTTCTCACTACTTTGTTGATGACTTCATTATTAAGGCATGATAAAGTCTCTCCTTTTTATGTTTTTGCAACATGGTAACTTTTTTCTTCTGATACCTAGAATAAAATAAACAAAATGTTCTTAGTGGGTTTTTAGTGAGAAGCAGGCAGAAGGTTGCTAGAGAACTAAGCTCATCCTGACTAGAACCCTTCATACTATAAGAAAGAGAACTAACAAAACCCAGAACATAGAGTCAGACTACAAGCTAGCAGGATGAGACTTTCCCAGTCCTTTCAGAAACAGCAGCAAATGAAAAGAATGCAGTGCTCTAATGCGATGAAATAAGATTTGAATAAAGTAAATCAAAATATTTAATCTCTAATGGTAACAGGGCAGCATATGCAGTTTGATAATAGAACGTACTTAAGGCCAAATTGAGTTTATATTCGGAAATGATAAATATTTACCTAGGAGGAATCACACTAAATGAAGCAGAAATAAATGAGGTGGGGGGGGGACAAAAAGTGAAGCTAAAAGTATCACAAAATACTTTCACACTTGTGTATACAGCATTATTTACAATAGCTAAGGACAGACACTAACTCGGTGTACAATGATGAAAGAATGAATCCAGGATATGTGCTATCTTCACAATGGAACTTTTCTTCAGCTACAAAGTTAAAAGTTAGGTTTTCCCCAAGTAAATATATGTATGCAACTAAAAATAATCCATTAAGCAAATTAGGCCCATCTCAGAAAAATATTTTTCTCATTTTTGGTTCCTAGATATTTGGATAATTATATAAATTTACGCATATTAATTTATAATGTAAATGTATATTGTATGCATAATCTATTATATACATCATATATTTTAATGCATGTATGTATGTTTGTATTACATCAGATGTATTTGGTCCTAAGGAAGGGACAGATCCTATAAGATCATATCTGATGAGAGACAATGTTGATCCAATCCAGTTCTAGGTCTCAAGCAAAGCCTCCCAGTTTAAAAGAAAAGGAGAGAAGATATAGTTCATTTCATAATTTTCTTTTTGAAGCAAGAGTGACGTTATACAGGTCCTCCAAGACAGATTTGAAGAAGAAGTCAGGAAGGAAATGTACAGAGAAAAATACATTCAACATTAAAGGTCAGTGCTACTCATGCCAACATCCTAGAGAAACAGACTTAGCAAGTATTCAATAGACCCAGGCAAAAAATAGCCAAGTTGATGATACCTTCAAGCTCCAAGATTATCAGTCTACTTATTTGTTCAAAGGCAAATCCTCTAAGAATCCATTTGCAGTATACAGGATCTCTTTCAGTGCTGAGAGGATCAGCATGTTCTTCACTGGGTCCAGCTGCCACTCTGAATCATAATTACTCACCACCAAGATGTCAGATAAGGCAAAACCAAAGAGTCTATGGAATACTCCCAGCTGAAATACGGAATTGGAAACCCAGAGCTGTGTAAAACTGAGGACCACAGTTTGATTCATGAGAGCACATATTAAACAGATAATTAGTGTTAAGGAAGGGACAGAAGACCCAGGGGCATATTGATCTACCATTCCAGCCAGATAAGCATGTTCCAAGTTCAGTGAGAGATGGGGTCTCAAAAAGTGAGGTAGAGATCAAGTGAGAAGACACCTAACATTGAATTAAGGCTTCCCCACACATATGCAATTATACACTTATAAGCATGAACACACATGCACCCCAACACAGACACGAACACACAACCTCTCAGGTGTCTTAACATAGTAAAAAACTCCAATGCCGATATAAAGTATAGGAGAAGTAATAAGAACTAAGAGCTGGATGATCATTTGTCTAAATTTTTAAAAATCAAAGGTCAGACTCTCTGCAGTACTTTCTTGAAGAATTGTATATCAAACTCCACTATCACTGATACCTTATTTAAATGCATTAATATACTCAATATGAATTAAAGACAAATGACATGCTACAAATTTGATGCAATCCCCATCAAAATTTCTGGGGATAGCACCATCCCAGATCTGAAGTTGTATTACCAAGCTACAGTAATAAAATCAGCATGGTGTTGGCATAAAAACAGACACATCCATCAAGGGGATCACACTGAAGACCTAGACATACACCCACACATCTATGGAGGGCTGATTGTTGATTAAAAAGATCATAAATGCACACTGGAAAAAAGATAGCATCTTCAACAAATGGGGCTAGTCAAACTAGGTGACTGCATGTAGAAGAATAAAAAATAGATCCATATTTATCACCCTGTACAAATTGAGTTTTTGTTCATCAATTTAAGACCAGATAAACTGAATCTGATAGGAGTTGGGACCTACCCTTAAACTCATAGCACAAGAAAAGACCTTCTGAGCAGAATACATTAGCACAGACTCTTAGATCAACAACTAATAAATGGGACCTCATGAAATTAAAAAAGCTTTTGTATGACAAAGGACACCATCATTTGGGCAAACTAGCAACCTGCAGAATAGGAAAAAATCTTTTACAGTTATACATCCGATCAAGGGTTTATATCTAAAATATATTAAAAACAATAAAAAACAGAAACAAAGATCTAGGCATCAAAAAACAATTGAAAATGGGGTACAGAATTAAACAAAGATTTCTCAATAGATGAAATGCAAGTGACTAGGAAGAGCTTCAAGAAACGTTCAACATCTCTAGCCATTAAGGAAAGGGACAACAAGACTACTTTGGAACTTCAACTTACGCCAGTTATAACGACCAAGAGCAGAGAGCTTATGCTGGCAAGGATGTGGGGAAAGGGATCACTTATTCATTGGTGGTAGGGGAACAGATTGGTACCACCACTATGGAAATTAGTGTGGTTGTTCCTCAGGAAGCTGGAAGTGGACCTCCCTCAAATTCCCATCTATACCACTCTCAGGCAAATATCCAAAGGATTCCACCATTCTACTAGAGATATTCTCTTATCCATGTACATTGCTACTCTACTCATAATAACCAGAAATTAGAAACAGCCTATGTGCTCATCACATGATGAATGTATAATTAAAATATAGTGTATGTATACAATGGAATATTATTCAGCTGCTAAGAAAATGAAGTTATGAAATCCACAGCTAAATAGATAGAGCTAGAAAAAATCATGTAATCCAGTAATCCAGTAATCCAGATCCTAAAAGACAAATATTGTATGTTTTCTCTTGTATGTGCATGTTCACTTTAAGGTCTGATGTGTGTGCTATGCTCTGAATAACCACAGAGATTAGGTACCTAGTAAAGGATTAAAATATAGAGGGGAGAATCTACCAAGGAATTAGAAATCTAGTATAGTCATGGAGGGAAACTAGAATAGGTAGGTTAAATAGGGAGGGAGATGGGAGAAAAGGGTAAAGGAGGGACTATGAAGAAGGACAACTTAAAGGCAAACTGAAAAACAATATGGAAAGATTTAGATATCTTAGACATAATAAGATAAAAATTAGTAGGTATAGGATTCCTAAAGTATATACACAATATAAAAGGAATCTAAATGGAGTCTAAATAACAGTGGAGACAATGCCCGGACTAGACATCTTATGCCAGGTTAAACATCCCATGCCAGAAATCAGTTATATCTTTTTGGGTCATTGGCCAGTAGAGTCCCATTCCCTGCCCCTAAAAGTCACAGGCAATTGCCGAGCAATTAGTTTTTCTCCACAACTTGCTGGTAATGCCTTATTGATTAAGATACCTACTTATATCATAGAACACAGAGAAGTTGACTGGTGCCTATCTAAAAGTTTCATACCTACAGACTAGCATTCATGGTGTTAGAAAGTATTCTGTATACAACTGGAGTAGAAAAACAGTCATCTAATCTTCTAGCTACAATCCTCGTGACCTTCCTGCAAGATATATAGGTGCAATAGTGGCACAAATGCTATGGACATAACCACCGACTTTTGATTTGGATTTATGGCGCACTCTGTGAGAAGGAAATCATCCCTGGCTCTACTAACGTGGCCAAGAACCTGAGACTAGATAGGTCATGGGCCTAGAGGAAAATCTCCTACTATCATGTTAAAGGAACAAAGCAATAAAATGACTCATAATGATGTTCTATTAGACCTGTAGAGCAGTGCCTTACCCAACCCACATCAGAGAAGCTTCTTGTTAAGGCAGAAGAGAATTGACACAGAGAAGCAAAACTGTACAACGGACAGAGAATGAGAGACTTTAGAGCACTCAGCCCTAATCAAAATGTCTTCATCAGACTTCTCCCCTCAAGATTCAGGGATCAATCTACACAGAAGAGGAGACAGCAAGATTGTAAGAGATAGAAGGGATAGATGACTGACTGCAGTAACATAGTGTCTTCTAGACACAACATGACATTGACACACACATTAACTCACAGAGAATATGGCAAAGTGCATAAGGTCTACACAGATTCCATCCAGAGAGGATGCTAGCACTGAGAGAGGGAAGTAAACATATGATCCAGTGCCTAATTAAGAAGCTGTCTGGAACTGATGGCTACTGGCAAAAATACTCCAATGGAGTGTCACTGGGTTTATCAACCTTACTCCAGGGTGGGCCCATGCCCAGAAACAGCTGGTCCAACACAAAATAAACTTCATTGTTTTACATTTTGTTCATCTGTTTGTTTGGGTCTTGTTTCATTTTCCGTTGGCTATTTTGTCTTCTTGATCTTTTACTTGCTTGTTTTTTTATTTTTGCTTTGTGGAGTTTTTTTTTCAGAGTGGAATCTTTTTTTATTTATTTATTTAATACTTAATAATAATTCTTTGGTTTCCGGGCAAATATCCCCCTCCCCCCTCCCCTTCCTTATGGGTATTCCCCTCCCAGCCCTCCCCCCATTGCCGCCCTCCCCCCACCAGTCTAGTTCACTGGGGGTTCAGTCTTAGCAGGACCCAGGGCTTCCCCTTCCACTGGTGCTCTTACTAGGATATTCATTGCTACCTATGAGGTCAGAGTCCAGGGTCAGTCCATGTATAGTCTTTAGGTAGTGGCTTAGTCCCTGGAAGCTCTGGTTGCTTGGCATTGTTGTACATATGGGGTCTCGAGCCCCTTCAAGCTCTTCCAGTTCTTTCTCTGATTCCTTCAACGGGGGACCTATTCTCAGTTCAGTGGTTTGCTGCTGGCATTCGCCTCTGTAATTGCTGTATTCTGGCTGTGTCTCTCAGGAGCGATCTACATCCGGCTCCTGTCGGTCTGCACTTCTTTGCTTCATCCATCTTGTCTAATTGGGTGGCTGTATATGTATGGGCCACATGTGGGGCAGGCTCTGAATGGGAGTTCCTTCAGTCTCTGTTTTAATCTTTGCCTCTCCCTTCCCTGCCAAGGGTATTCTTGTTCCCCTTTTAGAGAAGGAGTGAAGCATTCACATTTTGATCATCCGTCTTGAGTTTCATTTGTTCTAGGGCTTTGTGGAGTTTTTAATGTATTGTCATCATTGGTATTTGCTATGTTTGGTTTGTTTTTTTGTAATTCCTTATTTTATTTTTTTGACTGAGAAAGAACATAAGGCTGGGTGAGTATGGAGGTAGGGAGTTAACTAGGATGAGCTGGAGGAAGAGAAAGCATAATCGAGATATATTGTATGGGAAAATGAGAACTCTTACAAAAAGAAATGAAATGGAAAGGGAAGCAAAACTAGAGACAAAGAGGAAGGTAAAGAAAGGGAGGGAGAGAGAAGGAATGGAAAAGATAAAAAGATAAAAGAAAGGAGTGGGATTCCTTTGGAGCATGAGTAAGGAAGCATTGCCAAGAGACAAAGGAGAACAACAGAGTAAGGCCAGTAACCGGAGGACCAGTCATGAGTGCTGGTGTAGGAGTGAACAGGCGTCTTGGCAGGAGCAGGGAACATGAGGTCAGCTGGCCCTCAACAGTGTCTGCACTTGTGTAGAGTACTGAAGCAGGAACATGAGGAAGACAGCAATTAAAAGCAAACAGACAAAATAAATGATGTCTCCTGATCTACAACTGAAGCAATTTTAAAATACATGGGCTAATGTCTAGAAATTTCAATTTCCTTTCCAAGGCATGTCCAGGAAAAACCAATTTCATTAGACCAGTTTAATGTTTAATTCGTGCATAGATTAGCTCTTCCTGAACATAGATCACCTAGGCTCCCAATACAGCATTGTCATTTCTTAGCACTATTGATAAACATTGCCAAAGCCTTGCTTCTAATTAATATTGTCTCCTCATGTGTCACACAGTGCAATTTGCATCTCCTAGGTACTATGATTCAATAAGAAAAAGCCACCACAGACAATAGTGGTGCATAAGTGTGGCCTATCATGGCATGCACACAACTTGTGCTCCAACCTCTGCAACATTTGGCCTCCAGTCTATTCTACAGAATTTACAGAAATCTTAAGGTTAAATACATGGCAAGTCTCCAATGTCTATGATACTCTAAGATATAAAATGATAAAATTAAGTGTCATCACTACTGGCTTCTGCCTTTCTGTATATTTCAAATATCTAGCTGTTCATTACATTGAGGACCCCATACATCTCAGACATGTTACCTTTTCACCCTTTGATACCTTAATTTATATTTCCCTTGCCCAAATGGCTTTCTCTTTTTGTCTTTTCTCTTACTAAAATGCTTAGACACTATCTCTCAGTGTCACCTTGCAATGAAAATCAACCCCTGTGTCTTTTTTTTCTCCTTCAAACCATCAGGACACATTATCTTCATAATAGCCTATGTAATGTTTCTCATATGTAATCATGTGATATTTGTGTGTTTTTCTTTACCCTCAACTCTGTCTATAAAATTATAAGATTTTTAGTACAGTAGTTGTATTCATTATCTGTATATCAGTTTAGAGGCTATAATATTGGTTTGATCATAAATAAATCAGTGAAAATTTATTGAATTAAATTAAGTTGCAGCAAATGTGATTCAACATTAAATTCAGCACAAAAATAAGTTTATGATTATTTAATATTTTAAGCCTGGGAAGTGTGTCCTAACTATTCCAGCAAATATTTTAATTCTTCCCCAGTTTAGTATATTTGTTGTTCTTTATATGAGGTTGAATATGATGTACATAGACATTCAGAGAACTGTTTATATATTACCTTGACCTTCACAGGATTACAGCTGTATATGTCTAGCAGATCTCCTTTTGTAATCCAAGTCAGGCTATCCACGTGTGTAAGCAAAGCCAAATGCAGAATGCCTGCATTGAAGAGATGTATATAATTTATGCTTACAGACTTCAACAACATTTTTAAGTTAGTAAGTTGTCAGTTTTGCTGCTAGAAAGTAATGGAACAACTTTAGATTTAGGGAGTTTTCTTCCTCCAGTGCCCCTCCCACCTCATATAGACCCATGCCATACTCTGGAGTTTCTTCTGCATGGAATGTCCCCTTCATTCCAAGCTAAGAAACTTCACTAGAGACCACTTTTTGGAAAAACCAAAATTTAACCCATATTATTGTCAATCGCTATTCAATCTTAAATGTATTGTCTAGTAGGGACTGGGGAAAAAAAACACAGAATATGGGAGAAGACACTCCAAAAGAGAGAGGAAACCATCATTTCTCATGAATATGCTACTCCTGTCTCATGGTGTTGACAAAAAAAATTCCCTGACCAAGTTTTTAAACCTTTTAATTTCAGTGAGCAGGTAAGTCAATCCTTCCTTGATTCAAATTTGTGATGAACTCTTTTCCAACTCTGATCGATAAAACCAAGAAAAAGCAGAGTTGGAACCAGAAGTACCACCTTGTGTTCCCTTCTGCCTTCCCGATGCCTTTCTCTACTAGATATTTTATATGCTGACTTTATTCTAAACTATTGCTTTCTATTTTCTAATCCTTTAAAGTCCAATAGAAAAGATATAACACCTAGCCAAAAACTACATGACAAAATATGAAGGTAGTGTGTGAATGGGTGTGGTGGTGCTATTCTTCACCTTTTGTAATATTCAGAGGGGTGTCCTAGCATTACATCATTCTAAGGTGTTAAGGGAAATTGAGTTTAGGTCCCATGTGCATGACCATACAGCTGTTGAGAACTCACCTGGATGTAACCATGGTGATGAGCCAAAAAAAAAATCTCACATTTGTAAAGTCCAGTCAGTTACCTTCAGTAGCAAAATCAAATAACACTTACCATGCTTTATCAAGTCTCTTCGAATTTGCTTGATCTTTGCCACTAGCTCACAAGAGAGCTGGTTAAAAGAATTGATATCAAACACAAACACCACACAATGAATTCTGTCCTTCAGCAGTGGGTCATGGATATAGTTTGGATGGTTTGGTGTGATTGGTTTCCTGAAATCGAACTGTAAAGTATATAAGAAGATGGAAGTCAGAGTGTGTTTGTTATGAATGATGCTCCAGTCCTAAGCGCTTGGACCAAATGCACAGAATCCTGATATTAAGAGGCTAAGCATAAGGTGGAGAAGAAATTGCACAAGTAGGTAGTGGTTCTTTCACAGAGCCTGATAAAGCACCTCTGATCAAGGGATATATAATCTAGGAGCTGTAATGCACTAAGGTTCTCAAGAAATAAATAAGACTGTGGCAGGAAGTACTTTAAATAAAAGGAAACCATGTGTATGAAAACAGAAGTCGGAACATTCAGAGAGAAGTTGGAATCATCTCACAGTGCATTAAGAGGAAGAACATTCCATAATGCAAAAATGTCACGAGTCTTGAGCTAACAATCGCTCTCCCTGGGTGTGTCTCACAGAGATGATGGCAAAAGACAACACAGTATCCACATGGCATCTTGACTATGGGCCGGTTCACATAACAAAGGCACAGTGTATCAGTAAGCTGCAGGACACTACCATTTCTCTAGAATTCGAGGACATACAAAGATGTGTGTATTTTCTTTGATGTTGCAAAGGGGGGAAAAATCATAAATTTGTTATGATTTCTTAAAGGAAAAACAAAAGGATTTGTTTGGATAAACAGAGAAAGCAGATCAATTCATTAATTGATAAATCCATAAATCAAATTAAACATGGTACTTAGATGGAATAAGTGCAAAGTTAAATTGTTTCTGGCTGACTGCAAAACACAGCATAATTAGTATGGATGTCCTATCCTTATATGCTATGAAAGTCTTCTAGGATTGTTACATTATATCCAGATTTGATTGTTACTTTAGTAAATAATATTAAATATGATTAGGTACTAATAGTGGAGTCTGTCCTGAAGTTACTGTGTAAGATGAAGAAATTAGTTGATACAATATTCTATCAACTCTACTGTTTGAGAATAAGAAGTCTCAAATTAAAAGGAAGTCAGTAAAATATAATTAGAAAAATTAAATTAAAATTCTCAGTTCAGGATTTTAATACATATTTGTGAATTTATAACATATCTTATCAGAAAAAAATGTGTTTCCCTGAAAATTGTAAGATAAAAATGACCATCAAAATAGAAACAGCTTTCCTAATGCTGTAAGCCAAGTCTTCGTGAAGGAGAGACTGAAGAACACAGGAAGAGCAACAGCAACCGACCAGACCCCCAGAGCTCCCCGGACTAAACCACCAACCAAAGAGTACACAGGGAGGGACCCATGGCTCTAGCCTCATATGTAGCAGAGGATGGCATTGTTGGGCATCAATGGGAGAAGTCCTTGGTCCTGTCAAGCTAGATGTCCCAGTGAAGAGGAATGTCAGGGTGGGGAGGTGTGAGGGAGTGGGTGAGGGGTTGGGGAGCACCCTCACAGAAGTAGGGGAGGAGAATGGGATAGTGGTTTCTGGAGCCAGGAAAGGGGATAACATTTAAAATGTAAATAAATAAATAAATAAATAAATAAATAAATAAATAAATAGGCAAGTTGCAGTACTAGTGAGGTGGCTGAGCAGGTGGAATTATTTGCCTGGGTTCAATCGCCAGAAACAACAGGGCAGAAGGAGAGAACCAACCCTCACCAACTTGTCCTCTGATCTTTCCATTTACATGTGAGTGCATATGTGCACACGTGTACACACACACACACACACACACACACACACACACATTCTTATATAGTCAAATTGCAAGGAAAAGCATGGTTTAATAATATTTAATAAGGCAAAAGTACCCTTGCTATGGTTATTATAGCCATGTACAAAAAAGGCTATATATAATATGTATTTCTATGTATTATAAAAATAATACCCAACTATACCTAAACTGTTATGTGTGGAGGAAACTTGCTAATTAAGGCCACAGTCTACCAGGACCAGATAGATCCTCTGAGCTCAGTAAAAAATGTATGATTCCTTTTACCACGTAGGTTTTTCTGACCTTGACCTAGGGATCATGACTCCCCCTACCCTCTATCTCAGCAAGGTTGATTAGTCCTTGACAGACCTCAACTTTCCCCAACTCCCCTTAAACAGAACCCACCCAGCAAGTACCTGGGATTCCTGGAATGCCTCTCCCTACAAATGAGGCATCTGCAGTACTTTAAACTCGAGCCAATGATTTTCATTTACCCTGGAAACTACTTCCCACTCTCCAAAGTTTGTGAAAAGCTCTTTTCCACCCTGAATAAAGTGTATGCATACAGGCCCACCCCAGTAAATATATACACTCAGGCTGTTTCATTGAAGACCATCAGAGTAGGCCTTTGTCTTAAAGAGCTGTTCCACTCTGCTGTGCACCAGCAACTGGACACCTGAGAGGGAGGAAGCAGAGGACCCAGAACCACAACTGGTTCCCAAAACTCATACCACAGCTGGTGCTCAACATGGGGCACAGTCAGGTGACACATACCATAGCTATGGTTTCTCTGATTTGTTTCAAAACGATACAGGGGGAGAGAAGATGCGAAATACAGATTAAATAAGATCACACATGGCTTACAAATTCTGAAGCTCATTATAAGTACATAGGAATTCATTAATCTATTTTGTCTACTTTTATATAAATTTTAAGTGTTCATAATTAAAAAAACAGTCTTTAAACATACATGTCTACATGCCATCTCTATACTAAGAGATAAAAGAAACTTCCAAGATCAAAAAGTTAATACAGTCCTTCTGAGTAATGCACAGAATTAAATTAAGCCATGAAGTATTAGTAAAATTCCCCGCAAAACAACAATAAATCAATCACAAGAAAGCTTGCTCTCAAGAATATGTATAAAAACTGTCAAGAAAAGCAAGAGACTTGGATATGATAGAGTATGTCGAGAAATAACATACCCCCGCAGTAATAAAAAGATTAAACAATGTGTAATTAAGACGATATCATAAAGGAATAACTAAACATGCCCATAGAAAAAAACCCAAAGAGTGCAAAATGTGACTCTCCTAAATTTTAATCATCCTGCACAGAGGATCACAAAGACATCAGTGAAAGATTCAGCCACAGTGAGCTGCTCGCTTGGTTCAAGAGTAAGGATTACTTTGTTATCCAAATGTTCGTGGAGATGACTAGAAACTTAAGGCACACTAGGGACTAAAACAACTCTGTGACTTTCCCCTTCATCTTCCCCTCCTGTGGTCAGCACAGGCTGAGAAGTATTAAAGCTGAAGGACACACCCCTACTTAGGCGAGGTTGCTAGAAATTTACTAACATTTTGGGTGACGTTAAAACAAAAATCAATTTCTCACATAGATTCTAAAATCAAGGCGCCAGGAAAGTTTCTGTCTACTGAGAGTCATTTGGAGGTTCATCTTTAGCCTGTACCTTCACGTGGCAAACGAAAAAGGATCAATTGAGAAGAGCACCAATTCTATCCTTCAGGGCTCCATCCACAAGACATGACTATTCCCCAAAGCCTCTACCTACTGATGCCATCAAATTGATGTCTGAGGCTTCATCATGTGAAATCTTATGGCAAAAACCACTCAGGCCCTAATGCCTGTGCTGGCTAGGTTTATGCTAACAACACAGGCTACCGTCATCAGAGTGGAGGGAACCTCCATTGAGAAAATGCCTCCGTAAGATCTGGCTATAGGCGAGCCTGCATTGGGCATTCTTAGTGATTGACATGGGGAGGGCTGTTAGCATTCTGTCTAAGCTCTACCCCACAGTTACCTGGCAACAGCCAGGTAGGCCTGACTCACTATAAAAGGGGCTGCTTGCCTCCTCCTCTCTCTCTTGCTCTCTTGCTTTTGCTCTTGCCTTCCTGCTCCTGCTCTGTCCCCCATTCTCCTGCACCCCCCACCTCTCAAACCTGTTCATGGCCAGCCTCTACTTCTCTACTTCTCTTTTCTTCTCTTCTCTTCCCCTCCACCTCTCTGCCTTTCCCTGCCTCTACTTCCCTCTTAACTCCCCTCCCCATGCTCTGAATAAACTCTATTTTATACTATCCCATCATGTATCTTGTCCCTTGGGGGGAAGGGATACCTCACCATGGACCCACTGGGCACCCTCTTCCCCTATACCTGACCACACCTCCATAGAACATATACCTCCTCTCTTTATCTTTTCATAAACACATAAGAGGGCCCAGCCCATTATAGATGGTCCTGTCCCTGTGATGTTGGTCCTAGGTTCTATAAGAAAGTAGGCTGAGCAAGTCATGAGGAGCAAGCCACTAAGCAGCATCTCTCCATGGCCTCTGTGTCAGCTCCTGAATCCAGGCCCCTGTCCTGCTTGAGTTTTGTCCTGAATTCTTTTGATGATGAACTGCAGTGTGGAAGCGTAAGCTGAATAAATCCTTTCCTTCCCAACTTTCTTTTTGGTCTTGGCATTCTGTTACAGTGATAGTGAACTTACTAACACAGTGTTCCATGCTGCAATAATCAAAAAGGGAAACTTCTGAAATTAATAACCTCATGAAAACTCTCACATTCCTAAGTTTCTGCCTTCGAATTTCCTGCTGGCAAAAATGAAGTTATATATGTAATTCATAAAGATGGATGTCTATTTCACACACATACACACACAAAGAAAAACCACTTGACGGCTGTTATAATAGGTATAAGAGAAGAATCCTTTAGATATTTAAAATTCTTGGCAAATTTTCTATTGAAAAGGAACAAAGGAAATTGAACAAGGGCAGTTTTACGTGCTCAGGTGGCAATTTTAGGCCAGAGTATGAGGTGGATGGTGGGCAATGCAAACATTTTAAAGCTAAATTCATCTTTAAAAAAATCAGTCAAATGTTACCTGGTATCTGTCAGGAGTGTGGCCCTTTAAGATGTGGCATATATCATCTGTGTGCAAGCCTTCATTCTCACTCAGCCCCAGTGAGTCACACAGAACAAATGGCAGGGGGCCACTGTCATTCTTAGACATGATGGAATATGTCCTATACTAAAAAGTGGAGGATAACAATGTGAGCATTTCTTTTTGTTATAAATTTAAATAAAGTCTACATAAGATTGACTGGCAAAAGAGTTCCCAAAAAGTTACCTTGAACCCAAGAAGCCTAGGTGGGCTAAAGCATGCATACCTTGTCAGATATTCCATTTCTATCACAGCCCACCGAGGCCTGGTGAGTGATGCTGCCCTTGAACACAGACTTTACTGAGTTGACAAAGCTAGACTTCCCAGCTCCAATAGGACCCAACAGCAGAATTCGTGTTTGGTGAACCAGGTCTCCATACGGCTTGTAGTTTCTCAGGGCATCTAGTAAGTTACTGCATAACCTGTTAAAACGTCACAAACGTTAAGAACTGACTGGTCAGCTCACATGATCTCACCATACACCTTCTAATAAGTCACTTCTCTTCCTTACAGCATTTCTAATTAGCAGTTTGCCTTCTTCACACAAGCCCATGGAATATGGTAGTTTAAATGAGAGTGTCCCTCCTAGGCTTGTGGAGCTAGGCGCTCTTGTCTTCAGCTGGTGCTGGTGTTTGGAAAGATTTTACAGAACCCTGAGGAGGTAAAACGTTGCCAGAAGAAAGCATCAGTGAAGGCCACCTTTGCACGATTGACACCTCATTCACTTCCTGTCTTTTCTCTCTGTGTTTCCTGTATGTAGATGAAAGTTTGAGCAGCCATTTTCCTTGGGCCCATGCTTTCTGTGACTGTTGCCATATCTTCCCTACTGCAATAGTCTCTATCCCTAGGCCAAAATAAACCCTTCCTTAAGTTGCTTTTGGCTGTGGTATTTTGTTATAACAACTGAAAGACAGCTAATGCATGCCCCTTTAAGTCATATTGTGAAAGAAATCCAAACCATGCTGATCAGTCATGAGACTTATATTACTACCCCTTGTAAATCAGAAATAGATATCAGTCATGCCAGATGTGAAGATTAATAATGATAAACTTTAAAAGTCCTTAGATAATACATGTTTGAAGTTTATAGACATGGACCATTTCTAACATGTTCTCGCTAATAGATGTTCTCAGCCTGGTAATAATTCTCAGCACATTCTAAAGTAAAAACCTTACTATGAAAACTCTAAAAAGCGCAGACACACAGGCAACATTATTTTCTGTCAAGTAAAACACATTAAAAAATAGTCCCCTCCCACTCATACTGACTGCTCTTTTAACATTACTAGGATCAATTTGTTTAGCAATTATAGACATGGGTTTTGGCTATTCATTGATGGTTTATATATTAACTGTAGTAAATTCTACCATTACTTTTGGTAACATACATTGTCATAATAAAAGGTAATAGAGTAATAAAATGTTAAAAACTGAAAGAAACACCAACCCACCCACAAAACTTTCAACCCAAAATTTATCCTATCTATAAGAAATGCAAGGACTGGGGGTGGAGCAGAGATCGAAGGAATGACCAAGCAACAGCTGGCCCAACCAGAGACCCATCCAATGGGCAAGCACCAATCCTTGACACTATTAATGATACTCCATTATGATTGTCATGGTTGTCCTCTGAGAGGCTCAATCCAGCAACTTACTGAAGCAGATGCAGAGACCTCACAGCTGAATAGTGGATGAAGTTTACAAACTCTTATGAAGGAGTTGAAGGAAGCATTGAGGGCCCCAGAGAGGATGGGAACTCCACAGGAAGAGAACAGAGTCAACCAATCCGAAACTTTCGGGACTCTCAGAGACTGAACCACTAACCAGGGAGCATGCATGGTCTAGACCTAGGCCTCCCCAGCCACATGCAGCAGATGCACAGCTTGGTCATCATGTGGGTATCAAACACCTGGAGCATGGACAATGCCTAGAACTATTGATTATCTACAGAATACATTCTCCTAGTTGGGCAGCCAGTCTGGCCTCAGTGGGAGAGAATGCTCCTAGCTCTACAAAGACTTGATGTGCTAGGGTGGGGAACACAGAGGGGGACCTCCACCCTCTCGGAAAAGAAGGGGTGGGGTGGGAAGAACTGTGAGAGGGGAGACAGCGATCAGGACATAAAGTGAATAATTAATATATTTTTTAATTGACTTACCCAACAATGCCTCTTGTTTTTCTTTCATCCAATAACTCTAAGGAAAACAGCAAATAATATAGATTATATAGGTTATCAATTCTTAAACTGGCTGGTCAAATAAAATGTGAACAAGCTCACTAGGGGCAAAGCTATCAGTAATATTTTCATAAGAAAGAGCGAGGGGAGAAAACTCTGGATGAGCCTCCCCCACATCGCATCATTTGGAGACAGAGGAACTTGGGAGGACCCTGTAGATGAGCTTTCCCAGTCGCTCCCCACTCTTTCAGTTTCGCCCTCACAGGAATTTGGATTGGAATTGGGAGTGTCTTCTGAATTAGAGAAGCAGAAACAAACCAAGGTATGAATGACGTCAATTGATATTTCCCCAAATATAGTATTAGGTTTGAAAGATGCAGTTGCAGAGATGCATAAAAATAATTTTTAAAATATGTACAATTTTTTTTGTCCAAGTCAGCTATCAATAGGAACTTCTATTCAATTGATGTGTTCCTGGAAGAGAAGACAAAAGGAGATAAAAAAAATAATGTCTAGTCACTCCAAGAAACCATTGGTTTAGCAGTGCCATCGAATCTCTAAATAACTCTCACTATGGACCGTATGCAGAACCAAGCAAATACCATTAAATTAGCAAAACTATACATTATAAAGATTTCTTTCAATAACTAAAGTATAATTAAGTTTGAAATAAAAACAACGTAAAAAAAATAAAAGCGAACTTCTGAGTTTATAGAAAGTACTCTCTGAAATAGCACCTGTGTCTGAGAGGAAAGGAAAAACTGCGGTTATGCTCCATCAACTGTGTGAACGCCTTGCCACTACTCTGTGATAAAACATGGCTTTGTCATGTTAGGAGATAAGGAATGTTTGAAAACAGAAACAAAAGCTGTAGGACCTCTTAAGAACATAAAAGAGTCAGGCAGTGTTGGAACACACCTTTAATGCCTGCACTTCAGAGGCAGAGGCAGGAGGATCTCTGTGAGTTCCAGGCTAGCCTGGTCTACAAAGCAAGCTCCAGGCAGACAGGGATACACGGAGAAACTGTCTCAAAAGAAATGGAAAGCAGCAACAACCAAAACAGGAGTAAGTAATAAAACTATGAATATAAATAATAAAACCTTAGACAGGGACAAATTAATGATGCAGTTGATTCTTTTAAACTGAAATGAACTGATAACCTCCTGGCCTAATTAAGGAAAGCCGACTCTATGTGATGACAGTATTATGAGGAATCTAACAGCCAAACTCACAAAAACCAACTAGTAACTACAGGCAAAAGGAGAGGGGAGTCACAGTGAAGGCTGCAAATGTCATCGCTAGGACAACGAAGTCCGGGAGAGTTGATGCATAGTTAAGTATCCTCATTTCATGATAGAATCTTAGCGATTTCTGGCCAGGTCATCTCTGTGGATCATCTCTCCAGATCTGAGAGCCTGAATTCAAGCATGTCCTTCCCTCAGACATATGTCACCTAACATTGCCATATGTCACCAAAAGCATCTAACATGGCACATGGCACATGTCACCAAACAGGTAGGTTTATCTGAGCAAACTTACCGTCACACTGAAAAGCTTCACACTCCTGAATAAATGTGTCCCCACTGAGAGCAGGCAGTCGGAGCACTTTACGGATTTCTGAACTTATAGTCACAGTTTTTTTATCTAACAGTATAAAGAAATCAGAAGTTTCTTCATAACGGAACAATGAAAGTGGCAAACATGGTCCTAGTGCACATGGTGACAATCCAGTTTCTTGGATTGTAAAAAGAGTGGTGGAAACTTTATTATCCTGAAAGCCCTCTTGCAGGTACACACCAATAACATACTTCTCACTATAAACCACTACCATGGTAGGACCTTGATCCTGACATTTATAGAGCAAATTCTGCCCAGCAAACTCCTGCACACTGGCCTTGTAAAGAAGACAAAACTTCTTCTCTCCAAAGTAATTCCGCAGGTACTTTTCTTGCTCCCAGGTCAAACGGGTTCTCATGGCCATACTCGAGTCCAGTGGGAGAGCCAACACGGTTCTCTTGAAATTCTGAAACCTAAAAAGATGTACACGAAGTGCTCTTATTGTCTCATGGCTTGCAGGAAGTTACTGAGCAGGAGGTGAGCCTGGAACAAGAAAATCACTACCGAGATGTCTGTTCAAATAATCGCTTTCAAATCTTTAAATACTCACTTTTGTCTTCAAGCAACTAAGTAGGAAGCTACAGTACCTGTCTGGGCGAAGATTCTGCCCCAAGGCTGCTACTGAGGGCAGCTTCCATCTCAGTGGCCAAGCCTGCAGAAAACGAAAAGAGAAACTTTTCCACTGCTTGCAGCTTCCTGCCTGGGAAATGAAACTGAAACTCAGTGTGCCTCGTCATCCTGGCAGGGGACCAACTTCAGTAGGCTTTGAAACAGCAAAGCCAGTCCAACAGTGTGTCGGGAATTTTAGTAACCGTGGGTTCTCACCGAACTGAGGTTTACTTTTTTTTTTAAGGTAAATTCAACAAGTCTCTGTAAATGGAAATGCAAATCAAAATTAACTATCTATTGTATCTCTAAAATGCATCATAAAATCACCCAACTTCTCTTAGTCTCTGCTATCGTTTTATTCCAAACTAGCATGCATCTCTCCATAGGCTGCTACAGCAAGCACAAGCACCTTTCTGTAGCATCTGGTTACAAGAAGAATGTCACTTTTACTCCACCAAATTTGAAGGGAAACGAAGGGTAGTCCACACTGGACACTATAGAAAATATACTTAACAAGAAGTATACGGAGAGGAATGGGGAGTATCCTGCAGGACAGCAGGTTTGAAAATCAATGGTCTTCACTTAAAAATAGGAATGCTGTACCTAGGAAGCGCAAGGCCCTGGGTTCGGTCCCCAGCTCCGAAAAAAAGAACCAAAAAAAAAAAATAGGAATGCTGGAGACTCAGAGTAGCAAAAGCAAAGAAGTTTATTTTCTGACCTTGTAAAGTCAGATTCAACTCCGGGAAAAATCAAAAATGGAATTTGGTGCAGAACACTGTTTTTATTCTCCCAACTGCATTTCCCAACTCCCAGAACGTCTCATTGACTGAATTCTTCAGGAAGAAATCCTCCCACTCATCTAGCATAGTCCTTACCCCAAACTCCCATCCCCCTAAGGCTCAAGATCCCCCAACCTATCCTGATATGTTGGCTCAACTATATATTTCACCCCTAGGATAAATTGAAATGTTTCCTGGGCAAGCAGACCCCAGAGAGTGGCTAGAGTAGGCAGGAGTCCAGGGCCTCCTGCTTATCTATGAGTCCCTGAGGAGTTTTAAATGTAGCTCTCACTTATAATGAACTGTAATGTTTGACTTCTTACACAGGTCAGTGAAGGAGATGAATGGAACAGTTGCAGGATGTCAAAGGCAAACACAGGGAAAGTGAACAGATTCAGGGAGGGGTCTTCAAGTGTCAAAGAACAGCAAAAGAAGTAACTAGTGGGGTGGATGAGTGCTAGCCAGGGTAGGAGTAGGGGTAGAGCAAAGAATTGGCGTGGGATACGTGGAGAGACTATTGTTTATCGACATGAGAATATTGGAAGAGTTCTTGGGGAAGACCCTTGCCTTCTTGGGATCTGTAAGCAAACACATAAGTGGCTGCTGTGTGAGGTCAGAGATTACTATGGAATGAGGGTAACCTGAGAGTTGTCAGCATGCACATAAAGATACATAAACTGAAGGGCAAATTTCTATATGGAAGTGAAATTCTACAGAGTGAAACTCGTTCCTCCCTCCCACCTTCGAAGTTATAAATGTTCAAAGGATTTACCCAAAAGAGCTGGTACTAAGAAAACTAGTGGGAAGCCAGAAGAGTGAATTAACTCAGGAGCGAGGTAAGAAAGGAAAAAATGCTCACCTGGTCAAACAGTGTTCTTCCCTTCAGAGCCTCCTCCATTGAGCACACGGAGAAGGAAGCTCCTTCTGGGGAGCTGTGAATTTGAGCATCATGGTCTGTGTAGCCGAGAGAAGAGAGCATTATAGGTAGATAGTCTTGTCTCTCTACAGGGGAAGAGTTGGAAGGTGCTAGCTGTTTAAACTCTGCTACAACAGAGGGATAAAACTGAAGATATGCTATCTTCATGAGGTTGAACAGAAGTATGGAGTATGAGATCTACTGCTAACAAGCAATCTCACGAAGGCTTCCTACAACAGCTATAATGAATTGCTCAGAGGGAGGAATTCAGACATGTTCTCATATGCAGCATGGACAGCCTTGTACCAAGTTGTTCAACCCTCTAAAAGTATGGGCTCTTGGTTCCCTCAGCACCCTCCTAGGGATGTGAACAACAAGGAAGGCTTTGTAGTTCATCCTAGCAGAGAATCATGGTCCCCAGGTGATAGAACTGTTCTGGAGAGCCAGTTTTAAAGCTTGACAAGGTGGAAACTATCTAAAGAAAGTAAGTCTCTGGATCTGGGATGGGCAGAGGTAGGCATTCATGGTTCAGATCAACCCTGATAGATACCTACCTGAGCTTTCTGCTTTCTGCCAAAATGTAATGAGTCCCAGCCATAGTCTCCACAGATAAGAGCTCTACTATACATTCTCCAACATGAACTATACCATCTAAAAATGTAAGTAAAAATCCTTTCCTCTCTTAACTGCTACGTATCAGGTATCCGGTCACCACAATGAGGAAATTGACTAATTAACATCTCCATTTCTGAGAACTTCTTCAAAAATCTTATATTTACTAACAGAAATTAACCTGTGTATGGCAGGTATATGTTTGTTCAATAATGTATCTAGAAATCTTATATTTTGAAAAATGTCAGTCAAACTGAAGTAAATAACATTTCTCTCTTCACCAAATGCATAATACTACGAGGGGAAAATGGAAAATCTTTGCATTTGTTGGTGGTTTTCTTGCTTCTCATGAATAATTTTCTAGGGGGCTGGAATCCTGGGCAATCATATGAGGAACATTATGTAGACTGAGTAGGTTGTATCTAGGGGGAGAGAGAGAGAGAGAGAGAGAGAGAGAGAGAGAGAGAGAGAGAGAGAGAGAGAATCTGTGTCTGTGTGTATGCATATTAGATCAATTAAAAAAGAAGATATTGCATTTGAAAAAGAGTAAAGACCTAAATGGGAGGATTTGGAGTGAGGAAAAGGAAGGAAGAAATGCTGCAACTAAGTTACAATCTCAAAGAAAAATGAGAAAAAAAAATGGCCATCAATATCACCCTTGGCCATCGGCTTCCAAGCCCATTGTTTCCTGATATTAAAGAATAGGTGTCATGCACCACAGGAAGGTGAGTCTTAGAAAGCAGTTAATGGCAGACTTACAGGTGAGGACTTAAGGGATAGGAAGAAAGGCTGGCTCTTGGGATAGAGTGCTTTCAACGGTCCTTTCCAGAGGTTAACTAGGCTGTACTCAGTTGAGGCATGGTCCAGTTGTCCTACACATGAGTTGTTCTGTGTGTCTCCCCATAGCCACAACTGGACTGGAGTCTCCATCACCCTCAATTTATATTGTTCCTGAAGCCATGATTACTAAGTTCCTTTGTAAAGGAAGAAGAAATAATGTTGAACATTTCTTTAGGTGCTTCTCAGTCATTCAGTATTCCTCAGTTGAGAATTCTTTGTTTAGCTCTGTACCCCATTATTAATAAGGTTATTTGGCTCTCTGGAGTATAACTTCATAAGTTCATTGCACATATTGGATATTAGTCCTCTATCAGATGTAGGATTGATAAAGATCTTTTCCTAATCTGTTGGTTGGCATTTTGTCCTAATGACAGAATCCTTTGCCTTACAGAAGCTTGGCAGTTTTATGAGGTCCCATTTGTAGATTCTTGATCTTAGAGCATAAGCCATTGGTGTTTTGTTCAGGAAATTTTCCCCAGTGCCCATGTGTTCCAGGCTCTTCCCCACTTATTTTCTATTACATTGAGTGTATCTGGTTTTATGGGGAGTTCATTTATCCACTCGGACTTAAGCTTTGTACAAGGTAATAAGAATGGATTGATTTGTATTCTTCTACATGCTGACCTCCAGTTGAACCAGCACCATTTGTTGAAAATGCTGTCTTTTTTTCACTAGATGGTTTTACCTCCTTTGTCAAAGATCTAGTGTCCATAAGTGCATGGGTTCATTTCTGGGTATTCAATTCTATTCCATTGATCGGCCTGTCTCTGGACCAATTCCATGAAGACTTTTATCACTATGGCTCTGTAATACTGCTTACGGTCAGGGATGGTGATTCACCCAGAAGTTCTTTTATTGTTGAGGATAATTTTCCCTATCCTGGGCTTTTTGTTATTCCAAATGAATTTGCAAATTGCTCTTTCTAACTCTGTGAATAATGGAGTTGGAATTTTGATGGGGATTGCATTGAATCTGTAGTTTGCTTTTGGCAAAATGGCCATTTTTACTCTATTAATCCTGCTAATCCATGAGCATGGGAAGTCTTTCCATCTTCTGAGATCTTCTTCAATTTCTTTCTTCGGAGACTTAAAATTCTTGTCATGCAGATCTTTCACTTGCTTGGTTAGAGTTACACCAAGGTATTTTATGTTATTTGTGACTATTGTGAAGGGTGTCGTTTCCCTAATTTCTTTCTCAGCCTATTTATCCTTTGAGTAGAGGAAAGGTATTGATTTGTTTGAGTTAATTTTATACCCCGACACTTTGCTGAAGTTGTTTATCAGGCTTAGTAGTTCTCTGGTGGAACTTTTGGGGTCACTTAAGTATACTATCATATCATCTGCAAATAGTGATATTTTGACTTCTTCCTTTCCAATTTGTATCCCTTTGACCTCCCTTTGTTGTCTGATTGCTTGGGCTAGGACTTCAAGTACTATGTTGAATAAGCAGGGGGAGAGTGGACAACCTTGTCTAGTTTCTGATTTCAGTGGGATTGCTTCAAGTTTCTCTTGATTTGGTTTCATGGTGGCTACTTGTTTGCTGTATATTGCTTTTACTATGTTTAGGTATGGGTGGGCCTTGAATTCCTGGTCTTTCCAAGACTTTTATCATGAAGAGATGTTGAATTTTGTCAAATGCTTTCTCTGCATCTAAAAGATGATCGTGTGTTTTTTTTTCCCTTTGAGTTTGTTTACTTAGTGGATTACATTGATGGATTTCTATATATTAAATCATCCCTTCACTTGATCATGATGGATGATGATTGTGATGTGTTCTTGGATTTTGTTTGCAAGAATTTTATTGAAATTTTTTGTCAATATTCATAGGGAAATTCGTCTGAAGGTCTCTTTTTTGTTGGATCTTTGTGTGGTTTTTGTATAAGCATAATTGTGGTTGCATAGAAGGAATTTGGTAGTGCTCCTTCTGTTTCTACTTTGTAGAATAGTTTGGACAGTATTGGTATGAGGTCTTCTATGAAGGTCTGATAAAATTCTGCACTGAACCCAACTGGTCCTTGGCTTCTTTTTTGTTGGAGACTTTTAATGATTGCTTCTGTTTCTTTAGGAGTTATGGAACTGTTTAGATGATTTATCTGATCCTGATTTAACTTTGGTACTTGGTATCTGTCTAGAAAATTGTTCATTTCTTCCAGATTTTCCAGTTTTGTTGAGTATAGGCTTTTGTAGTAGGATCTGATGACTTTTTGACTTTCCTCAGATTTTTTTGACCAATTATGGTCAATTTTGTAGAAGGTACCATGAGATGCTGAGAAGAAGATATATTCTTTTGTTTTAGTATGAAATGTTCTATAAATATCTGTTATATCCATTTAGTTCATAAATTCTGTTAGTTTCTCTATGTCTCTGTTTAATTTCTGTTTCCTTGATGTGTCTGTTCATGAGAGTGGAGTGTTGAAATTTCCCACTATTATTGTGTGAGGTGCAGTGTGTGCTTTGAGTTTTAGTAAGTTTTCTTTTATGAATGTAGGTTCCCTTGCATTTGAAGCACAGATATTCAGAATTGAGAGTTCATCTTGGTGCATTTTTCCCTTGATGAATATGAAGTGTCCTTCCTTATCTTTTCTGATAACTTTTGGTTGAAAGTTGATTTTATTCGATATTAGAATGGCTACTCCAGCTTGTTTCTTGGAACTATTCGCTTGGAAAATTGTTTTCCAGCCTTTTAGTCTGAGGTAGTATCTTTCTTTGTCACTGAGGTGTGTTTCCTGTATGCAGCAAAATGCTGGGTATTTTATGTATCCAGTCTGTTAGTCTATGTCTTTTTATTGGGGAATTGAGTCCATTGATATTAAGAAATATTAAGAAATAGTGATTGTTGTTTCCTGTTATTTTTGTTGTTAGAGGTGGAATTCTGTCTGTGTGTCTCTCTTCTTTTGGTTCTGTTGCAAGGAAATTACTTTCTTGCTTTTTCTAAGGTGTAGTTTCCCTCCTTGTGTTGGAGTTTTCCATCTATTATCCTTTGTAGGACTGGATTTGTAGAAAGATATTGTGTAAACTTGGTTTTTGTCATGGAATATTTTGGTTTCTCCATCTATGTTGAGAGTTTTGCTAGATATAGTAGCCTGGACTGGAATTTCTGTTCTCTTAGGGACTGCATTCTTTTCTTGAACCTGGAGAAGATATAAATGTTCCATATGAGTTTAAATTATTGATAAATCCAACCCTGATTTGAAGTCCCCAATTTGGATCTGTTGCTTTTCTTGTCTGAATCGCTAATCCTGTGTATCAGTAATATTTTACTTCTGTATATAGAGAGATGTGTTTCAATTGGTCAAACTCTGAGCCTCATCTAACTCTCAAGACAGGAGTATGCCTTTCTGTTATATAATCTATAGATCACAGACAGGTCATGTAAGATCACTGTGAGATCTTTGATCAGCATAGCTCTCAAGTAATGATGTCAGCATCAGACTGCAGTGATCCTAACAGACTGAGGGTTATCAGCTTATCTCTGAAGCATGTAGAGCCAAAGTGGCACCAAAAGCAGCTTTTCCTTATAACAATCCTAGGCCCACCTTCTACTAATGAATCGAACAACATGTGACAATCTGTTAGACTCCCCTTTTTGTTTTTTAAAGAAAACATGGTATTATACACTCTGGCACACAAACTCTCAGTATCATGTGGGAGATATTAGATGAGTTTGCACAAGGTCACATACTTCTTAAACCGTCACTTTCTAATGTAAAAGTCTCCCTTACTCACCACCTGCCACAAGGGCTTTAGCACCAACACTCCAGAGTCCCCACACTTTCGTTTGCCCTCTATAGATGCTGTTAGGAGGGCCTGAATTCTGCAGATCCAGTGCTAGTGTGCACAGCCGCTGCGGAGTTCTGGGCTTCCACAGACATTTTGTGCAAACCCTGTGATGAGCATGTAAATTAATCTGCATGAAAAGGAATAGAATTTCTGGCTCATAATAAGAATATATATTCACCTGACATTGACATGGCCCACCTGCTCAAAATAATCACACACATTTATACTTTGAGAGCAAGAGCCTGCTAGGTTCTACCCAAAGCTTGGCTGGCCTTTCTGACATCTGAATGATCATCATTGTTGACTTTTTCAGTTAGGGGGCAAGTCATGGGTTTCATGTTGATATTTTGATGATATGCTCCATTATGCTTCATTTTTATCCACTTGCCAATAGTCCTTCTGTGTGTTTCTCTCTCTCTCTCTCTCTCTCTCTCTCTCTCTCTCTCTCTCTCTCTCTCTCACACACACACACACACACACACACACAGACACACACACAGACACACACACAGACACACACACACACACACAGGGATATATGTATACACGCACACATCATTCTACTTCATTGGTACTCACCTGCTAATTTTCCTCCTCTGTCCTCTTCCTCCCAGCTTGCTGATTCCTTCTCACCAGTCTTCTTGTGTGTCACACACACTAATCCTCATTCATCTCTTCCCTCCCATTAGACCTCATGTCCCCCTTGGGTAATGTCTCTTCTAGTTCTTATGTCCCACGTATTGAATATGTGTGGAATAAACATGCTACATCTGTCTTTCAAAGTCTGGCTTATTCTACTTAACACAATGGCCCCCAGTTCCATTCATTTCCTGTAAGTGGAATACTTTTATCCTGCCAGGTAAGGCTCTGCTGTTCATATGGCCACATTTTCCTCATCACTCTTCTGTCACTAGACCTCTTGGCAGGTTCCATATCTTGGCTGTTGTGCATTGTGTGGCAATGTGCATAGATGCACACATACCAATGGTGGGCGGACTTCATCCTTTGGGTGTAAACCAATGATCGTTGTACTTTATTTTCTTGATAATAATCCTTCTGGCTGATATGAGATAGAATCTACTTGTAGCTTTAATTAGCATCTCTTTGATAGTTAAAAAATGCTGAACAAGTTCAAATACTCACTGGTCATGTGTATTTTTCTCTCTGAGAACTATTCATTAGGTCACTTATTGATTGAATTCTATGTTTGTGTGTGTGTGTGTTTAATTTTTCTAGTTCTTTATACATTCTGGATAAATCTGTTGTATATATGTGTCTTACACTGAGTCTGAATTAATGATTAGAGTCAGAGATAAGGCTGTTTTCTGGCTACATACGTACTCAGGCTCTCAGCACTGTTGGAGGCTCTCTTAGCCCCATTTTAAGAACACCCTTGCCATTATTAGGTGGCTGTGAATGTGTGACTTTTTCTCTGAGTCCAGTGATCTGTTGATCAATGTTTCTGTCTTTGCACCAGTTCCAGCCATTTTGTTGCTGTGGATCCATAGTAAAACTAGAAAACTGGTAGTGATGTCTTCTAATGTTGTTCCTTCTGCTTCAGATGCTTTATCTACTTGAGGTCTTTTATGCTTCCATTGGGAAATTTAAGATTATTTTCTCCAGTTCTGTGAGAAACACCATTGTTATTTTGATGAATATGAAGCAAGCCATGGATCCTTCTTGGTAATACAGTCTTATCCACAATATTAATTCTGCCCTCCCCCAAACCTGAGCCTGAGCAGTCTTCCCACCATCTAGTTTCTTCCTCAGTGTTTTGAAGTTTTCATAGTAGTGATTTTTCCTCCCCTTGTAGGTCTATCTCTAGGTCTATTTTTGAAGCTTCATGAATGGGACCCCCAATTTCTATTTGTAGAAAGTCTTTATCAGACCTAAGTGAAATCTTAGGACCATCCATGTCTTACTCATGAGTTCTTCCACCCTGCCCTTACCCTTCTTAATATATGCTGTTAGTAAACAATCCTCTTAGTGTCTGATATATCATTTCTGTATTTACTTTGCACAAGTATGTATGTTTTTGTGTATTAATACCATATCAGTCAGAGGTATCCAGGAAGTAAAGCCAACAGTATACAAAGTCGTATTCTGTGTAATTACACATATATTTTAAGAAAGTTTTTTCTATTACACCGGCTTATGCAATTAGAGGTGGAAAGTCCCATCGCGACTGTCTGTAGGCTGGAGAGCTTCTAAGTGTAAGAAGCTGAAAGCGATGAAACAAGGGACACTAATGACGTGACCGCTATCGGAGACCGAGACCTGGGCCCCGGACTTGCTGATGTAGTGACCGCTATCGGAGACTGAGACCTGGGCCCCGGACTTGCTGATGTAGTGACCGCTATCGGAGACTGAGACCTGGGCCCCGGACTTGCTGATGTAGTGACCGCTATCGGAGACTGAGACCTGGGCCCCGGACTTGCTGATGTAGTGACCGCTATCGGAGACCGAGACCTGGGCCCCGGACTTGCTGATGTAGTGAAGAAGTTGGACTCTGATGCCCATGGTGGTGGCAGCAATAAGCAGTCTTTCAGGAAGAACTGAGCTTACAGGACTTGGTTGACCCCTCCTTGGTCCACTGTTTTTTCATCTGGGCTCTAAGCCTATTGGATGGTATTACTACATTGGAGGTGTGTTTTCCCTCATCACTTGCTGCTCTATATGTCAGTCCTCTCTGTATTCACTTAGACTCTCTCTCTCTCGGTGCAATCAAGTCAGTCATGAGTCACCACTGTCTTCCGTGAAATCAAGTTGATTATTAAGATTTACCATAAAAATAACACATTATGAAAGATGGTTTTAAAAATTTAGTAGTACAATAATTTCTTATGTTTAAATAGTTAGCTCATCATTTTTATTGGTTTCATACTCTTTGGTCTTATTGACAAACTCAATTAATTTCAAAATACTTTTCAGCCTAGACTCTAGAAGAATCCACATAAGAATATTTGAATCTTTGCATATGACAAAATATGACATGATATATGCCCAGCAATGAAACATCCATAAAATAATGCTTTTAAGGAAATACATACATGGAAATTTACTGATGTTTATTTCCAACATTTTCAGCCTCAGAACAATATACATGTTCCCTTTTAGTCTTACCACATACTAGCAACAAACATTTTAGAGTCCCCTTTACTATTTGGCCAAATTCTTTTATAAATAATAACCACAACAAAAATGTGTGGGTATAATTTTTCAATGTAGCCCTTGAGCAAGACTGGAAGTATGTCTCGGGAAGAGTATGAGGAAATGAAGCAGTCTCAGGAAGGGTATGAGGATGCAGAGCAAAGGAACAAGGAGAAGAAAGGGAGGCTTGCACATTATCTGCCATGAGAAGCAACTGTGCTTCAGCTCCTTGGCTTAGCAACCGGAAAGGGAAATTCTTGCCATTTTCAGGGGACTTTCTACTCAGCTGCATGGTCATTTCACATAAGACTTGGCCTTTCTAGTCTTGATGGTCTGGACTCCAAGATGGGAATTCTACCTCAGAAATGACCTTTATGTGTCATTATGTACGGCAATAGTAAGATCCCCAACACTGTGACAAAGTAGTTTAGGAAAGAACCTTGAAAAAATATTTACATTGGCACAGTCCTTATAATCTGTGAGCCAATGGGACAGCTCATGGCAAGGAGAGCATGAACTGCTTGTATCATGGTGCCTGAGGAGAGTTGGGAACAAGATAAAGTCTTCCAAGGTCCACTTCCTCCATATACATACTATCTTCTAACAACATGTTCAGTAGTAGACTCACGTATGGGTTCACCCACTGATAAAGTAAGTGTATTTATCATTTTTATAACATTGGAAGTCCTCTACTTCTGAAGACTGCTTTATCAGGAAATAAGCCTTCAAAACACAAATGTGTAGAGAAAATTTTGATGTATAAACCCTAATAGATATCAATTTAGGACTCAAGATATAAGAATATTCTTTTTTATACTTCAAACACATAAAAATATTTTTAAAAAGTCATAAGAATCATTTGTTTCTGCCTTAAGTTCTTATTTCATTTAACTTTCTTCTTAGATACAAATATTTCCTCACCTATCTGAGATATTTTCATGAGGGTGGAATCTATCTATCTATATTTATGTCTCAAATTCTAGCAATAATATATAAGTATTCAGTAACATTTTTGATTGAAAGAAAAAAATAGACACATGGGTAGATGAATGCATAAGTGAATACAGAAACATAAAATGCTTTGAGTGATTACTTTGGTTTTCTGATTTGCTCTATGTCATTGATAAAATTCTATGATGTACTTCTTCTCCCCACCTGTGACTCGCATAACCTCCTTAGAGAGAATTTTGAATACAATAAGATACCAATTCTATGGTTAATATTTTTATTTGAAGGATGATAAATTGTCTTCCTATGATCAAATTAAATGAGCCCTTTAAAAAATTACTATTTCTCTGAAAGAGACTCAAAGAAAATCTGATTCTGCAGCTGGCCTTGGAGATGGCTGCTGCTGTCCTGGTAGATGAACATTGGATGAATATGGAGGACAATTTCAAGGCTCTGGGAGCATCGTCTCAAGATTAGAATGGCTTGGGGTTGGTCAGTAATAAGAAAACAGAGGACATACCCATATACACACAAGGCACAGAGATCTTCCCATCAACTCAACAAGCTGGGAACTACATTGCTGCAGTTTGCAAAGGCTACAGTTACTCAACACTTTGAAAATGAGAATTGGGGAACGTGGAGTCCCAAAAGACAAGGTGGTTGCAAGGTCAAGACTAGATTGCTCTATGTAATGATTTTAGGCCTTCAGAGTAAAACCTCAAATATAAAAATAAAACTAGATTTCTGCCTTCACCTGGAGCTGAAACAGTCCCACAGCTTTCTCTTCCCAAATACCTTCGGGGAGAGAGATGGATTCTCAGAAGTGCAGACAATCCTGAGAGCTCAGAGGAGACAACTACTTCTGCTCACATTCCTAGTCCAAGAGGAACCTGACTAGTGCCATCTGTGTCCTCTGGGCACAGGAACTTAGGAGCAGTCATGGAAAGGATCCTTTTGGTTTGTGCCTCTGCCTAGAATTGAAAGCCAGTCCCCAGGAGCACAGGCACACCTGAGAACAGAGGTAAGACCAACTTTTCTGCTCCAACAACTCTCCTGGTGGCCTCAAGACACACAAAGGCAGGAGCAGTCTGGGACAGGACCCTTCCAGGTTCTACTTGCACCTGGATATGACTCGGTTCCACAGACTTCTGTTACCAGATCCCATTGAAAGAAAACAGGTCTACAGGAGTACTCACACAAAGGCTCACAGGAAGATCAAGCCACTATCAGAGACAGCAAGTCAAGCTAACACCAGAGACAACCTGATGGCAAGAGGCAAGCACAGGCCCCTAAGAAACAGAAACCAAAACTACCTGGCATCATAAGAGCCCAGTTTTCCCACCACAGCAAATACTGGATATCCAAACAAAATGAAAAAGCAATTTAAAATCACATCTCATAATGATGATAGAGGACTGTAAGAAGGATATAAATAACTCCATTAAAGAAATAAAGGACAACACAGGTAAACAAGTAGAAGCCCTTAAAGAGGAAACACAAAAATCCCTTAAAGCGTTACAGGAAAACACAACTAAACAAGTGAAGAAATTGAACAAAACCATCCAGGATTTAAAAATGGAAACAGAGCAATAAAGAAAGCATGAAGAGAGACAACCCTAGACATAGAAAACCTGGGGAAGAGATCAGGAGTCATAGATGCAAGCATCACCAACAGAATACAAGAGATAGAAGAGAGAATCTCAGGGGTAGAAGATACCATAAAAAACATCGACACAAGCATCAAAGATAATAAAAAACACAAAAATTTCTTGCAAACTGAATCCAAGAACACATCAAAATGATCATCCATCATGATCAAGTAGGCTTCATCCCGGGGATGCAGCGATGGTTCAATATACGGAAATCCATCAGTGTAACCCACTGCGTAAACAAACTCAAAGAAAAGAAAACGGAGAGAGACCCAACCGCCTGGTCAGGTGGGCACTCCTGAGGCTGCAGAGCAGAAGTGACCACCAACACTGCTCACCCCTGCCCACATCCCTGGCCCAAGAGGAAACTGTATAAGGCCTCTGGGCTCCCGTGGGAGAGGGCCCAGGAGCGGCAGGACCCCTGCCAGAGACACCACCGGACCCTGAAGGAAACAGACCGGATAAACAGTTCTCTGCACCCAAATCCCGTGGGAGGGAGAGCTGAACCTTCAGAGAGGCAGACAAGCCTGGGAAACCAGAAGAGACTGCTCCCTGCACACACATCTCGGACGCCAGAGGAAAAAGCCAAAGACCATCTGGAACCCTGGTGCACTGAAGCTCCCGGAAGGGGCGGCACAGGTCTTCCTGGTTGCTGCAGCTGCAGAGAGCCCCTGGGCAGCACCCCACGAGCGAACCTGAGCCTCGGGACCACAGGTAAGACCAAATTTTCTGCTGCAAGAAAGCTGCCTGGTGAGCTTGGGACACACGGAAGCAGAATTCCTCTAGGACCCGGCACGTTCTGTGTTTACCGGAAGTCCCACACCCGCGGATCCCGGCCCGCAGCAGCTCTCTGCTCCCAGACCCGGTGAGAGAGAGACCCAACCGCCTGGTCAGGTGGGCACTCCTGAGGCTGCAGAGCGGAAGAGACCACCAACACTGCTCACCCCTGCCCACATCCCTGGCCCAAGAGGAAACTGTATAAGGCCTCTGGGCTCCCGTGGGGGAGGGCCCAGGAGCAGCAGGACACCTGCCAGAGACACCGCCAGACCCTGAAGGAAACAGACCGGATAAACAGTTCTCTGCACCCAAATCCCGTGGGAGGGAGAGCCAAACCTTCAGAGAGGCAGACAAGCCTGGGAAACCAGAAGAGACTGCTCCCTGCACACACATCTCGGACGCCAGAGGAAAAAGCCAAAGACCATATGGAACCCTGGTGCACTGAAGCTCCCAGAAGGGGCGGCACAGGTCTTCCTGGTTGCTGCCGCTGCAGAGAGCCCCTGGGCAGCACCCCACGAGCAAACCTGAGCCTCGGGACCACAGGTAAGACCAAATTTTCTGCTGCAAGAAAGCTGCCTGGTGAACTCAAGACACAGGCCCACAGGAACAGCTGAAGACCTGTAGAGAGGAAAAACTACACGCCCGAAAGCAGAACACTCTGTCCCCAGAACTGACTGAAAGAGAGGAAAACAGGTCTACAGCACTCCTGACACACAAGCTTATAGGACTGTCAAGCCACTGTCAGAAATAGCAGAACAAAGTAACACTAGAGATAATCTGATGGCGAGAGGCAAGCGCAGGAACCCAAGCAACAGAAACCAAGACTACATGCCATCATCGGAGCCCAATTCTCCCACCAAAACAAACATGGAATATCCAAACACACCAGAAAAGCAAGATCTAGTTTCAAAATCATATTTGATCATGATGCTGGAGGACTTCAAGAAAGACATGAACACACTTAGGGAAACACAGGAAAACATTAATAAACAAGTAGAAGCCTACAGAGAGGAATCGCAAAAATCCCTGAAAGAATTCCAGGAAAACACAATCAAACAGTTGAAGGAATTAAAAATGGAAATAGAAGCAATCAAGAAAGAACACATGGAAACAACGCTGGATATAGAAAACCAAAAGAAGAGACAAGGAGCTGTAGATACAAGCTTCACCAACAGAATACAAGAGATGGAAGAGAGAATCTCAGGAGCAGAAGATTCCATAGAAATCATTGACTCAACTGTCAAAGATAATGTAAAGCGGAAAAAGCTACTGGTCCAAAACATACAGGAAATCCAGGACTCAATGAGAAGATCAAACCTAAGGATAATAGGTATAGAAGAGAGTGAAGACTCCCAGCTCAAAGGACCAGTAAATATCTTCAACAAAATCATAGAAGAAAACTTCCCTAACCTAAAAAAAGAGATACCCATAGACATACAAGAAGCCTACAGAACTCCAAATAGATTGGACCAGAAAAGAAACACCTCCCGTCACATAATTGTCAAAACACCAAATGCACAAAATAAAGAAAGAATATTAAAAGCAGTAGGGAAAAAGGTCAAGTAACATATAAAGGCAGACCTATCAGAATCACTCAAGACTTCTCGCCAGAAACTATGAAGGCCAGAAGATCCTGGACTGATGTCATACAGACCCTAAGAGAACACAAATGCCAGCCCAGGTTACTGTATCCTGCAAAACTCTCAATTAACATTGATGGAGAAACCAAGATATTCCATGACAAAACCAAATTTACACAATATCTTTCTACAAATCCAGCACTACAAAGGATAATAAATGGTAAAGCCCAACATAAGGAGGCAAGCTATACCCTAGAAGAAGCAAGAAACTAATCGTCTTGGCAACAAAACAAAGAGAATGAAAGCACACAAACATAACCTCACATCCAAATATGAATATAACGGGAAGCAATAATCACTATTCCTTAATATCTCTCAATAGCAATGGCCTCAACTCCCCAATAAAAAGACATAGATTAACAAACTGGATACGCAACGAGGACCCTGCATTCTGCTGCCTACAGGAAACACACCTCAGAGACAAAGACAGACACTACCTCAGAGTGAAAGGCTGGAAAACAACTTTCCAAGCAAATGGTCAGAAGAAGCAAGCTGGAGTAGCCATTCTAATATCAAATAAAATCAATTTTCAATTAAAAGTCATCAAAAAAGATAAGGAAGGACACTTCATATTCATCAAAGGAAAAATCAACCAAGATGAACTCTCAATCCTAAATATCTATGCCCCAAATACAAGGGCACCTACATACGTAAAAGAAACCTTACTAAAGCTCAAAACACACATTGCACCTCACACAATAATAGTGGGAGATTTCAACACCCCACTCTCATCAATGGACAGATCATGGAAACAGAAATTAAACAGTGATGTAGACAGACTAAGAGAAGTCATGAGCCAAATGGACTTAACGGATATTTATAGAACATTCTATCCTAAAGCAAAAGGATATACCTTCTTCTCAGCTCCTCATGGTACTTTCTCCAAAATTGACCATATAATTGGTCAAAAAACGGGCCTCAACAGGTACAGAAAGATAGAAATAATCTCATGCGTGCTATCGGACCACCACGGCCTAAAACTGGTCTTCAATAACAATAAGGGAAGAATGCCCACAATACGTGGAACTTGAACAATGCTCTACTCAATGATAACCTGGTCAAGGAAGAAATAAAGAAAGAAATTAAAAACTTTTTAGAATTTAATGAAAATGAAGATACAACATACCCAAACTTATGGGACACAATGAAAGCTGTGCTAAGAGGAAAACTCATAGCGCTGAGTGCCTGCAGAAAGAAACAGGAAAGAGCATATGTCAGCAGCTTGACAGCACACCTAAAAGCTCTAGAACAAAAAGAAGCAAATACACCCAGGAGGAGTAGAAGGCAGGAAATAATCAAACTCAGAGCTGAAATCAACCAAGTAGAAACAAAAAGGACCATAGAAAGAATCAACAGAACCAAAAGTTGGTTCTTTGAGAAAATCAACAAGATAGATAAACCCTTAGCCAGACTAACGAGAGGACACAGAGAGTGCGTCCAAATTAACAAAATCAGAAATGAAAAGGGAGACATTACTACAGATTCGGAGGAAATTCAAAAAATCATCAGATCTTACTATAAAAACCTATATTCAACAAAATTTGAAAATCTTCAGGAAATGGACAATTTCCTAGACAGATACCAGGTATCGAAGTTAAATCAGGAACAGATAAACCAGTTAAACAACCCCATAACTCCTAAGGAAATAGAAGCAGTCATTAAAGGTCTCCCAACCAAAAAGAGCCCAGGTCCAGACGGGTTTAGTGCAGAATTCTATCAAACCTTCATAGAAGACCTCATACCAATATTATCCAAACTATTCCACAAAATTGAAACAGATGGAGCCCTACCGAATTCCTTCTACGAAGCCACAATTACTCTTATACCTAAACCACACAAAGACACAACAAAGAAAGAGAACTTCAGACCAATTTCCCTTATGAATGTCGACGCAAAAATACTCAATAAAATTCTGGCAAACCGAATTCAAGAGCACATCAAAACAATCATCCACCATGATCAACTAGGCTTCATCCCAGGCATGCAGGGATGGTTTAATATACGGAAAACCATCAACGTGATCCATTATATAAACAAACTGAAAGAACAGAACCACATGATCATTTCATTAGATGCTGAGAAAGCATTTGACAAAATTCAACACCCCTTCATGATAAAAGTCCTGGAAAGAATAGGAATTCAAGGCCCATACCTAAACATAGTAAAAGCCATATACAGCAAACCAGTTGCTAACATTAAACTAAATGGAGAGAAACTTGAAGCAATCCCACTAAAATCAGGGACTAGACAAGGCTGCCCACTCTCTCCCTACTTATTCAATATAGTTCTTGAAGTTCTAGCCAGAGCAATCAGACAACAAAAGGAGATCAAAGGGATACAGATCAGAAAAGAAGAGGTCAAAATATCACTATTTGCAGACGACATGATAGTATATTTAAGTGATCCCAAAAGTTCCACCAGAGAATTACTAAAGCTGATAAACAACTTCAGCAAAGTGGCTGGGTATAAAATTAACTCAAATAAATCAGTTGCCTTCCTCTATACAAAAGAGAAACAAGCCGAGAAAGAAATTAGGGAAACGACACCCTTCATAATAGACCCAAATAATATAAAGTACCTCCGTGTGACTTTAACCAAGCAAGTAAAAGATCTGTACAATAAGAACTTCAAGACACTGAGGAAAGAAATTGAAGAAGACCTCAGAAGATGGAAAGATCTCCCATGCTCATGGATTGGCAGGATTAATATAGTAAAAATGGCCATTTTACCAAAAGCAATCTACAGATTCAATGCAATCCCCATCAAAATACCAATCCAATTCTTCAAAGAGTTAGACAGAACAATTTGCAAATTCATCTGGAATAACAAAAAACCCAGGATAGCTAAAGCTATCCTCAACAATAAAAGGACTTCAGGGGGAATCACTATCCCTGAACTCAAGCAGTATTACAGAGCAATAGTGATAAAAACTGCATGGTATTGGTACAGAGACAGACAGATAGACCAATGGAATAGAATTGAAGACCCAGAAATGAACCCACACACCTATGGTCACTTGATTTTTGACAAAGGAGCCAAAACCATCCAATGGAAAAAAGATAGCATTTTCAGCAAATGGTGCTGGTTCAACTGGAGGGCAACATGTAGAAGAATGCAGATCGATCCATGCTTATCACCCTGTACAAAGCTTAAGTCCAAGTGGATCAAGGACCTCCACATCAAACCAGACACACTCAAACTAATAGAAGAAAAACTAGGGAAGCATCTGGAACACATGGGCACTGGAAAAAATTTCCTGAACAAAACACCAATGGCTTATGCTCTAAGATCAAGAATCGACAAATGGGATCTCATAAAACTGCAAAGCTTCTGTAAGGCAAAGGACACTGTGGTTAGGACAAATGGCCACCAACAGATTGGGAAAAGATCTTTACCAATCCTACAACAGATAGAGGCCTTATATCCAAAATATACAAAGAACTCAAGAAGTTAGACCGCAGGGAAACAAATAACCCTATTAAAAAATGGGGTTCAGAGCTAAACAAAGAATTCACAGCTGAGGAATGCCGAATGGCTGAGAAACACCTAAAGAAATGTTCAACATCTTTAGTCATAAGGGAAATGCAAATCAAAACAACCCTGAGATTTCACCTCACACCAGTGAGAATGTCTAAGATCAAAAACTCAGGTGACAGCAGATGCTGGCGAGGATGTGGAGAAAGAGGAACACTCCTCCATTGTTGGTGGGGTTGCAGACTGGTAAAACCATTCTGGAAATCAGTCTGGAGGTTCCTCAGAAAATTGGACATTGAACTGCCTGAGGATCCAGCTATACCTCTCTTGGGCATATACCCAAAAGATGCCTCAACATATAAAAGAGACACGTGCTCCACTATGTTCATCGCAGCCTTATTTATAATAGCCAGAAAATGGAAAGAACCCAGATGCCCTTCAACAGAGGAATGGATACAGAAAATGTGGTACATCTACACAATGGAATATTACTCAGCTATCAAAAACAACAAGTTTATGAAATTCGTAGGCAAATGGTTGGAACTGGAAAATATCATCCTGAGTGAGCTAACCCAATCACAGAAAGACATACATGGTATGCACTCATTGATAAGTGGCTATTAGCCCAAATGCTTGAATTACCCTAGATCCCTAGAACAAACGAAACTCAAGACGGATGATCAAAACGTGAATGCTTCACTCCTTCTTTAAATGAGGAAAAAGAATACCCTTGGCAGGGAAGGGAGAGGCAAAGATTAAAACAGAGACTGAAGGAACACCCATTCAGAGCCTGCCCCACATGTGGCCCATACATATACAGCCACCCAATTAGACAAGATGGATGAAGCAAAGAAGTGCAGACCGACAGGAGCCGGATGTAGATCGCTCCTGAGAGACACAGCCAGAATACAGCAAATACAGAGGCGAATGCCAGCAGCAAACCACTGAACTGAGAATAGGTCCCCTATTGAAGGAATCAGAGAAAGAACTGGAAGAGCTTGAAGGGGCTCGAGACCCCAAAAGTACAACAATGCCAAGCAACCAGAGCTTCCAGGGACTAAGCCACTACCTAAAGACTATACATGGACTGACCCTGGACTCTGACCCCATAGGTAGCAATGAATATCCTAGTAAGAGCACCAGTGGAAGGGGAAGCCCTGGGTCCTGCTAAGACTGAACCCCCAGTGAACTAGACTATGGGGGGAGGGCGGCAATGGGGGGAGGGTTGGGAGGGGAACACCCATAAGGAAGGGGAGGGGGGAGGGGGATGTTTGCCCGGAAACCGGGAAAGGGAATAACACTCGAAATGTATATAAGAAATACTCAAGTTAATAAAAAAAAAAAAAAGAAAAGAAAACGCATGATCATTTCATTAGACGCTGAGAAAGCATTTGACAAAATTCAACACCCCTTCATGATAAAAGTCATGGAAAGATCAGTAATTCAAGGTCCATAATGATACATAGTAAAAGCAATATACAGCAAACCAATAGCCAATATTGAACTAAATGGAGAGAAATTTGAAGCAATCCCACTAAAATCAGAAACTAGACAAGGCTGCCTACCCTCTCCCTACTTATTCAATATAGTGTACTTGAAGTCCTAGCCTGAGCAATCAGAGAACAAAAGAGGGTCAAAGGAATACAAACTGGAAGGGAAGATGTCAAAATATCACTATTTGCAGGTGACATGATACTACACTGAAGTGACCCCAAAAGTTCCACCAGAGAACTACTAAGCCTGATAAACACCTTCAGCACAGTGGCTGGCTATAAACTGAAATCAAACAAGTTAGTAGCCTTCCTCTACTCAAAGCATAAACAGGCTGAGAAAGGAATCAGTGAAATGGCAACCTTTACAATAATCACAAATAACATAAAATACCTTGCTGTAACTCTAACCAAGCAAGTGAAAGGTCTGTATGACAAGAACTTCAAGTCCTTGAAGAAAGAAATTGAAGAAGATCTCATAAGATGGAAAGACCTCCCATGCTCATGGACTGACAGGATTAATACAGTAAAAATGGCCATTTTGCCAACCAAAAGTAATCTACAGATTCAATGCAATCCCCAGCAAAATTCCAACTCAATTATTTACAGAGTTAGAAAGAGCAATTTGCAAATTCATTTGAAATAACAAAAAAACTCAGGATAGGGAAAACTATCCTCAACAGTAAAAGAACTTCTGGGGGAATCACCATCCCTGACCTTGATCAGCATTACAGAGCAATAGTGGTAAAAAAAAATAAATAAATAGAAACTGTATGGAAGGGGAAGCCCTGGGTCCTGCTAAGACTGAACCCCCAGTGAACTAGACTGTTGGGGGGAGGGGGGCAATGGGGGGAGGGTTGGGAGGGGAACACCCATAAGGAAGGGGAGGGGGGAGGGGGATGTTTGCCCGGAAACCAAAGAATTATTATTAAGTATTAAATAAATTTTAAAAAAAAAAAGAAAGGGAAGGAGAGACAGGAGTCCCAGTTTCTAGGAGGGTAGAATTTCATGTTCAGCAAATGAGTAGCACTGAGGTCCAGAGGGAAGAAGCTAATGCCACATACTTCCCAGGGTCTAGCCCCAGAGACAGATAGTATTGAGAAACTCTTCTGATGTTTACCTTCAGTGCAAGAAAGAATCAACGTCAACCAGAGGGCAAACTGAGACACAGTGAGGAAACTGCAGCATAGCAATCGCCCAGGCCAGAGTGAGGTGAAGTCAGCTGTGGAGACCTTCTGGTCTTGATCAAGCCCAGGGGGCCACATCATATGCTTCACCACCAGCTGACATGACAGGGGACTCTGGAGCCACAGTGTAGGATCCGAGAGCATGTGTCTCCCCTTGACAACAGACGCATCAATCATGTCCCTTCCTCCCACGCACCTGGACTTCTCCAAAAAAAGCAGCAGAGGAGGGGAATCTTCCTCAGAGCCTCAGTTATTTTTCAAAGGGAAACTTGGCATTTCTCAAATGGTCTCTTTAAATGATTAGACTGTATTATGATTTGAACGGACTTGAACATTAACAATATGTTTTTCCTATTAGCGAGCAGTTGGAGACTTAGGAAAAAGACCAAAATAAAGAAATAACAAATTTCAAAAAAAAAAAGTTACTTTGAACTTTTCAGTTCTCTTCATCCTCTTGCAGTGGCAATACAGATTTACTCCCTCCAACCACAAGGACATTGGTGAGTGGTAAGCATGCCATCTTCCTAGACTGATAGGTTTCCAAACTGTAGTCCCCACAGCAGTCATGTTGTTAGAAACACACATCCCCAGAGCAATGGATCCCAAGGGCTGCGTTTCAATCACCAATCCCATGCATGTTAGGTTTAAGGATCAGTATCTTAAGTGTGTATGCACGAAAGATTCTACTTCCAAACAACCACACGACATCCAGTGTGTCTTTCCTAAGTCTTACCAATGCTGAAGTGGTCACATTGTCACTTTAGAAGGCTGGCTCTAGACGGATTCTCTATTGTTACGTGGGCAGGTCAAACATGAAGTTATCTAGTGAGCACAGTCACCACAGTGCACAGAGCCTTCCTGTGGGCTCCAGACCCCTGGCTTGGCATCATGCAGTATGAAAAGGAAGAGCCCCCTCTTACAGCCATCTCTGGCATGACTTAGTCTTAGAAATCTTTTGAGATCAGGCATGTGGGATGATTTCATTACGCAGGTGAAGGCAGGTACAAGATAGAACGAGGCCTGTCATTGGATGAGAAGGAAGGATGGGTGGGAGGAAAGGGAAGAGGAGACTGAAACAGGGGGCAGAGAAGCCGTGGAGAGAACATGGAGACTGACGTTAAGATTCCACTCTGTGTATATTTACAGGTTGTTATGAATGTTCTTAAGGGATGAATTGTGTAAAGGGCTTTGTATGTTTAGGTGGGCAATTATATCTTATCAATTGGATCAGAAAAAAAATAAAAAAAACTGTATGGTATTGGTACAGAGACAGGCAGATAGATCGATGGAATAGAATTGAAGACCCAGAAATGAACCCACACACCTATAGTCACTTGATCTTTGACAAAGGACCTAAAACAATCCAGTGGTAAAAAGATAGCATTTTCAACAAATGGTGCTGGTTCAACTGGAAGTCAGCATGTAGAAGAATGCAAATGGATCCATTCATATCACTCTGTACAAAGCTTAAGTCCAAGTGAATCAGGGACAGCCACATAAAACCAGATACATTCACACTAACAGAAGAAAAAGTGGAGAAGAGCCTTGAATACATGGGCACTAGAGAAAATTTTCCTGGACAAAACACCTTGCTTAAGATCAAGAATCAACAAATGGGACCTCATAAACCTGCAAAGCTTCTGTAAGGCAAAGGACACTGTCCTTAAGACAAAACGGCAATCAACAGATTGGAAAAAGATCTTAAACGATCCTACAACTGATAGAGGGCTAATATCCAAAATAGACAAAGAACTCACAAAGTTAGATTCCAGAGAGCCAAACAACCCTATTGGAAATGGGGTACAGAGCTAAACAAATAATTCACCACTGAGGAATATTGATTGGCTGAGAAGCACCTAAAGAAATGTTCAACATCCTTAGTCATCAGGGAAATGCAAATCAAAACATCCCTAAGATTCTATCTCACACCAGTCAGAATGGCTAAGATAAAAAAACTCAGGTGACAGCAGATGCTGGTGAATATGTGGAGAAAGAGGAACACTCCTTCATTGTTGGTGGATTGCAAGCTGGTACACCACTGTGGAAATCAGTCTAAAGGTTCCTCAGAAAATTGGACATTGCACTAACTGAGGACCCAGCTATACCTCTTCTGGGCAGATACCCAAAAGATGTTCCAAAATACAATAAAGACACATGCTCCACTATGTTCATAGCAGCCTTATCTATAATAGCCAGAAGTTAGAAAGAACCCAGATGCCCTTCAATAGAGGAATGGATACAGAAAATGTGGTACATCTACACAATGGAATATTACTCAGCTATCAAAAACAATGACTTCATGAAATTCATAGGCAAATGTTTGGAACTGGAAAATATCGTCCTGAGTGAGGTAACCCAATCACAGAAAAACACACATGGTATGCACTCACTGATAAGTGGATATTAGTCCAAATGCTCGAATTACCCAAGATGCACAGACCACATGAAACTCAAGGATGATCAAAATGCAGATGTTTTATTCCTTCTTTAAAAGGGGAACAAAAATATACATAAGAGGAGATAGGGAGGTAAAGTTTAGAAAAGAGACTGAAGGAACGGCCATTCAGAGCCTGCCCCACATGTGGCCCATACATATACAGCCACCAGAACTAGATAAGATGGATAAAGCTAAGAAGTTCATGCTGACAGGAACTGGATATAGATCGCTCCTGAGAGACACAGCCAGAATACAACAAATACATAGGTGAATGCCAGCAGCGAACGACTGAACTGAGAATGGGACCCCCGTTGAAGGAATCAGAGAAAGAACTGGAAGAGCTTGAAGGGGCTCGAGACCCCATATGAACAACAATGCCAACCAACCAGAGCTTCCAGGGACTAAGCCACTACCCAAAGACTATACATGGACTGACCCTGGACTCTGACCTTATAGGTAGCAATGAATAGCCTAGTAAGAGCACCAGTGGAAGGAGAAGCCCTTGGTCCTGCCAAGGTTGGACCCCCCAGTATAGGGGATTGTTGGGGGACAGTAATGGAGGGTGGATGGGGAGGGGAACAGCCATATAAAAGGGGAGGGTAAGGGGCTGGGGGACTGATGGACAGGAAACCAGGAAAGGAATAACATTTGAAATGTAAATAAGAAATACCCAATTTAATAAAAATGGAAGAAAAAATCACTAGTAGGAAATTGAACATAACCCAAGAGCAGGGGATGTGTTTGAGTTTTGAAGATACAAATTTGAGAGCTGTCCTGTGTTCTCAGGTTTATTCTCTGTATTTGTAGTATTAGAGACAGAAAACTATGTTCCTGTGATTTTAAGAATGTAACCTGAGTAACACCTGCAAATGACTTTTCTTTACTTTGTTTAAGCAATATATTAAACATCAAAGACCCATTTAAAAAAAAGAAAAGAAAAAAAAGAAAGAAAAGAAAAAAAAACGTTTTTTGGACTCCGAGAAACAGAGCCACTAACATTTATGGGGCTCTTCTAGGAAAATGATGAGAGCATTAGCAATACAAGGCCAAAGACATAAACAACCTTACAGGAAGGGCTTTTTAAGGTAAGTTTTCAAGAGTCACCGCCATTTCACATATGCCTGCAGGTGGTCAGACTCAAGAAAAAAAAATTTTTTCTGCTTGGCTTTCTTTTTCTCATCCTGTTTCTTCCAGTGAGGAAAATGAAAGTAAAGGGCAATTGGCGTGCTGCCAACTCAACACACACTAGAGCATTTCCTGTTATGACTTTCAGTTTTGTTTCTTTGTGTGTGTGTGTGTGTGTGTGTGTGTCTCTAGAACCTAAAGCAGAGCTTTCAATCCACCAACTGCTCCGCCACAGCCCAGATAAAAGGACTTCTCTACTTAATTAATTTACCCTCTAGATGAATATGCTCGGTCTCAGAGGCAGGTAAGCACTTCTACTGGGCTTCAGAACTGCTGAGTTCTCTTTGATCTTCAGGGCGAAGCTGGCAGGGTGCCCGAGTTTCTCTCCTTTCTGTTCTTTGTGTAATGAAAATCAGCAGGCACAAGGCTGACTTCAGGGAGGGTGAGCTCAGTCTCAAATCTCTCTATCACCTTTCAACTGTGATTTGCTTCATTTAGTCAGATTCCCTTTGGAAGAAAAGTATTCCTTGGAAAGTAGAAGCCATCTCTGAATCTCTCCTCCATTCCCTCTACTTCCTGCCCAGACGACGTGTGCACAGGTCATTGGCTTGATTACTTCTCGGCATCTTCTCTGGGTGTGATGTATGAGTGGAACCTCGGATATTGCGTTACATTAACACTCTGTAGAGACGGCACCACACTAAGCTTTCCATGCTTTAGTTTGCTTTTTAGATTAAAAGAAAATTATTTGACCTTTACCGGTGCTTATTTAAAAAACAAAAAAACAAAAAAAACAAAAAAAACAAAAAAACAAAAAAACAAAAAAACAGAGCTAATCCATTCGTGTCAGCCACTGTTGATTTCCTGTGTCGATGTACCAAAATGTAACCGACTGATCAGTCCATGCGTTCATAAACAGTGCAGGCCTGACAGTACTTTCTTTTTTTTTTTTATTAACTTGACTATTTCTTATATACATTTCGAGTGTTATTCCCTTTCCCGGCAAACATCCCCCTCCCCCTCCCCTTCTTTATGAGTGTTCCCCTCCCCATGCTCCCCCCCCCTTGCCGCCCTCCCCGCAACAATCTAGTTCATTGAGGGTTCAGTCTTAGCAGGACCCAGGGCTTCCCCTTCCACTGGTGCTCTTACTAGGATATTCATTGCTACCTATGAGGTCAGAGTCCAGGGTCAGTCCATGTATAGTCTTTAGGTAGTGGCTTAGTCCCTGGAAGCTCTGGTTGCTTGGCATTGTTATACATATGGGGTCTCGAGCCCCTTCAAGCTCTTCCAGTTCTTTCTCTGATTCCTTCAACCGAGGTCCTATTCTCAATTCAGTGGTTTGCTGCTGGCATTCGCCTCTGTATTTGCTGTATTCGGGCTGTGTCTCTCAGGAGAGATCTACATCCAGCTCCTGTCAGCCTGCACTTCTTTGCTTCATCATCTTGTCTAATTGGATGGCTGTATATGCATGGGCCACATGTGGGGCAGGCTCTGAATGGGTGTTCCTTCTGCCTCTGTTTTAATCTTTGCCTCTCTATTCCCTGCCAAGAGTATTCTTGTTCCCCTTTTAAAGAAGGAGTGAAGCATTCACATTTTGATCACCCGTCTTGAGTTTCATTTGTTCTAGGCATCTAGGGTAATTCAAGCATTTGGGCTAATAGCCACTTATCAATGAGTACATACCATGTGTGTTTTTCTGTGATTGGGTTACCGCACTCAGGATGATATTTTCCAGTTCCAACCATTTGCTTACAAATTTCATAAAGTCATTGTTTTTGATAGCTGAGTAATATTCCATTGTGTAGATGTACCACATTTTCTGTATCCATTCCTCTGTTGAAGGGCATCTGGGTTCTTTCCAGCTTCTGGCTATCATAAATAAGGCTGCGATGAACATAGTGGAACACGTGTCTTTTTTATATGTTGGGGCATCTTTGGGTATATGCCCAAGAGAGGTATAGCTGGATCCTCAGGCAGTTCAATGTCCAATTTTCTGAGGAACCTCCAGACTGATTTCCAGAATGCTTGTACCAGTCTGCAATTCCACCAACAATGGAGGAGTGTTCCTCTTTCTCCGCATCCTCGCCAGCATCTGCTGTCACCTGAGTTTTTGATCTTAGACATTCTCACTGGTGTGAGGTGAAATCTCAGGGTTGTTTTGATTTGCATTTCCCTTATGACTAAAGATGTTGAACATTTCTTTAGGTGTTTCTCAGCCATTCGGCATTCCTCAGCTGTGAATTCTTTGTTTAGCTCTGAACCCCATTTTTAATAGGGTTATTTGTCTCCCTGCGGTCTAACTTCTTGAGTTCTTTGTATATTTTGGATATAAGGCCTCTATCTGTTGTAGGATTGGTAAAGATCTTTTCCCAATCTGTTGGTTGCCGTTTTGTCCTAACCACAGTGTCCTTTGCCTTACAGAAGCTTTGCAGTTTTATGAGATCCCATTTGTCGATTCTTGATCTTAGAGCATAAGCCATTGGTGTTTTGTTCAGGAAATTTTTTCCAGTGCCCATGTGTTCCAGATGCTTCCCTAGTTTTTCTTCTATTAGTTTGAGTGTATCTGGTTTGATGTGGAGGTCCTTGATCCACTTGGACTTAAGCTTTGTACAGGGTGATAAGCATGGATCGATCTGCATTCTTCTACATGTTGCCCTCCAGTTGAACCAGCACCATTTGCTGAAAATGCTATCTTTTTTCCATTGGATGGTTTTGGCTCCTTTGTCAAAAATCAAGTGCCCATAGGTGTGTGGGTTCGTTTCTGGGTCTTAAATTCTGTTCCATTGGTCTATCTGTCTGTCTCTCTACCAATACCATGCAGTTTTTATCACTATTGTTCTGTAATACTGCTTGAGTTCAGGGACAGTGATTCCCCCTGAAGTCTTTTATTGTTGAGGATAGCTTTAGCTATCCTGGGTTTTTTGTCATTCCAGATGAAATTGCAAATTGTTCTGTCTAACTCTTTGAAGAATTGGATTGGTATTTTGATGGGGATTGCATTGAATCTGTAGATCGCTTTTGGTAAAATGACCATTTTTACTATATTAATCCTGCCAATCCATGAGCATGGGAGATCTTTCCATCTTCTGAGGACTTCTTCAATTTCTTTCTTCAGAGTCTTGAAGTTCTTATTGTACAAATCTTTTACTTGCTTGGTTAAAGTCACACCGAGGTACTTTATATTATTTGGGTCTATTATGAAGGGTGTCGTTTCCCTCATTTCTTTCTTGGCTTGATTCTCTTTTGTGTAGAGGAAGGCTACTGATTTATTTGAGTTAATTTTATACCCAGCCACTTTGCTGAAGTTGTTTATCAGCTTTAGTCGTTCTCTGATGGAACGTTTGGGATCACTTAAATATACTATCATATCATCTGCAAAAAGTGATATTTTGACTTCTTCTTTTCCTATCTGTATCCCCTTGACCTCCATTTGTTGTCTGATTGCTCTGGCTAGAACTTCAAGAACTATATTGAATTAGTAGGGAGAGAGTGGGCAGCCTTGTCTAGTCCCTGATTTTAGTGGGATTGCTTCAAGTTTCTCTCCATTTAGTTTAATGTTAGCAACTGGTTTGCTGTATATGGCTTTTACCATGTTCAGGTATGGGCCTTGAATTCCTATTCTTTCCAGGACTTTTATCATGAAGGGGTGTTGAATTTTGTATAATGCTTTCTCAGGATCTAATGAAATGATCTTGTGGTTTTGTTCTTTCAGTTTGCTTATATAATGGATCACGTTGATGGTTTTCCGTATATTAAACCATCCCTGCACGCCTGGGATGAAGCCTACTTGATCATGGTGGATGATTGTTTTGATGTGCTCTTGGATTTGGTTTGCCAGAATTTTATTGAGTATTTTTGCGTCGATAATCATAAGGGAAATTGGTCTGAAGTTCTCTTTCTTTGTTGGGTCTTTGTGTGGTTTAGGTATAAGAGTAATTGTGGCTTCATAGAAGGAATTCAGTAGTGCTCCATCTGTTTCAATTTTGTGGAATAGTTTGGATAATATTGGTACAAGATCTTCTATGAAGGTCTGATAGAATTCTGCACTAAACCCGTCTGGACCTGGGGTCTTTTTGGTTGGGAGACCTTTAATGACTGCTTCTATTTCCCTAGGAGTTATGGGGTTGTTTAACTGGTTTATCTGTTCCTGATTTAACTTCGGTACCTGGTATCTGTGTAGGAAATTGTCCATTTCCTGCAGATTTTCAAGATTTGTTGAATATAGGTTTTTATAGTAAGATCTGATGATTTTTTGAATTTCCTCTGAATCTGTAGTTATGTCTCCCTTTTCATTTCTGATTTTGTTAATTTGGATACACTTTCTGTGTCCTCTCGTTAGTCTGGCTAAGGGTTTATCTATCTTGTTGATTTTCTCAAAGAACCAACTTTTGGTTCTGTTGATTCTTTTTATGGTCCTTTTTGTTTCTACTTGGTTGATTTCAGCTCTGAGTTTGATTATTTCCTGCCTTCTACTCCTCCTGGGTGTATTTGCTTCTTTTTGTTCTAGAGATTTTAGGTGTGCTGTCAAGCTGCTGACATATGCTCTTTCCTGTTTCATTCTGCAGGCACTCAGAGCTGTGAGTTTTCCTCTTAGCACAGCTTTCATTGTGTCCCATAAGTTTGGGTATGTTGTACCTTCATTTTCATTAAATTCTAAAAAGTGTTTAATTTCTTTCTTTATTTCTTCCTTGACCAGGTTATCATTGAGTAGAGCATTGTTCAATTTCCACGTATATGTGGGCATTCTTCCCTTATTGTTATTGAAGACCAGTTTTAGGCTGTGGTGGTACGATAGCATGCATGGGATTATTTCTATTTTTCTGTACCTGTTGAGGCCCGTTTTTTGACCAATTATATGGTCAATTTTGGAGAAAGTACCATGAGGAGCTGAGAAGAAGGTATATCCTTTTGCTTTAGAATAGAATGTTCTATAAATATCTGTTAAGTCCATTTGGCTCATGACTTCTCTTAGTCTGTACGTCTCTGTTTAATTTCTGTTTCCATGATCTGTCCATTGATGAGAGTGGGGTGTTGAAGTCTCCTACTATTATTGTGTGAGGTGCAATGTGTGTTTTGAGTTTAATAAGGTTTGTTTTACGTATGTAGGTGCCCTTGTATTTGGGGCATAGATATTTAGGATTGAGAGTTCATCTTGGTGGATTTTTCCTTTAATGAATATGAAGTGTCCTTCCTTATCTTTTGTGATGAATTTTAGTTGAAAATTGATTTTATTTGATATTAGAATGGCTACTCCAGCTTGCTTCTTCTGACCATTTGCTTGGAAAGTTGTTTTCCAGCCTTTCACTTTGAGGTAGTGTCTGTCTTTGTCTCTGAGGTGTGTTTCCTGTAGGCAGCAGAATGCAGGGTCCTCGTTGCGTATCCAGTTTGTTAATCTATGTCTTTTTATTGGGGAGTTGAGTCCATTGATGTTGAGAGATATTAAGGAATAGTGATTGTTGCTTCCTGTTAAATTCATATTTGGATGTGAGGTTATGTTTGTGTGCTTCTCTTTGTTTTGTTTCCAAGACGATTAGTTTCTTGCTTCTTCTAGGGTATAGCTTGCCTCCTTATGTTGGGCTTTACCATTTATTATCCTTTGTAGTGCTGGATTTGTAGAAAAATATTGTGTAAATTTGGTTTTGTCATGAAATATCTTGGTTTCTCCATCTATGTTAATTGAGAGTTTTGCAGGATACAGTAACCTGGGCTGGCATTTGTGTTCTCTTAGGGTCTGTATAACATCAGTCCAGGATCTTCTGGCCTTCATAGTTTCTGGCGAGAAGTCTGGTGTGATTCTGATAGGTCTCCCTTTATATGTTACTTGACCTTTTTCCCTCACTGCTTTTAATATTCTTTCTTTATTTTGTGCCTTTGGTGTTTTGACTATTATGTGACGGGAGGTGTTTCTTTTCTGGTCCAATCTATTTGGAGTTCTGTAGGCTTCTTGTATGTTTATGGGCATCTCTTTCTTTAGGTTACAGAAGTTTTCTTCTATGATTTTGTTGAAGATATTTACTGGTCCTTTGATCTGGGAGTCTTCACTCTCTTCTATACCTATTATCCTTAGGTTTGATCTTCTCATTGAGTCCTGGATTTCCTGTATGTTTTGGACCAGTAGTTTTTTCTGCTTTACATTATCTTTGACAGTTGAGTCAATGATTTCTATGGAATCTTCTGCTCCTGAGATTCTCTCTTCCATCTCTTGTATTCTGTTGGTGAAGCTCGTATCTACAGCTCCTTGTCTCTTCTTTTGGTTTTCTATATCCAGGGTTGTTTCCATGTGTTCTTTCTTGATTGCTTCTATTTCTATTTTTAATTCCTTCAATTGTTTGATTGTGTTTTCCTGGAATTCTTTCAGGGATTTTTGTGACTCCTCTCTATGGGCTTCTACTTGTTTATTTATGATTTCCTGGAATTCTTTCAGGGATTTTTGTGACTCCTCTCTATGGGCTTCTACTTGTTTATTTATGATTTCCTGGAATTCTTTCAGGGATTTTTGTGATTCCTCTCTGTAGGCTTCTACTTGTTCTCTAAGGGAGTTCTTCACGTCTTTCTTGAAGTCCTCCAGCATCATGATCAAATATGATTTTGAAACTAGATCTTGCTTTTCTGGTGTGTTTGGATATTCCGTGTTTGCTTTGGTGGGAGAATTGGGCTCCGATGATGCCATGTAGTCTTGGTTTCTGTTGCTTGGGTTCCTGCGCTTGCCTCTCACCATCAGATTATCTCTAGTGTTACTTTGTTCTGCTATTTCTGACAGTGGCTAGACTGTCCTATAAGCCTGTGTGTCAGGAGTGCCATAGACCTGTTTTCCTGTTTTCTTTCAGCCAGTTATTGGGACAGAGTGTTCTGCTTTCGGGAGTGTAGTTTTTCCTATCTACAAGTCTTCAGCTGTTCCTGTGGGCCTGTGTCTGGTGTTCACCAGGCAGGTCACTTGCAGCAGAAAAGTTGGTCTTACCTGTGGTCCCGAAGCTCAAGTTTGCTCTTGGGGTGCTGCCTACGAGCTCTCCGCGGCGGCAGCAACCAGGAAGATCTGGGCCGCCCTTTCCGGGAGCCTCCATGCACCAGGGTTCCAGATGGTGTTTGGTGTTTTCCTCTGGCGTCAGAGATGTGTGCAGAGTGCAGTCTCTTCTGGTTTCCCAGGTGTGTCTGCCTCTCTGTAGGTTTAGCTCTCCCTCCCACGGGATTTGGGTGCAGAGAACTGTTTATCCGGTCTGTCCCTTCAGGTTCCAGTGGTGTCTCAGGCGCAGGGGTCCTGCCGCTCCTGGGCCCTCTCCCACGGGAACCCAGAGGCCGTATACAGTTTCCTCTTGGGCCAGGGATGTGGGTAGGGGTGGGCAGTGTTGGTGGTCTCTTCCGCTCTGCAGCCTCAGGAGTGCCCACCTGACCAGGCGGTGAGGTCTCTCTCCCACGGGGTCTGGGAGCAGAGAGCTGCTGCGGGCTGGGATCCGAGGGTTTGGGACTCCCAGTAAACACCAGAAGTGCCCGGTCCTAGACGAATTTTGCCTCTGTGTGTCCTGAGTTCACCAGGCAGGTCTCTTGCAGCAGAAAAGTTGGTCTTACCTGTGGTCCCAAGGCTCATGTTTGCTCGTGGGGTGCTGCCTACAAGCTCTCCACGGTGGCAGCAACCAGGAAGCCTGACTGTACTTTCTACTGAACTCTATGTCCATAAGAACAATCGCAACCATTTTGTTTAAGATATTTATTTATCTTATGGTTATGAGTGTATGCCTAAATGTTCATATGTGTACCCCATACGTACAGTAGAGGACAGAAGAGGGCATCAGATCCCTTGAAATGGGACTTTCAGGTAGCTGCGAAAGAGCTGGGAACCGAACCTTGGTTCTCTAGGAAAGTAGCAAGTTCTCTTCACTGTTGAGCCGTCTATGCAGCCTCCAATACTGGTGTTTTAGAATCTCTGTATCTGGGCCAACTGTTGGCCCTGGTGGACGTTTATTCCCACGTGAGATGTGTGAGGCCCAGTGTCATGTTACAGAATGTTTATCCCTTTCTCTGTTCTCACCACCTCTTTGAATTGGCTCTTCACATTCCTGGGCAACTTTTTTTCTGTGTGGTTCATGGTTTCAGCTATTCCTCTGTAGGATAGCTTTGTAGACAGTAGATATTATTATAAATCCCCAACTAGTTTTTATCGTCTCTGGTTATAGGATGGTTATCTGTTTTCAAAGCCAATATGATATTCCTTTATAGTTTATATCTTTAGTGTCTTATTTCAGAAATCCAGTAATTACAATGTCATGCAATAACCCCCACTATAAATCTCATTTGTCTGAATGCAACAAGATTAAAGCTGTCGAGAGCTAAAACAAATCCTGCATGCCTCTAGTATATTCCTATATCTTCTCTGGATCTCCTCAGAATTTCAACACATGGAGAACACCTGCAGAATATTCTTTTTGTGACACTCCAAAATGCAAAATTTGTTTCAGTTCCACTGGTCTAGTTGAAGCTTTGCTTAGTTTTCCGAATCTTTGGTAGTCAGTGTGTGTGTGTGTGTGTGTGTGTGTGTGTGTGTGTGTGTGTGTGTTTGTGTGTGTGTTTGTGTGTGTGTGTGTGTGTGTGTGTGTGTGTGTACGTGCAGGTGCACTTATGCCATAGTATTTGTGGCATTCAGAGCACAAGCTGTTGTGTCTGTACTTGCCTTCCATATTGTTTGATGAAGGTCTCTTGTGCACTGCTGCAGATAGCAGGCTACCCAGTCCACATGCTTCTACCCAGTCTGCATACTTCTCCATGTCTGCATGAATTTACCAGCTTCACCCACGAGCTTTAGAGGATTTTCCTATTTTGGATACCTTTTAGCATTAGGAATGGTGGTTGTATAGATAAGTACTACTGTGCCTGGCTTTACATTAGTTTTGGGAATTTGACCTCCGACCCTTGTACTTGCATGACAAATAGGTCTCTCACTGAAGTGCCTCCCAGCCTCTCAGGTACCTCTCTGAAGTCAACAGCTACAACTCAGGAAGTGTTATTCTAAATGTCAAACTTACCTTTCTGCGTTATAACCTGAATCTTAGACAGTAATATAACTATTTATTGTCTATGAAGTATTTTTAATACTTCGAAACAGGTTACACCATTTTTATTTTTGATTTTGGTTTTAGTAACTATTATGATGGCTGTGAGGTTAGCTGTCACTGTAGGACTTGATATCTTTTGACTGCATCTCTTTTTTGATTAGATATTTTATGTATTTATATTTCAAATGTTATCCCCTTTTCTTTTTTTTTTTATTATTAACTTGAGTATTTCTTATATACATTTCAAGTGTTATTCCCTTTCCCGGTTTCCGGACAAACATCACCCTCCCCCCTCCCCTTCCTTATGGGTGTTCCCCTCCCAAACCTCCCCCCATTGCCACCCTCCCCGCATAGTCTAGTTCACTGGGGGTTCAGTCTTAGCAGGACCCAGGGCTTCCCCTTCCACTGGTGCTCTTACTAGGATATTCATTGCTACCTATGGGGACAGAGTCCAGGGTCAGTCCATGTATAGTCTTTAGGTAGTGGTTAGTCCCTGGAAGCTCTGGTTGCTTGACATTGTTGTACTTTTGGGGTCTCGAGCACCTTCAAGCTCTTCCAGTTCTTTCTCTGATTCCTTCAACGGGGGACCTATTCTCAGTTCAGTGGTTTGCTGCTGGCATTCGCCTCTGTATTTGCTGTATTCTGGCTGTGTCTCTCAGGAGCGATCTACATCAGGCTCCTGTCGGTCTGCACTTCTTTGCTTCATCCATCTTGTCTAATTGGGTGGCTGTATATGTATGGGCCACCTGTGGGGCAGGCTCTGAATGGGTGTTCCTTCAGTCTCTGTTTTAATCTTTGCCTCTCCCTTCCCTGCCAAGGGTATTCTTTTTCCTCATTTAAAGAAGGAGTGAAGCATTCACATTTTGATCATCCGTCTTGAGTTTCCTTTGTTCTAGGGATCTAGGGTAATTCAAGCATTTGGGCTAATAGCCACTTATCAATGAGTGCATACCATGTATGTCTTTCTGTGAGTGGGTTAGCTCACTCAGGATGATATTTTCCAGTTCCAACCATTTGCCTACGAATTTCATAAACTCGTTGTTTTTGATAGCTGAGTAATATTCCATTGTGTAGATGTACCACATTTTCTGTATCCATTCCTCTGTTGAAGGGCATCTGGGTTCTTTCCAGTTTCTGGCTATTATAAATAAGGCTGCGATGAACAAAGTGGAGCACGTGTCTCTTTTATATGTTGAGGCATCTTTTGGGTATATGCCCAAGAGAGGTATGGCTGGATCCTCAGGCAGTTCAATGTCCAATTTTCTGAGGAACCTCCAGACTTATTTCCAGAATGGTTTTACCAGTCTGCAATCCCACCAACAATGGAGGAGTGTTCCTCTTTCTCCACATCCTCGCCAGCATCTGCTGTCACCTGAGTTTTTGATCTTAGCCATTCTCACTGGTGTGAGGTGAAATCTCAGGGTTGTTTTGATTTGCATTTCCCTTATGACTAAAGATGTTGAACATTTCTTTAGGTGTTTCTCAGCCATTCGGCATTCCTCAGCTGTGAATTCTTTGTTTAGCTCTGAACCCCATTTTTTAATAGGGTTATTTGTTTCCCTGCGGTCTAACTTCTTGAGTTCTTTGTATATTTTGGATATAAGGCCTCTATCTGTTATAGGATTGGTAAAGATCTTTTCCCAATCTGTTGGTTGCCGTTTTGTCCTAACCACAGTGTCCTTTGCCTTACAGAAGCTTTGCAGTTTTATGAGATCCCATTTGTCGATTCTTGATCTTAGAGCATAAGCCATTGGTGTTTTGTTCAGGAAATTTTTTCCAGTGCCCATGTGTTCCAGATGCTTCCCTAGTTTTTCTTCTATTAGTTTGAGTGTGTCTGGTTTGATGTGGAGGTCCTTGATCCACTTGGACTTAAGCTTTGTACAGGGTGATAAGCATGGATCGATCTGCATTCTTCTACATGTTGCCCTCCAGTTGAACCAGCACCATTTGCTGAAAATGCTATCTTTTTTCCATTGGATGGTTTTGGCTCCTTTGTCAAAAATCAAGTGACCATAGGTGTGTGGGTTCATTTCTGGGTCTTCAATTCTATTCCATTGGTCTATCTGTCTGTCTCTGTACCAATACCATGCAGTTTTTATCACTATTGCTCTGTAATACTGCTTGAGTTCAGGGATAGTGATTCCCCCTGAAGTCCTCTTATTGTTGAGGATAGCTTTAGCTATCCTGGGTTTTTTGTTATTCCAGATGAATTTGCAAATTGTTCTGTCTAACTCTTTGAAGAATTGGATTGGTATTTTGATGGGGATTGCATTGAATCTGTAGATTGCTTTTGGTAAAATGGCCATTTTTACTATATTAATCCTGCCAATCCATGAGCATGGGAGATCTTTCCATCTTCTGAGGTCTTCTTCAATTTCTTTCCTCAGTGTCTTGAAGTTCTTATTGTACAGATCTTTTACTTGCTTGGTTAAAGTCACACCGAGGTACTTTATATTATTTGGGTCTATTATGAAGGGTGTCGTTTCCCTAATTTCTTTCTCGGCTTGTTTCTCTTTTGTATAGAGGAAGGCAACTGATTTATTTGAGTTAATTTTATACCCAGCCACTTTGCTGAAGTTGTTTATCAGCTTTAGTAGTTCTCTGGTGGAACTTTTGGGATCACTTAAATATACTATCATGTCGTCTGCAAATAGTGATATTTTGACCTCTTCTTTTCCGATCTGTATCCCCTTGATCTCCTTTTGTTGTCTGATTGCTCTGGCTAGAACTTCAAGAACTATATTGAATAAGTAGGGAGAGAATGGGCAGCCTTGTCTAGTCCCTGATTTTAGTGGGATTGCTTCAAGTTTCTCTCCATTTAGTTTAATGTTAGCAACTGGTTTGCTGTATATGGCTTTTACTATGTTTAGGTATGGGCCTTGAATACCTATTCTTTCCAGGACTTTTATCATGAAGGGGTGTTGAATTTTGTCAAATGCTTTCTCAGCATCTAATGAAATGATCATGTGGTTCTGTTCTTTCAGTTTGTTTATATGATGGATCACGTTGATGGTTTTCCTTATATTAAACCATCCCTGCATGCCTGGGATGAAGCCTACTTGATCATGGTGGATGATTGTTTTGATGTGCTCTTGAATTCGGTTTGCCAGAATTTTATTGAGTATTTTTGCGTCGATATTCATAAGGGAAATTGGTCTGAAGTTCTCTTTCTTTGTTGTGTCTTTGTGTGGTTTAGGTATAAGAGTAATTGTGGCTTCATAGAAGGAATTCGGTAGGGCTCCATCTGTTTCAATTTTGTGGAATAGTTTGGATAATATTGGTATAAGGTCTTCTATGAAGGTTTGATAGAATTCTGCACTAAACCCGTCTGGACCTGGGCTCTTTTTGGTTGGGAGACCTTTAATGACTGCTTCTATTTCCTTAGGAGTTATGGGGTTGTTTAACTGGTTCATCTGTTCCTGATTTAACTTCGATACCTGGTGTCTGTCTAGGAAATTGTCCATTTCCTGAAGATTTTCAAATTTTGTTGAATATAGGTTTTTATAGTAAGATCTGATGATTTTTTGAATTTCCTCCGAATCTGTAGTAATGTCTCCCTTTTCATTTCTGATTTTTTTAATTTGGACGCACTCTCTGTGTCCTCTCGTTAGTCTGGCTAAGGGTTTATCTATCTTGTTGATTTTCTCAAAGAACCAACTTTTGGTTCTGTTGATTCTTTCTATGGTCCTTTTTGTTTCTACTTGGTTGATTTCAGCTCTGAGTTTGATTATTTCCTGCCTTCTACTCCTCCTGGGTGTATTTGCTTCTTTTTGTTCTAGAGCTTTTAGGTGTGCTGTCAAGCTGCTGACATATGCTCTTTCCTGTTTCTTTCTGCAGGCACTCAGCGCTATGAGTTTTCCTCTTAGCACAGCTTTCATTGTGTCCCATAAGTTTGGGTATGTTGTACCTTCATTTTCATTAAATTCTAAAAAGTTTTTAATTTCTTTCTTTATTTCTTCCTTGACCAGGTTATCATTGAGTAGAGCATTGTTCAATTTCCACGTATATGTGGGCATTCTTCCCTTATTGTTATTGAAGACCAGTTTTAGGCCGTGGTGGTCCGATAGCACGCATGGGATTATTTCTATCTTTCTGTACCTGTTGAGGCCCGTTTTTTGACCAATTATATGGTGAATTTTGGAGAAAGTACCATGAGGAGCTGAGAAGAAGGTATATCCTTTTGCTTTAGGATAGAATGTTCTATAAATATCCGTTAAGTCCATTTGGCTCATGACTTCTCTTAGTCTGTCTACATCTCTGTTTAATTTCTGTTTCCATGATCTGTCCATTGATGAGAGTGGGGTGTTGAAATCTCCCACTATTATTGTGTGAGGTGCAATGTGTGTTTTGAGCTTTAGTAAGGTTTCTTTTACATATGTAGGTGCCCTTGTATTTGGGGCATAGATATTTAGGATTGAGACTTCATCTTGCTGGATTTTCCTTTGATGAATATGAAGTGTCCTTCCTTATCTTTTTTGATGACTTTTAGTTGAAAATTGATTTTATTTGATATTAGAATGGCTACTCCAGCTTGCTTCTTCTGACCATTTGCTTGGAAAATTGTTTTCCAGCCTTTCACTCTGAGGTAATGTCTGTCTTTGTCTCTGAGGTGTGTTTCCTGTAGGCAGCAGAATGTAGGGTCCTCGTTGCGTATCCAGTTTGTTAATCTATGTCTTTTTATTGGGGAGTTGAGGCCATTGATATTGAGAGATATTAAGGAATAGTGATTATTGCTTCCCGTTATATTCATATTTGGAAGTGAGGTTATGTTTGTGTGCTTTCATTCTCTTTGTTTTGTTGCCAAGATGATTAGTTTCTTGCTTCTAGGGTATAGCTTGCCTCCTTATGTTGGGCTTTACCCTTTATTATCCTTTGTAGTGCTGGACTTGTAGAAAGATATTGTGTAAATTTGGTTTTGTCATGGAATATCTTGGTTTCTCCATCTATGTTAATTGAGAGTTTTGCAGGATACAGTAACCTGGGCTGGCATTTGTGTTCTCTTAGGGTCTGTATGACATCTGTCCAGGATCTTCTGGCCTTCATAGTTTCTGGCGAAAAGTCTGGTGTGATTCTGATAGGTCTCCCTTTATATGTTACTTGACCTTTTTCCCTTACTGCTTTTAATATTCTTTCTTTATTTTGTGCGTTTGGTGTTTTGACAATTATGTGACGGGAGGTGTTTCTTTTCTGGTCCAATCTATTTGGAGTTCTGTAGGCTTCTTGTATGCCTATGGGTATCTCTTTTTTTAGGTTAGGGAAGTTTTCTTCTATGATTTTGTTGAAGATATTTACTGGTCCTTTGAGCTGGGAGTCTTCACTCTCTTCTATACCTATTATCCTTAGGTTTGATCTTCTCATTGAGTCCTGGATTTCCTGTATGTTTTGGACCAGTAGCTTTTTCCGCTTTACATTATCTTTGACAGTTGAGTCAATGATTTCTATGGAATCTTCTGCTCCCGAGATTCTCTCTTCCATCTCTTGAATTCTGTTGGTGAAGCTTGTATCTACAGCTCCTTGTCTTTTCTTTTGATTTTCTATGTCCAGGGTTGTTTCCATGTGTTCTTTCTTGATTGCTTCTATTTCCATTTTTAATTCCTTCAACTGTTTGATTGTGTTTTCCTGGAATTCTTTCAGGGATTTTTGTGATTCCTCTCTGTAGGCTTCTACTTGTTCTCTAAGGGAGTTCTTTATGTCTTTCTTGAAGTCCTCCAGCATCATGATCAAATATGATTTTGAAACTAGGTCTTGCTTTTCTGGTGTGTTTGGATATTCCGTGTTTGCTTTGGTGGGAGAATTGGGCTCCAATGATGCCATGTAGTCTTGGTTTCTGTTGCTTGGGTTCCTGTGCTTGCCTCTCGCCATCAGATTATCTCTAGTGTTACTTTGTTCTGCTATTTCTGACAGTGGCTAGACTGTCCTATAACCTGTGTGTCAGGAGTGCTGTAGACCTGTTTTCCTGTTTTCTTTCAGCCAGTTATGGGGACAGAGTGTTCTGCTTTCGGGCGTGTAGTTTTTCCTCTCTACAGGTCTTCAGCTGTTCCTGTGGGCCTGTGTCTTGAGTTCACCAGGCAGGTTTCTTGCAGGGGAAAAATTGGTCCTACCTGTGGTTCCAAGGCTCAAGTTTGCTCGTGGGGTACTGCCTAAGTCCTCTCCGCTGTGGCAGCGACCGGGAAAATCTGTGCCGCTCCTTCCGGGAGCCTCCGTGCACCAGGGTTTCAGATGACGTTTGGTGTTTTCCTCTGGCGCCTGGATGTGCACAGAGTGCAGTCTCTTCTGGTTTCCCAGGCGTGTCCGCCTCTCTGAAGGTTCAGCTCTCCCTCCCATGGGATTTGGGTGCAGAGAACTGTTTATCCGGTCTGTTTCCTTCAGGTTCCGGCAGTGTCTCAGGCGCAGGGGTCCTGCCGCTCCCGGGCCCTCCCCTACGGGAACCCAGAGGCCTTATACAGTTGCCTCTTGGGCCAGGGATGTGGGCAGGGGTGGGCAGTGTTGGTGGTCTCCTCTGCTCTGCAGCCTCAGGAGTGCCCACCTGATCAGGCGGTGAGGTCTCTCTCCCACGGGGTTTGGGAGCAGAGAGCTGCTGCGGTCCGGGATCCGCCGGTGTGGGACTTCCGGTAAACACAGGAAGTGCCCGGCCTTAGAGGAATTTTGCCTCTGTGTGTCCTGAGTTCACCAGGCAGGTTTCTTGCAGGGGAAAAGTTGGTCCTACCTGCAGTTCCAAGGCTCAAGTTTGCTCGTGGGGTACTGCCTAAGTCCTCTCCGCTGTGGCAGCAACCGGGAAGATCTGCGCCGCTCTTTCCAGGAGCCTCCGTGCACCAGGGTTCCAGATGGCGTTTGGTGTTTTCCTCTGGCGCCTGGATGTGCACAGAGTGCAGTCTCTTCTGGTTTCCCAGGCGTGTTCGCCTCTCTGAAGGTTCAGCTCTCCCTCCCACGGGATTTGGGTGCAGAGAACTGTTTATCCGGTCTGTTTCCTTCAGGTTCCGGCAGTGTCTCAGGCGCAGGGGTCCTGCCGCTCCTGGGCCCTCCCCCACGGGAGCCCAGAGGCCTTATACAGTTTCCTCTTGGGCCAGGGATGTGGGCAGGGGTGGGCAGTGTTGGTGGTCTCCTCCGCTCTGCAGCCTCAGGAGTGCCCACCTGATCAGGCGGTGGGGTCTCTCTCCCACGGGGTTTGGGAGCAGAGAGCTGCTGCGGTCCGGGATCCGCCGGTGTGGGACATCCCTGTTATCCCCTTTTCTACCTCTCCCATCCCCCTCTCACATCCCCCTGCTTCCATGAAGATGCTCTCACTCCCACTTAAACACCCTGGCATTCCTCTATATTCTGGAAATGAACCTTCACAAGACCAAGGGCTTCTCCTCCTATTGGAGCCAGATAATGCCATCCTCTGCTACATATGCAGCTAGAGTCATGGGTCATCCCACCCCCCGCCATTTGTACTCTTTCATTGGTGGTTTAGTGCCTGGGAGCTCTGGGGGAAAGGTTGGTCGATATTGTTGTTCTTCCTAAGGGGTTGCAAACTCCTTCAGCTCCTTCAGTCCTTTCTCTAACTCCTCCATTGGGGTCCCTGTGCTCAGTCTGATGGTTGGGTGCAAGCATCCTCATCTGTACCAGTAAGGCTCTGGCAGAGCCTCTCAGGAGACACCCATATCAGACGCCTGTCAGCAGGAGTTTCTTGGCATTGGCAATAGTGACTGGGTTTGGTGGCTGCATATGGGATGGATCCCCAGGTGGGGCAGTCTCTGTATGGCCTTCCCTTCAGTCTCTGCTCCACTCTTTGTCTTCGTATTTCCTCCAATGAGTATTTTGTTCCCGCCCTTCTTCTTAGAAGTCCTTCTTAGGACTGAAACATGCACATTTTGGTCTTCCTTCTTGAGCTTTATATGGCCTGTGAATTGTATCTTGGGTATTCTGAGCTTTTGGGCAAATATCCACTTATCAGTGAGAGCATACCATGTGTTTTCTTTTGTGATGGGTTACCTCACTCAGGATGATATTTTCTAATTCCATCCATTTGCCTATGAATTTCACAGTCATTGTATTTAATAGCTGAGAAGTACTCCATTGTGTAAATGTACCACATTTTCTGTATCCATTCCTTTGTTGAAGGGCATCTGGGTTCTTTCCAGCTTCTGACTATTATAAATAAGGCTGCTATGAACATGGTGAAGCATGTGTCCTTGTTATATGTTGGAGCATTTTTTGGATATGTGCCCAGAAGTAGTATAGCTTGATCCTCAAGTAGTAATCTATCCAATCTTCAGAGGAACCTCCAGAGTGATTTCCAGAGTGGTTGTACCAGCTTGCAATCCCACCAACCATGGAGGAGTGTTCATTTTTCTCTACATTCTTGCCAACATCTGTTTTCACCTGAGTTTTTTATCTTAGCCATTCTGGCTTGTGTGAGGTGCAATCTCAGGGTTGTTTTGATTTGTATGACTAAGTTAAGTTTTGATGACTAAGGATATTGAACATTTCTTTAGGTGCTTCTCAGCCATTCAATATTCCTAAGGTAAGAATTCTTTGTTTATATCTATACCTCATTTTAATAGGATTATTTGTTTCTCTGGAATCTACCTTCTTAAGTTCTTTGTATACCCTGGATATTAGCCCTATATCATATGTAGGATTGGTAAAGATCTTTTCTCAATCTGTTGGTTGCCTTTTTTGTCCTACTGATAGTGTCCTTTGCCTTACAGAAGCTTTGCAATTTTATGAAGTCCCATTTGTCAATTCTTGATCATAGAGCATAAGCCATTGGTGTTCTATGCAGGAAATTTTCACCTGTGCCTATGTGTTCAAGGCTCATCCCCACTTTCCTTTCTATTAGTTTCACTGGTTTTATGTGGAGGTCTTTGATCCACTTGGACTTGAGCTTTGTTCAAGGAGATAAAAATGGGCTGATTTGCATTCTTCTCCATGCTGACTATAAGTTGAACCAGCACAATTTGTTGAAAATGCTGCCTTTTCCCCCACTGGATGGTTTTGGCTCCTTTGTCAAAGATCAAGTGCCCATAGGTGTGTGGGTCCATTTCTGGGTCTTCAATTCTGTTCCACTGATCAACCTGCCTGTCTCTGTACCAATACCATACAGTTCTTACCACTATTGCTCTGTAATACTGCTTGAGGTCAGGAATGGTGATTCCCCAGAAGTTCTTTTCTTGTTGAGAATAGTTTTTGCTATCCTGGGCTTTTGGTTATTCCAAATGAATTGGAAATTGCTCTTTCTAACTCTGATGATCTGATAGGATGCAAGGGATTATTTCAACCTTTTTGTATCTGTTGAGGTCTGTTTTGTGACTGATTCTATGGTCAGTTTTGGAGGAGGTACCATGAGGTGCTGAGAAGAAGGTATATTTTTTCGTTTTAAGATGAAATGTTCTATAGATATCTATTAAATCCATTTGGTTCATAACCTCTGTTAGTTTTTCTGTGTCTCTGTTTAGTTTCTGTTTCCATGATCTGTCCATTCATGAGAGTGGGGTGTTGAAGTCTCTCACTATTATTGTGTGTGGTACAATGTATGCTTTGAGCTTTAGTGGAGTTTCTTTTATGAATTTTGGTGCCCTTGCACTTGGAGCATAGATATTCAGAATTGAGGGTTCATTTTGGTAGATTTTTTTTGGATGAGTATGAAGTGTCCTTCCTCATGTTTTTTGATAACTTTTTGTTGAAGGTAGATTTTATTCAATATTAGAATAGCTACTCCATCTTGTTTTTTGAGACAATTTGCTTGGAAATTTTTTCCAGCCTTTTTGTCTAAGGTAGCATCTGTCTTTGTCACTAAGGTGTGTTTCCTGTGTGAGGCAAAATGCTGGGTCCTGCTTACACATCAAATCTGTTAGTCTGTGTCTTTTTATTGAGGAATTGAGTACATTGATGCTAAGAGAAACTGAGAAATAGTGGTTATTATTTCCTGTTTTTGTTGTTGTTGTTGTTGTTGTTGTTGTTAGAGGCGGAATTATGTTTGTGTGGCTATCTCCTTTTGGGTTTGTTACAAGAAAATTACTTTCCTACTTTTTCTAAGGTGTAGTTTCCACTTTTGTGTTAAAGTTTTCCATCTATTATCCTTTGTAGGGCTGGATTTGTGGGAAATTACTATGTAAATTTGGTTTTCTCATGGAATATCTTGGTTTCTCCATCTATGTTAATTGAGAGTTTTGCTGAATATCATAGCCCAGGCTGGCATTTGTCTTCTCTTAGTGTCTGTATGACAGCTGCCCAGGATCTTTTGCCTTTCAGAGTTCCTGGTGAGAAGTCTGGTGTAATTCTGATAGATCTGCCTTTATATGTTACTTTACCTCTTTCCCTTACTGTTTTTAATATTCTTTCTTTCTTTTGTGTATTTAGTGTTTTGACTATTATGTGACAGGAGGAATTTCTTTTCTGGTCCAATCTATTGGAGTTCTATAGGCTTCTAGTATGTATATGGGCATCTCTTTCTTTAGGTTAGGTAAGTTTTCTTCTATAATAATTTTGTTGAAGATATTTACTGGCCCTTTAAGTTGGGAGTCTTCACTCTCTTCTATTCCTATTATTCTTAGGTTTCATTTTCTCATTGTGTCCTGGATTTCCTGGATGTTTTAAGAGCTTTTTGCATTTTGCATTTTCTTTGATAGCTGTGTCAATGTTTTCTATGATATTTTCTGCATCTGAGATTCTGTCTTCCATGTCTTGTATTATGTTGGTGATACTTGCATCTATAACTCCTGATCTCTTCCCTAGGTTTTCTATCTCCAGGGTTGTCTCTGTGATTTCCTTATTGTTTCTATTTCCATTTTTAAGTCATGGATGGTTTTGTTCTATTCCTTCACCTATTTGGTTGTATTTTTGTAACTAAGGGATTTTTGTGTTTCTTCTGTAAGAGCTTCTATTTGTTTACCTGTGTTGTCCTGTATTTCTTCATGGGAGTTATTCATGTCCTTCTTAAAGTCCTCTATCATTATCATGAGACATGATTTTAAATCCAAATTTTGCTTTTCCAGTGTATTGATGCATCCAGAACTTGCTGTGGTGGGAGAATTGGGTTGTGATGATGCCAAGTAGTCTTGGTTTCTGTTACTTAAGTTCTTGTGCTTGCCTCTCACTACCTGGTTATCCCTAACATTAGTTGGTCTTGCCGTCTCTGACTGAAGTTTGTCTCTCCTGTGGACCTGTGAGCCTGTGATCTGACGAATGAGATCACTCATGGGAGACCAACTCTCTCTGGGCAGGTTTTGGTTCTGGAGTGCTATGGGACAGCCTTAGCTCTGTGCAAAGATGGACACCTGAAGGCTGTTGACTGCTTTTCTGTTTCTGTTATTTTCTTTGTGGATTATTTTTTTTAAATGTTTTCATCTCGGTCCTTTAATTTATGGGTTGACACATATAGTCTATGTGTGGCAAAACTATTTTTATCGGGGTGAATTCATGTTCATTTGTTTAGATGTAGAATTAGCACCTTTTTGTTACTATAATAAAATATCTCAGGCCAGGTAACTTTGTAAAGGAAACAGGTTCATTTAAGGCACAGTTCTAGATATCTGAAAGCTATGCTGTCAAGCCATGGTACATGTCTTCTTGGTTGTACCACATCTAGGAAGATTGCGTCATGATGGCACCATATATGTGTGAGGAAATAACACCTAGGTAAACCAGAAGTCAGAATCTAGACAGTCTTAGGCTTTTAACAAATTTCTCATGAAATATGGCTAGAGTTTTATGAGCAATACTTTAGTTTCTTTCAAGGGCAAGCTTCTAAATCGAATTAGCTATTTTTCACTAGGGACTGTCCCTTTATGGTTCTACCAGCCATTGTCATCATATTAAAGGCAAAGCTCCTAATACATGAGTGAACCACACTCAAACCTCACACATGCTGTCTATAATTGTGATTACAATGGTGGTCAAGTCGTCAGGGCAGACAATAATGGAACTTTCTCTGAACCAGTTATAAAAATAAGGACATGGAGACTTTCTTATTATTGATAAAAGCTTAGGTACTGTAGCTGGACAGACTCTCTGCTAACTTGTCCAAATTAACCCTGACTATTCCTAGTCTATGTCTTTCCACTCATTCCTACCTCCTCTGTGTCCCTGGAAAATCTCTGGAATCTGCTTCTTTTCCCAGAGACTCTCTCTCTGTCCAGAAATCCTGCCTTCTACTTCCCTGCTCAGCTATTGGCCATCAGAACTTTTTTAAGCCAATCAGAAGGTAAGGGGGAATGGACATTTACAAAATCCTGAGAAAGGTGATAAGCCATTGCAACAGCAATACCCAATCTTGCCAGCCGGTTTTCACTCTCTGCCCATCTGAATTAACAACTGAATACTACAAACACATTTACACAATCTAGAAAAGGTTACTCCAACAGTAGAGACTATTTGATTCACAAAGCATATAAAACATTTCTTCATTACTATTTTTTTGTATTTTTTCTAATGTGGAATTTACTATCAACCCACGTTAAATTTCATTTATGTATTTATTTATTTATTTATTTATTTATTTATTTATTTATTTATAGACAAGCTCTCCCTGTGTAACTCTGTCTGGACTGGAACTCACTGTATATGTAGATGAGGGTGGATTGGAACTCAGTGTTTTGACCTTCTTCTCACAGGCATCTACTTACCTCTGTCTCCTGAGTGCTGGGATTAAAGGAGTGTGCCATTGTTCCCAGCCCAATGCTAAAATTTAATGCTGTTTATCATTTCAAAGGAACTTATTTTTCATATGCTCTTCCTTTATTTCTACATACTATATTACTGGCTTCAAGTTCTTAATGTGTTTTTATTGGGTCAGAAGTCAAAAGAACTCACTGGAACTAAACAGAAACTTATTCTTTTAAACTGTTGTATTTTGCTAGTCATTCAACTTCTATTTGCTTTTCTATCAGTTACAGGAACACAAAAGTGACAACCAGATTGACATGGATAGAGGAGAAGATTCTGGAAAAGCTGCTTGGGAACGCTTCTTTGACTCTTCTTTATCAGTCTAATGTTCACAAGCGGTGCACTTTGGAGATGACTAAAAAATGTTCTCTTCAGGGATCCACAATGACAATAGTTTACCTGGAGCAAGAAGTTGTGGGTGTTTTTATGCTGGAGGATTTTCCTGATAAAGATTCTAAAAAAACATCTACTTGTGCTTGGTTTTCCTTTGAAAGGAATAAAATCAGCTCTGGAATATCAGCTTTGGTTTTGAACACACTAGTTAAAGTTAATTCCACAAGTTTGCAAATGTCCTCAATCAGTGGTTTGACACTCATTGTATATCCAAGCAAAGAAGGACTTTATCTAAATGAGACAGTAATAAAAAATCTAGAACTCAATGTTAAACAATCTCAGTATTTGGAATGTGAAATTTTTCGAGTTGACGGTATGTACAAAAGGATAATCTGCTTTTACGTTTGGTTCTAGTTTTCCGATTTACATATTATCGTTGGTATGTAAGGGCAAGGAAATGATGAAGCTGTTGTGCCTGGGAACTAAGGACAGCAGGCTACTATGAGCAGAGAGATTTAAGATGTATATGTGTAAAGTTGGTGTCAGTCTTGCCGCATCTGCTCCTCTGCTGAACCCACAAACACATCTTAAATGTGCATTAGCTTATACCTTTCTTTGTTCTGTAAAACTATAAAAATGTTGTAAGAATGCTTCCACACTGGAACACTGAATGTGGGGTAACATAAATCTGTGTTCTCTGGTCACGGTAACTCAAAATGTCTCCAGAATAAACTATCTCTTCTTCCCTTAAAGCAGAAAGACAGAGCTGGAGATGAAGTTAAGACAGGAGAGAGGAGAAGGAAGCAGGAGGCAGAGAAGAAAGGAGGGAGATAGCAGAGAGACCAGAAGGGTGAAACCCATTATACAGGTGCCGAGATCTGTCTTTTCTCCTCTTCCTCTGAGGATGCTGCCAACCTGAACTCTCAGTGGAAAGGGCCAAGATCAAACAAGCAGACCAGCCCTGTTTAGGAGGGAGACTTGACCACAGACAGCCAAGCAAGTCAGGAAGCTAACTATGATGTGCTTATTTTCTGTAGGCATTAAAAACAATCCAGGCTTCATAAAGAAGATGGTGACTGCCAGACAGTAAGTTAGGTTCTTGACCTACCTGTTATTCATTTTACTGAGATTAATTGCATCAAATGCTGACAATGAACTAGTGAGAAAGATAAAAAAAAGTCATATTACTTGGAATGATAAAAGTTGTTGTTGACAGATGAAATTCCAGTCAATTTAAAAAGCAACACCCTTTCCAATTTATAGATGCAAATGCATTTTTATTTCCCTTTAATATATTTTATGCCAAGTAATCACTAACTTTCAGCGTTAACATCTCTCCAAGATTTATGTTCTAAAGTTAATAGTGGCTTGTTCAAGGTTAAGATTTCATTCTGCTATATAAATGTAGTTTATTTCAGTGAAAAATACATAACCTGGGGGGTTCATGGTGTTATACTTAATGCATTATAAAACTACTACCAAAAGAAGCATGTAGATAAACTTATCCCTAATGCAAGAAATGAAAGCTCTAAGGTAATTATAATGCTTTGTGGAAGGTCTGCTGCTGCATTTAATTTCTGCATTCTAAACAGGCATCGAGGAAAATTCCTCTCCACTCTCAGAGCCTACAGGCCTTATGCAGACTTGGTTTCAGAAGTTCGTATTCTCTTGGTGGGCCCAGTAGGTTCAGGAAAATCCAGCTTTGTCAACTCAGTGAAGTCCTCTTTCCAAGGCCGCCTAACTCGCCAGGCCATCGTGGGGTCTGACAAAAGCAGCATCACCACGCAGGTAAGCTACTTACGGCTTTGTGAAAGGTGACTGCAGGTCAGACTGAATGTATTTGTTCATTTCTTTGCAATTTTCTCTTACACATAACCTTCGTAATCTACAGTTAGATGCTAAGCAATTAAGTAAAGTAGAAATAAACACTGCATCAGAATGATCTCTATTCAGTAATATTATTCCAGAGAATTCTTTGTTTTTGCAGACCCATGAGTTAGTTACAGGAGAGCACCTTTCCGTACTTGGGGCAAGTACAGTCTAAGACTCTAGCATCTCCCGGTCACTGGTTCTACATCCCAGAGCTCAGAACATTTCTAACCCTTTCACAAGTTGCCTCTTGTTTCTTGATGTGGATTTATTTCGACATGTCAGCACAGTCTGCGAAGTCAAGGCAAGATGCAGTAAAACATCAAATCTATTAAGCATTAACTGAAACGCTTCAAGGTCTGAACTGTGGTAATGTCATAAATGGGTTCAGCACTTTGTAGTAGAGTGCAGCCTTAGAGCGTCTCCTGTACCGCATGTGGAAGAACTGTCACCACGTAGCTTGATGTGGTCATTCATGCTTTAAACCCAACCCTCTGGGGCTGAGGTAGGAGGATCATGCTGGTTCCAGGCCACTTGCTGTATTAAAATATCAGCAAAATTTCCCTTTACCTCTTGTTTCGAATGCTGACGAATATTCTTTAACTCAGTATTTCATTTTTTACAGTACAAAGTCTATTCTATCAAAGATGAAAAGAGCAAGGAAACACTTCCATTTATGCTGTGTGATTCAATGGGGCTGGAGGATGAGGAAGAAGCAGGGCTGTGCTTTTAAGATGTGACATTCCTCACATCTTAAAAGGCTGTGTACCAGACAGGTATCAGGTAAGAGGTCCTCCATTCCAAGACACTTGAAATTGTCCCATTGCTTTTTTACCCTACAGGACCATTTGGGCTGCCATTGTGATTCCAACATTAATACTACTACACAATGACATATATATATATATATATATATATATAGTGTGTGTGTGTGTGTGTGTGTGTGTGTGTGTGTGTTCATGATAGTAAAGTAAAGAGATGGTCCTCATGTTCTATGCCATTGAGAAATAACTAAATGTCAGGAATCAACTTATCCAAATTCCAGAAGAGGTTCACAAGATTGTTCTGTTTACATGGTTCTTTTCATAATGCCAACCATGAGAAAAGAAGTCATTTAAGTGGTAGTTTAATTTTGTGTATGTCTAAGTGTAGAGAAGATATTAGAATAATTATCCACCCTCTATTGGAATATTCCATAAGAGTGGAGTGGGGCAATGCTACCTCATGCCAGGATCTATACAAATGGGTAATCATAATGGTTTTTCCTAAGCCTTAGTTTTTTTTTTTTTTTTGTGCGTGTGTCTCAAGCAATATGGATACTAATTTTATGCAGAGCAGCTGTAATGAAAAATAACATCCTTTTTGCAAAAAAGAATACATACATATACATATACATACATACACATACATGCATATATATTTAGAAAGCTACTGGTTCTAACAAATCTAACATAGATTTATGCTATAATAACAAGCCAGTAGTCCAAGGAAAGTTAAATAAACAATACAAAGTGCCTAGACACATAAAATAGGGCTTTTTTTCTGTTGACAAGTGGACCAAATAGGAAATATTTCTGAAGTACTGTCTACCCAAAACCTGTTTAATCCGGCTCTGGCTATCCACCGCCTAAATCCCTTACTACCAAACATAGCCCTGCTATGGTATTTGATTAATTCAGCAAAATATTGTAGTTTGTACCCCAAAAGTCTGGATGATGATATCAATGAAAAACAACCAAAATGGTAATAGACTGTAGATTAAGGTGGGAAAACTTTGGCACAGTTCTTATTTAATGATCCCTGAATATAAGAGCTCCTTTAAAAAGTGCCGCTCCCTAGGCAATGTCAAGAATTCTCGAATTGGAACCTCGCCTCTTCATCTCTGACCTAAATTCCTTTCATGTTTTGGACCTTTTTTTTTTCCCCTTGTATGTTTTAAAAGATTTAATTATCTAAGTGTGTGTGTGTGTGTGTGTGTGTGTGTGTGTGTGTTAGAGAGAGAGAGAGAGAGAGAGAGAGAGAGAGAGAGAGAGAGAGAGAGAGAGCATGTGAGTATGAGCATGGGAGTGCAGGTGCCCACAGAGGCAATGGGTCCCACTGGAGCTAGAGTTGTAAGCAGTTAAGAACCTCTGGACTTGGATGCTAGAAACCACATTTGGGTCCTCTGCAAGAGCAGTAAAGCCCCCTCAACTGCCGAGACACTTCTCCAGCCCCTGTACTTTTTTTAAAAAAGGATTTCTCATACTCTCTATGTTTGGAAAGAAACAGCGCCAGATCCTTCCTTTAGCCTATAATCTCAGCAGGAGGAAGAGGTTAAACCACAAGTTCAAGGACAGCACGCTGTGTGAAGAACAAAACAGCAACACCCTCAGAGTTGGTTACCCTTGACGCACAATCATCCATTAGCACCCAACAGTAGTTGTAAAAGGAGTCACCTAGAACATCAAATTCTCCTGCTGACCTAACTCCTGCTATGAGTTAACCAAATCCTGTCAGCGATCCCCTCTCCCAAAGTTCCCTATCTGCCTTGCAACTGCACAAAGCCATCACCCTTTATCCTGTACACTAAAAATAGTCCGATCTGATTCATCCATGCTTGAAGTTCTGATCCATTCAAGGACAGCCTAAATCTGCATGTGTGGGGGTGTATCTCCTGCCTCCCCCCCACGTATTACAGAAAAGTCCTAAGAAGTGTAGTTCTGTGGATGATCCCACTTGATCTCTAACATACCCGCCCCAAAAAATAATTAGACTTTAATTAGGAGAAGATCCTAGACTGTATCTGCCTTACCCCTCTTCTTGCTCCCTCACGATCCCATAGAGCTCAGCTGGTCTAGAATGACCTTCACTTTCTCTGAGCCTTGCTCCACCTCCCAAGTGTTGGGACTGACTTGCTGTAGCTACGTCCCAAGCCAGAGAGTTCAAATCATTAAGCTTCCCGTTTTAAAAAGATTTATTTATTTATTGTACATGAGTACACTGTAGCTGTCTTCAGACACACCAGAAGAGGGCATCAGACCTCATTACAGATGGTTGTGAGCCATTATGTATTTGCTGGGATTTGAAATCAGGACCTCTGGGGTAGCAGTCAGTGTTCTTAACCACTGAGCCATCTCTCCAGCCTGAGCTCCCCACTTTAGCTACTTAGCCAACCACAACTGTCTTTTCCTCAATTCTGGCATTTCTAAGGTAGTTCAAACAGAAGAACCTACTGAAAAATGGTTAATACTCTGGGCAGAACTTAATAAAAAAATTCAGCTGTACTCTCAACAAAACACCTTTCCCCCCTTTTCTTTTACATTTTCCCCCCATCTTTATTAAATTGGGTATTTCTTATTTACATATCGATTAATATTCCCTTTCCCAGTTTCCATGCCAACATCCCCTTAACCCCTCTCCCCTTCTTTATGGGTGTTCCCCTCCCCATCCTCCCCTCATTACTGCCCTCCCTGCAACAATCACATTCACTGGGGGTTCAGTCTTGGAAGGACCAAGGGCTTCCCCTTCCACTGGTGATCTTACTAGGCTATTCATTGCTACATATGCAGGTGGAGCCCAGGGTCAGTCCATGTATAGTCTTTGAGTAGCGGCTTAGTCCCTGGAAGCTCTGGTTGGTTGGTATCCTTGTTCATATGGGGTCTCAAGCCCCTTCAAGCTCTTTCAGTCCTTTCTCTGAAGCCTTCAACAGGGGTCCCATTCTCAGTTCCGTATTTTGCTGCCGGCATTCACCTATGTATTTGCCATATTCTGGCTGTGTCTCTCAGGAGAAATCTACATCCAGTTCCTGTCAGCCTGCACTTCTTTGCTTCATCCATCTTATCTAGTTTGGTGGCTGTCTATGTATGGACCATATGTGGGGCAGGCTCTGAATGGGCGTTCCTTCAGTCTCTGTTCTAAACTTTGCCTCCCTATTCCTTCCCAAAGGTATTCTTGTTCCCCTTTTAAAGAAGGAGCGAAGCATTCACATTTTGGTCATCCTTCTTGAGTTTCATGTGTTCTGTGCATCTAGGGTAATTCGAGCATTTGGGCTAATATCTACTTATCAATGAGTGCATACCATGTGTGTTTTTCTGTGATTGGGTTGCCTCACTCAGGATGATATTTTCCAGTTCCATCTATTTGCCTACGAATTTCATAAAGTTATTGTTTTTGATAGCTGAGTAGTATTCCACTGTGTAGATATACATTTTCTGTATCCATTCCTCTGTTGAAGGGCATCTGGGTTCTTTCCAGCTTCTGGCTATCATAAATAAGGCTGCTGTGAACATAGTGGAGCATGTGTCTTTGTTATATGTTGGGGTATCTTTTGGGCATATGCCCAAGAGAGGTATAGCTGGGTCCTTAGGTAGTTTAATGTCCAATTTTCTGAATAACCTCCAGACTGATTTCCAGAATGGTTGTACCAATCTGCAATCCCACCAACAGTGGAGAAGTGTTCCTCTTTCTCCACATCCTTGCCAGCATTTGCTGTCACCTGAGTTTTTGATCTTACCCATTCTCACTGGTGTGAGGTGAAATCTCAGGGTTGTTTTGATTTGCATTTCCCTTATGACTAAGATGTTGAACATTTCTTTAGGTGCTTCTCAGCCTTTCAGGATTCCTCAGCTGTGAATTCTTTGTTTAGCTCTGAACCCCATTTTTAATACGGTTATTTGTCTCCGTACAGTCTACCTTCATAAGTTCTCTGTATATTTTGGATATAAGCCCTCTATCAGTTCTAGGATTGGTAAAGATCTTTTCCTAACAGCAGTGTCCTTTGCCTTACAGAAGCTTTGTGGTTTTATGAGATCCCATTTATCGATTCTTGATCTTAGAGCATAAGTCATTGGTGTTTTTTTTTTTCAGGAAATTTTTTCCAGTGCCCATGTGTTCGAGATTCTTCCCCACTTTTTCTTCTATTAGTTTGAGTGTATCTTGTTTGATGTGGAGGTCCTTGATCCACTTGGACTTAAGCTTTGTACAGGATGATAAGAATGGATCGATCTGCATTCTTCTACATGCTGACCTCCAGTTGAACCAACACCATTTGCTGCTATCTTTGTTCCATTGGTTGGTTTTGGCTCCGTTGTCAAAAATCAAGTGACCATAGGTGTGTGGGTTCATTTCTGGGTCTTCAATTCTATTCCATTGGTCTATCTGTCTGTCTCTGTACCAATACCATGCAGTTTTTATCACTATTGCTCTGTAACGCTGCTTGAGTTCAGGGATAGTGATTTCCCCAGAAGTCCTTTTATTGTTGAGGATAGTTTTAGCTATCCTGGGTTTTTTTGTTATTCCAGATGCATTTGCAAATTGTTCTGTCTAACTCTATGAAGAATTGGGTTGGAATTTTGATGGGGATTGCATTGAATCTGTAGATCACTTTTGGTAAAATGGCCATTTTTACTAAATCCTGCCAATCCATGAGCATGGGAGATCTTTCCATCTTCTGAGATCTTCAATTTCTTTCTTCAGAGGCTTGAAGTTCATATCATACGGATCTTTCACTTGCTTGGTTAAAATCACACTGAGGACCGAGGTATTTTATATTATTTGGGGCTATTATGAAGGGTGTCGTTTCCATAATTTCTTTCTTGGCTTGTTTCTCTTTTGTGTAGAGGAAGGCTACTGATTTATTTGAGTTAATTTTATACCCAGCCACTTTGCTGAAGTTGTTTATCAGGTTTAGTAGTTCTCTGGTGGAGCTTTTGGGATCACTTAAATATACAATCATATTGTCTGCAAATAGTGATATTTTGACTTCTGCCTTTCCAATCTGTATCCCTTTTATCTTCTTTTGTTGTCTGATTGCTCTGGCTAGAACTTCAAGAACTATATTGAATAAGTAGGGAGAGAGTGGGCAGCCTTGTCTAGTCCCTGATTTTGGTGGGATTGCTTCAAGTTTCTCTCCATTTAGTTTAATATTAGCTACTGGTTTGCTGTATATAGCTTTTACTATGTTTAGGTATGGGCCTTGAATTCCTCTTGTTTCCAGGACTTTTATCATGAAGGGGTGTTGAATTTTGTCAAATGCATTCTCAGCGTCTAATGAAATGATCATGTGGTTTTGTTCTTTCAGTTTGTTTATATAATGGATCACGTTGATGGTTTTCCATATATTAATCCATCCCTGCATGCCTGGGATGAAGCCTACTTGATCATGGTGGATGATTGTTTTGATGTGCTCTTGGATTCAGTTTGCCAGAATTTTATTGAGTATTTTTGTGTCAATACTCATAAGGGAAATTGGTCTGAAGTTCTCTTTCTTTGCTGGGCCTTTGTGTGGTTTAGGTATAAGAGTAATTGTGGCTTCATAGAAGGAATTCGGTAGGGCTCCATCTGTTTCAATTTTGTGGAATAGTTTGGATAATATTGGTATGAGGTCTTCTATGAAGGTCTGTAGAATTCTGCACTGAACCCATCTGGACCTGGGCTCTTTTTGGTTGGGAGACTTTTACTGACTGCTTCTATTGCTTTAGGAGTTATGGGGTTGTTTAAATGGTTTATTTGTTCCTGATTTAACTTCAGTACCTGGTATCTGTCTAGGAAATTGTCCATTTCCTCCAGATTTTACACTTTTGTTGAATATAGGCTTTTGTAGTAGGATCTGATGATTTTTTTGAATTTCCTCTGATGCTGTTGTTATGTCTCCCTTTTCATTTCTGATTTTGTTAATTTGGACACACTCTCTCTGTCATCAGGTTAGTCTGGCTAAGGGTTTATCTATCTTGTTGATTTTCTCAAAGAACCAGCTTTTGGTTCTGTTGATTCTTTGTATAGTCCTTTTTGTTTCTACTTGGTTGATTTCAGCTCTGAGTTTGATTATTTCCTGCCTTCTATTCCTCCTGAGTATGTTTGCTTCTTTTTGTTCAAGAGCTTTTAGGTGTGCTGTCAAGCTGCTGATATATGCTCTCTCCTTTCTGCAGGCACTCAGAGCTATGAGTTTTCCTCTTAGCACAGCTTTCATTGTGTCCCATAATTTTGGGTATGTTGTACCTTCATTTTCATTAAATTCTAAGAAGTGTTTAATTTCTTTCTTTCTTTCTTCCTTGACCAGGTTATCATTGAGTAGAGCATTGTTCAACTTCCATGTATATGTGGGCATTCTTTCCTTATTGTTATTAAAGACAAGCTTGAGCCAGCACTGATCTGATAGGACGCATGGGATTATTTCTATCTTTCTGTATCTGTTGAGGACTGTTTTATGACCGATTATATGGTCAATTTTGGAGAAAGTACCATGAGGTGGTGAGAAGAAGGTATATCCTTTTGTTTTAGGATAGAATTTCTGTAAATATCTGTTAAATCCATTTGGTTCATAACTTCTCTTAATCTGTCTATGTCTCTGTTTAATTTCTGTTTCCATGATCTGTCCATTGATGAGAGTGGGGTGTTGAAAACTCCTACTATTATTGTATGAGATGCAATGTGTGCTTTGAGCTTTAGTAAGGTTTCTTTTATGCATGTAGGTGCCCTTGTATTTGGAGCATAGATGTTTAGGATTGAGAGTTCATCTTGGTGGATTTTTCCTTTGATGAATATGAAGTGTCCTTCCTTATCTTTTTTGATGACTTTTGGTTGAAAGTAGGTTTTATTTGATATTAGAATGGCTACCCCAGCTTTCTTCTTCTGACCATTTGCTTGGAAAGTTGTTTTCCAGCCTTTTACTGTGAGGTAGTGTCTGTCTTTGTCTCTGGGATGTGTTTCCTCTAGGCAGCAAAATGTTGGCTCCTCATTGCATATCCAGTTTGTTAATCTGTGTCTTTTTATTGGGGAATTGAGTCCATTGATGTTGAGAGATATTAAGGAATAGTGATTGTTGCTTCCTGTTATATTCGTATTTGGATGTGAGATTATGTTTGTGTGTTTTTCTTCTCTTTGTTTTGTTGCAAAACGATTAGTTTCTTGCTTTTTCTAGGTTGTAGTTTGCCTCCTTGTGTTGGGCTTTACCATTTATTATCCTTTGTAGAGGTGGATTTGTAGAAAGATTTTGTGTAAGTTTGGTTTTGTCATGGAATATCTTGGTTTCTCCATCTATGTTAATTGAGAGTTTTGCTGGATACAGTAACCTGGGCTGGCATTTGTGTTCTCTTAGGGTCTGTATGACATCTGTCCAGGATCTTCTGACTTTCATAGTCTCTGGTGAGAAGTCTAGTGTGATTTTGATAGGTCTGCCTTTATATGTTACTTGACCTTTTTCCCTTACTGCTTTCAATATTCTTTCTTTGATTTGTGCATTTGGTGTTTTGACTATTATGTGATGGGAGGATTTCTTTTCTGGTCCAATCTATTTAGAGTTCTGTAGGCTCCTAATATATTTATGGGCATCTCTTTCTTTTGGTTAGGGAAGTTTTCTTCTATGATCTTGTTGAAGATATTTACTGGTCCTTTGAGCTGGAAGTCTTCACTCTCTTCTATACCTATTATCCTTAGGTTTGATCTTCTCATTGTGTCCTGGATTTCCTGTGTGTTTTGAGCCAGTATCTTTTTCCGTTTTACATTATCTTTGACAATTGTGTCGATGATTTCTATGGAATCTTCTGCTCTTGAGATTCTCTCTTCTATCTCTTGCATTCTGTTGGTGATGCTTATATCTACGGCTCCTTGTCTCTTCCTTTAGTTTTCTATATTCAGGGTTGTCTCCCTTTGTGCTTCCTTTATTGCTTCTATTTCCGTTTTTAATTCCTTCACCTGTTTGATTGTGTTTTCCTGGAATTCTTTCAGGGATTTTTGCATTTCCTCTCTATAGGCTTCTGCTTGTTTATTTGTGTTTTCCTACATTCCTCTAAGGGAGTTCTTTATATCTTTCTTGAAGTCTTCCATCATCATGATCAAATGTGATTATAAATCTAGATCTTGCTTTTCTGGTGTGTTTGGATATTCAGTGTTTGCTTTGGTGGGAGAATTGGGCTCCGATGATGCCATGTAGTCTTGGTTCCTGTTGCTTGGGTTCCTGCGCTTGCCTCTTGTCATCAAGTTGTCTCAAGTGTTACCTTGTTCTGCTTTCTTTGACAGTGGTTAGACCATCCTATAGGCCTGTGTGTCAGGAGCTGTTTTCCTGTTCTCTTTCAGCCAGTTATGAGAACAGAGTGTTCTGCTTTCAGGCATGTAGTCGTTCCTGTTTACTGGTCTTCAGGTGTTCCTGTGAGCATGTGTCCTGAGTTCACCAGCCAGGTCACTTGGAGCAGAAAAGTTGGTCTTACCTCTGGTCTTGTGCCTGAAGTCGCTACTCAGAGTCAGGTTTCAGCTCTCCATGAGGGCAACAACCATAAACACCTGCCCTGCCTTCTCTCTGAAAGTCTATCTCTTCCTCCCACAGGATTTGGGTGCAGGGAGCTGTTTGACCGGGTCCCTTCAGATCGGGGCAGAGTCTGGACCTCAGCATTGAATGCCCCTATCTTCCTGTTCCCAGAGGCCCTATCTTGATTTTAAATATATGAAATGTAAGAACATCACAATCTGTGTCCTAGAACATCTGAGAGCAATAGTAATACACTGTAAGTATTCACAGAGTTAACAATTTAGCACCTCACTTTTAGGTGTGGGATATAATGGAACCAGCTTCCATTTCTAGACAATGGTCTTTTTTCCCCTCTCAGTTGAGCTTCATTGAAAAGCTTGATTTTTTGATCATTCATTCATTTGAAATTATTTATTAAAAATATATTTTGTTCCAAACCTGAAAAGAATCACTGAAAAAAATCCACTGTTAATTAAAAGCGCAGGCATTATTTTCAAGAGACTTACAGTCTAGTTAGCTCAAAGAATTACAAAGTTATGGGGAGGGGAGAGTCACATCACTAAGGCCCTCAGGTTTCATAGCAAGGAGCAAGTCAATTCAGTCCAACATAAACATTTGACATGTTTCACAGTCTATCTTGTTTGTGGTAAGGACACGCTAACTTGGAAGTTGGTATTTCTTCCATTTTACTTCACCTTATTTCGCCTTGAAAAAAGTAAGAAGGAATCCTAGTCTTTAAGTTTAATTGTCATTCATTCTCTCCTCTCTGCCCCTCCCCATCCATGAGTCCAGGTAAGCATGCAAAATTCACAAAGAGAAACCTTAAAGGCTGCTGTCTTAGTTAGGGTCTTTTTGCTGTGAACAGACACTATGATCAATGTAAGTTTTATAAAGGACAACATTTAATTGGGGCTGGCTTACAGGTCCAGAGGTTCAGTCCATTACCATCAAGGCGGGAGCATGGCAGCATCCAGGCAGCCATGACGCAGGACAACCTGAGTTTTACATCTTCAACTGAAGGAAGCCAGGAACAGACTGGGCATCCTCAGGCAGCTAGGAGGAAGGTCATCACAGTGACACACTTCCTCCAACAAGGCCACACCTTCTAATAGGGCCACTCCCTGGGCCGAGCGTTTGCAAATCATCACAGATGCCTAGAAATTCTTAATGATATTTGCTTCTGGATATTGGAGATTTGAGTTAAGATTCTAAAAGTATCCTTTGCATTTTTCTTTAACTATTTTAGTGGCTAATTAACATTTTTACCATAACAATAAAGCCATTTATCTTTGAAAGAGCTCTGGTGAGTGAGATCTTGGCAATGAAAAAGCAAGCTGGGAGGAAGCTTTAACTAAACAACCTGAGAAGAAGCTGGGGAAGGAGGAGACTGAGCAGCCATGCCTTCTGCTGTACAACTTTGCAGAGGCTCTGCAAAGTGAGTGTCAACTTCTTTTTCTGTACAGTTCAACCCACGCGAGCCAATTAAGCTGAAACAGTTCACTTATACTGCCTCTCCACCTCTGAAGGACAGGATTCACTATGTGGCTTTTGTCCTAGACATCAACTCTGTCGATACACTATCTGATAAAATGGTGGCAAAGCTGAAAAAAATTCGAAAAGATGTAGTAGACTGCGGTAAGTTTCGTTGTGTAAGCGTTGGAAATTTTTGAAATGATTACCATTTCACAGGAAGTTGCAAAGGAAGTAGTGAAGATGCACATGCTCTCTAACCTGGGCAAACGCCCTGAGTCCCAACTTGGTGGCAAGTGCAGAAGGGACTGTGGAAAAACTTGCCTAATTGAAGTATGTTAGCCTTCAGAACTGAAGACCTAGATTGTCTATAGGTTGAACTTTTATAACCCTCCTGAGGTTTTTAAAGGGACTCACCTTCTCACAGGAATTAGCTAGTAAGATCAAAACAAGGGAACTGACACTGTTTCATCACACATAGATAACAATTTATGACTACACAGCTATGTCTACAACCCAGGATACAGAATCATCTCATCTCTACGAAGATCACATTCTGACTGTGTGCCATCCCTAACTACTTGTGACCACATCTTTATGGTTATATCTTCATTTGAGAATTTTATATGAAAAGGATAATTCATTCATAGGATACATTTTGAGGTTGGCTATTTTAACTTGGCCTAACTAACACCCTTCCAAGTTCATGTCAGACTGTCTATATGGTCATTGTTTATTCTTTGGTAGATAAGTAATATTCCCTGGTGTATCAGGATGTGTTTACACATTGTCTAGGTTTTAGATATGATAAAAAATCCTTCTGAATATTAGAGTTTTAATTTTTTAGGGATCACAGTTCCCTAAGGGTAAGACTTCCATATCATAAAGAAAATAAATATTAATTAAAAAATAATCACCAAAATGCTACTCAGAAAAATGACTCTATGTTACATTCCAATTAGGGCTACATGACCAACCCAGGTTTTCCGTATTTTTCTAATATTTGGTATTATTGTTGTCATTATTAAAGATTAACCTTTGTAATAGATATGTAGAAACATATTATAACAGTCTTAACTTGCTTTACCTAATGGATTCTTTAGTTCAGTGGTGCAGTAGAAATTTCTCACTGTGAAAGTGCACCAAGTTTTCAGATTTACTGTGAGTTTAGATCCATCTCCAAGTGCGCTTTCCTTTCAGAAGGAAACAATCTTGGGAGGATCTTGCTCCACACTGAGGTTATTGGCGATGTCTCTCATCCAACTTTTCAAATCATCTTAAAGAGAATGGTGTTTATGCATACATTTAAAAACTATCTTGGCACATTTTTATAATAACGGTGTCTGTTTGATTCAGGTGTAGGATGTGTAGCCTTGCTTACAAATGTGAGTGACTGTGATGAGGTTCTCGACGACAATCTTGTAAACATGACAGAAAATATGACTTCTCTAAACCAGGTAAAAGGTGGTGCTTATAATCAGATGATATGGGGATAGAATCACAGCTATGTGCTCACTTACTGTCTTCTCTCTCTCCCCCAAGTCAGCGTTTGTGTGTGCGTGTATATGTGTGCATGCATGTGTGTGTGTATGCATGCATGATTGTTCATACGTGAGATGAGGATTAGGTCAAGGTGGGTGTAGTTCTGCAAGTCTGATGCTCAGAAGCTGATACCAGAGGCTTGCAAGTTTAAGGCCTGTTTTGGGCTACAGAGTAAATTCAAGACCATGTCTTAAAATAAAGGGGAACAAGGGGATGTAGACAAAGCTCAATGAGAGAGACTTGCAAGTGTGTTTGACGCCTTGAGTTCAGTCCTCATTAGTACAAATAACTGGATTGATTGCTCAGTTTGGTCCAGCTTGTATTTTGCCTTACAACCATAATTATCCATATTATAATTTTATCCTGAAGAGGATTTATCAAGCCATTACCATTTCAGTTCCTGCCATTAATTGTATTTAATATTCAGTAAATTTATACTATGTAAACATAAAATTTTCCTATGTATACATAAGTATGCTTCATGAATGTATTTCTACGTAAAATGCATCTTAAATACATTTTCCACAGGTACAGAATGTCCGAAACATGCTAAATATTCCTGTGGCTAATATCTTGATGGTCAGCAATTATGCTTCAGAGCGAATGTTGGAGCCTCTGAAGGATGTTCTGATCTTTGCTGCACTCCAGCAGATGTTGAGGGCTGCGGATGATGCCTTAGAAGACTTGCCTCTCGAGGACACTGGTACCACTGTTCCTTTCTAAAGCACTGTCATTCGGGAAACCTTCAGCTGTACTTCAGTAGGGTGTTTTCCTAGTCCTGACATGTATTGTCATATATGCTAATTTCTGCTTTGGCTTGTCTCTGTTTGGAGCAATCTGAGGATTGACACATGCTCCTGTGACAGCATCCCTGATTTTAGCACAAGTCTAATCACCCCAATAAGAGAGGAGAGGCACCCTGCTGAAAGCCTTTGCTAATATTTGCTGTTCTGTTTTTGACAGCATCAGATGATGGCTCCTTCAACAATTCATCACATATCAAAAATGAAGGCAAACTCGGAGAAGTGAAGAGAAGAGAGATGTCCTAGGACAAATAGGCTTCCATATGCCCACACAATCTATAGTTTTATATGCAGAAAACAGAGGTGTCAGGTCCCCCTGGAACTGAAGCAGGGGCTCATGAGCCATCTGATGTGTATGCACATTTACATGTGTCATTCTCAAGCTTCTTAAGCAAAACAAACTTAGCCTTGCTTTTGCTTCCCCAGCACATTATGCTATGTGTTCTAATTGGTGGCACAGCAGCAACAAAATGATGTAGGTGTCAGCCATTTCAAAAAGAGAATGGGTTCTTGAGAAACAGGATTGGATTTGCCTTGTAGTCACAGAGCTCATCACAATGTCTAGTAAGCATTAAGATACTCATAACTCCTATTTACCACTTTCTCCAACTTGATGATATTTACTTAGGTATCTACTCCATATGTATGAGAGGACATAGAGACTAAGATGCGGGAAAGAGGACTTTTCACTTGTCTCTGGTTGAAAGGATGGGTGTCCCTAAATAAATTTAAATGAATTGAAAAGCGCTGATATCTGTTAACAACTTGATTAATTATATTAATGTTTTAATTTCATGAAATAAACTTTCTTGCTAAATGTTTCCATGCTTGATTTTAAATCTACTGAATTCCAAAACACCATAGCTGTGTCTCCAACATGGGACTTTTGAGAGATGAAATATGAAATGTGAAATATGTTTTGGTTCAATAGGTTCTTGTGTCCTGACAGCGTCACTTACTCTCAACCAGTTTACTATTTCTTCTGGGTTACTAAGAGGACAAGAATCCCTTCAGGATAGTTATGAGGAACTGGTTTTTCTTAGCATAATGTTTTAAGGGAAGCTGTGTTCTTGTGAATGTTCAAGAGCCATAACACCATCACAATATAGAGGGCTTTTTTAATGATTTACTGATTACTTTTCAGTTTCACCTCATGTACACAAATCCTGCTCTTTTCCCTCCTCCCTTCAAATCCACCCTTCACCCTGGTGACCTCCCCTTAACCCCAAGATAGAAAACACATAAACAAACAAGCAAACAATAAGACATAGGAAACATTTTATCGTGGAAGCTATAGAATATCACAGGGTGTACCACAGTAAAGCCCTCTGTTCACACATCTTCACTTGCAGTGAGTCATTGGTCTGGATTGAGAACTCTGGCTTTAGAGATACCATCAATATTGGACCCTCAACAGGACTCCTCTCTGTCATCCCATTGTTGCCCTGTGTAATATCTCCATGCTACTTTAGAACTTCAGGACTATATTTCCTCCTGTGAGTATTTTGTTCTGCCGTCTCAGAAGGACAGAAGCATCCACACTTTGGTCTTCCTTCTCGAGCTTCATGTGGTCTGTGAATTGTATCCTGCCTATTCCGAACTTTTGAGCTGATATCCACTTACCATTGAATGCATACCAAGAATGTTCTTTTTGGCTTAGTTACCTGACTCAGGATGATATTTTGTAGTTCTGTCCATTAACCTATGAATTTCATGAAGTCATTGTTTTTAATAGCCAAATAGTATTCCATTGTATAAATGTACCACATTTTCTGCATCCATTCCTCTGTTGAAAGACATCTGGGTTCTTTCCACCTTCTGGCTATTATAAATATGGCTGCTATGAACACAGTAGAGACTGTGTCCTTGTTATATGTTGGAGTATCTTTTGGGTACATGCTCAGGAGTTTTATAACTGGGTCCTTAGATAGTACTATGTCCAATTTTCTGAGGAACCTCCAGACTGATTTCCAGAATGGTTTTACCAGCTTGCAATTTCACCAACAATGGAGGAGTGTTCCTCTTTCTCCACATCATCACCAGCATCTGCTGTCACCTGAGTTTTTTATCTTAGTCATTCTGACTGGTGTGAGGTGGAATTTCAGGGTCATTTTGATTTGCATTTCCCCAAAGACAAAGGATGTTGAACATTTCTTTAGGTGCTTCTTGGCCTTTCAATATTCCTTAGTTAAGAATTCTTTGTTTAGCCCTGCACCCTATTTTTAAAAGAGATTATTTGGTTCTCTAGATTCTAACTTCTTGAGTTCTTCGTATATATTGGATAATAACCCTCTATGGGATGCAGGATTGATAAAGAACTTTTCCCAATCTATTGGTTGTGTCCTATTGAGAGTGCCCTTTGCCTTACTAAAGATTTCCAGTTTTACGAGGTTCCATTTGTTGATTCTTGATCTTAGAGCATAAGCCATTGGTGTTCTGTTCAGGAAATTTTCCCCTCTGCCCATGTGTTCGAAGCTCTTCCCCATTTTCTCTTCTATTAGATTCAGTGTATCTGGTTTTATGTGGAGGTCCTTGATCCATTTGGACTTGAGTTTGTACAGGAGATAAGAATGGATTGAACTAAAAAATATCATCCTGAGTGAGGCAACCCAATCACAGAAAAATACACATGGTATACATTCACTGATAAGTGGATATTGGCCCAAAAGCTTGAATTACCCAAGATACAATCCACAGACCACACGAAGCTCAAGAAGGATGACCAAAGTGCAGATGCTTCACTCCTCCTTAAAAGGGGAAACAAAAATATTCATAGGAGGGAATATGGAGACAGAGTTCGGAGCAGAGACTAAAGGAACAGCCATTCAGAGCCTGCCCCACATGTGCCCTATATACATACAGCCACCAAGACTAGATAAGATGGGTGAAGCTAAGAAGTGCATGCTGACAGGAATCGGATATAGATGCCTCCTGAGAGACACAGCCAGAATATGTCAAATACAGAGGGCAATGCTAGCAGCAAACCACTAAGCTGAGAACAGGACCCTCTTTGGGGGAATTAGAAAAAGGACTGGAGGAGCTGAAAGAGCTTGTTACATAATGAGAACAACAGTGTCAACCAAACAAAGCTCCTGGGGACTAAACCACTACCCAAAGACTATACAAACCTGACCCATGGCTCCAGCTGCGTATGTAGCAGAGATTGGCCTTGTTGGGCACCAATGGAAGGAGAAGTCCTTGGTTCTGCCAAGGTTCAACCCCCAGCGTAGGGGAATATCAGGACAGGGGTGGTTAAAGGGGGGATGGGAATGGGAACACTCTTATAGAAGAAGGGAGGGGGATGGGATGGGGCATATGTCCTAGAAACCGGGAAAGGGAATAACATTTGAAATGTAAATAAAAGATATCCAATAAAAAAGAAAAAGAAAAAAATGATCATGCATCATGATTGCACTGAAGACAGTGGTGACTCATGACTGACTTGATTGCACCAAGAGAGAGAGAGAGTCTAAGTGAATACAGAGAGGACTGACATATAGAGCAGCAAGTGATGAGGGAAAACACACCTCCAATGTAGTAATACCATCCAATAGGCTTAGAGCCCAGATGAAAAAACAGTGGACCAAGGAGGGGTCAACCAAGTCCTGTAAGCTCAGTTCTTCCTGAAAGACTGCTTATTGCTGCCACCACCATGGGCATCAGAGTCCAACTTCTTCACTACATCAGCAAGTCCGGGGCCCAGGTCTCGGTCTCCGATAGCGGTCACTACATCAGCAAGTCCGGGGCCCAGGTCTCGGTCTCCGATAGTGGTCACTACATCAGCAAGTCCGGGGCCCAGGTCTCGGTCTCCGATAGCGGTCACTACATCAGCAAGTCCGGGGCCCAGGTCTCGGTCTCCGATAGCGGTCACTACATCAGCAAGCCCGGGGCCCAGGTCTCGGTCTCCGATAGCGGTCACTACATCAGCAAGTCCGGGGCCCAGGTCTCAGTCTCCGATAGCGGTCACTACATCAGCAAGTCCGGGGCCCAGGTCTCGGTCTCCGATAGCGGTCACTACATCAGCAAGTCCGGGGCCCAGGTCTCGGTCTCCGATAGCGGTCACTACATCAGCAAGTCCGGGGCCCAGGTCTCGGTCTCCGATAGCGGTCACTACATCAGCAAGTCCAGGGCCCAGGTCTCGGTCTCCGATAGCGGTCACTACATCAGCAAGTCCGGGGCCCAGGTCTCGGTCTCCGATAGCGGTCACGTCATTAGTGTCCCTTGTTTCATCGCTTCCAGCTTCTTACACTTAGAAGCTCTCCAGCCTACAGACAGTCGCGATGGGACTTTCCACCTCTAATTGCATAAGCCGGTGTAATAGAAAAAACTTTCTTAAAATATATGTGTAATTACACAGAATACGACTTTGTATACTGTTGGCTTTACTTCCTGGATACCTCTGACTGATATGGTATTAATACACAAAAACATACATACTTGTGCAAAGTAAATACAGAAATGATATATCAGACACTAAGAGGATTGTTTACTAACAGCATCTATTAAGAAGGGTAAGGACAATGGGGAAGAACTCATGAGTAAGACATGGATGGTGCTTCTTTAAATATATCCTTTTGGATAATTCTGCTGTTATAAAGTTTCAGTTGTGAAATTATGAATGACAAGATATTCAAAATCAATCCAGGATAAAGATGGAGCCAAAAAAAAAGAATATGGAATACAGATAACTATTGAACCAGTGTCAATAAACATCAGAAACCACTAAAAAAATAGGGAAGGAAAGAATTAAGTTACAAGGGAGCTGCAATGACTTTGAATCCTATGGGTAAGACCTAATGGTCTATAAAACGCTGCAGAAAATTAATTAAAACTTGCTGTTAGAAAAATCTCATGATAACAAATTTGTTAAGCAAGACATAGAGGTTTGACATAAGACAGTGTGACAGTAAAATGCCACAAATACAGCAATTGCAGCAGGAAAGGCTTACAGGGCAAGGCTTGCAGAAAGTCATATGTAAGGCGCTATTCAACTGCTATTGAGAGAGGTAACTGTAGTGAGACTAAATCTAGACGTGGAATATGACTGAGATTCAACTAACTGGAAGCTAACGCCCCATTCCACAGGACCACTACACTGGTAGAGATCAATCTCCTAAGGCTCTGGAGAAGGCTGGTCACGTAGAAGTGTCTCTCTGGACTCTCACTGCTACAAAATCACCTTGCGGGAGATACTGGGAAACACTGGAATACTCACTGGGTAACCTCGGCCACCATGCAGTATAGGAGCTGGTACTGGCAGAGCTGTACATACTGCCAAGGCTAGACCACACAAACTATAGAGTCTCTGGGACCTGAGAAGCTGCCTTTCCCTTGCAGCTTTTCTCCAGAGCCCTCTGCTGGCCAGGCTTAACTTCAACCTAACCTGTGAACACTAAAAATAGGTACACTAAAGTCATTTTCAGAGCCTCAGCAACGAAGAGAAGGGCGTGGAGCTGAGAGACAATAAATTGTTAGGCAGAGGTGGAAAAAGACAACAGTATTGATTAGGAAGAGGAATAAGAAGGGGATGAGGAAGAGGTGAGGGAGGGAGAAGAGAAGGGAAAATGAAGGGGAAGAGAAGAGGGGAAGAAATACAGGAGAATGGGGAGGAGGGGGAAAGACAAGGAGAGGGGAGGGGGAAGAGAAGGGAGAGGTAGAGGAGGGAAAGGAAATGTAGAGGGGGGAAGAAGAGGAAAGAGGAGAGAAAAGAGGAAGGGGGAGGATCAAGGAGAAAGAGGAAGAGGGGGAAGGAAGGAGAAGAAGGGGAACTGGAAAAACAACTATTGTAAAATGGTCAGGAACTCAAGTACTCAAATTAAATATTTGATCCTGTCAGTTTATATGGTGAAAGCTGATCCCCGTATGATAACATTTAGGGGCACAGCCTCATGAATGAGATTGTTTCCCTTATGAAAGAGGCTCGAAAGGGCCGCTTGCTTACCTTATCACCATGTGAAGACAGCTCTGAGGTGTCAGCTGTGAGCCAACAGCAGATGCTTCCGAGCTGCCGAACCATGTGTGAGCATTGCATCCCACTCCACTGATGAACTGGTGTGGCATGAAGCTCCCCGGGAGAATACTCAATGGACACCTATAAACCAACATATAGGGAAAAAATGACACTTCCTAGCTGACAGGTGGACATGTGCAAATGTATTCAACTCCATTAATCACCAAGACAACAAAATCTAAGTCCACAGTGAGATACCACTGCACATGTACAACTGACTCAAAAGGCAAGGCCTGGAATCTGACATCTTCCTTACCCAGCTTTACTCTCTCATTCCTCCTGTGTTATACCTCCACCTAGGACCTTAAGCACCACACTTAATAATAATGGTGTTTCTCCATTCCTGACGTTAGAGATATGCCCTCAATCTTTTCCACTGTATATTGTCATGTTAGCATATAATATAACGTTATCTATAGCTTAATGTTAATTGAAGGTGTGTTAGGTATACTAGGTTGAAATATGCTTCTTGTGCTCCAGATGTTACAGTGAGCTTCATCAAGGAACATTTCTGATTGATCAGAATAATCACATGATTTCAGAGGATATTGTTTTACACTTTAAAAATATTAAAGATTCCCCTTAGGTCTGATAAAGACTTTCAACAAATGGAAATGGGGAGTCCCATTCACAAAGCTTCAAAAATATATATATCTAGAGGTAGACCTACAAGGGGAGGAAAAATCACTACTATGAAAACTTCAAAACACTGAGGAAGAAACTAGATGGTGGGAAGACTGCTCAGGCTCAGGTTCGGGGAGAGGGTGGAATTAAAATTGTTGACAAGACTCTATTACCTAGAAAGATCTGTGCCTTGTTTCAATAGTCATCAAAATAACAATTGTGTTCCTCACAGAGGTAGAGGAAACTATCTTAAATTTCCCAATGGAAGCACAAAAGACCTCAAGTAGCAAAAGCATCTGAAGCAGAAGGAACATCATTAGTTTTCTAAAACTAGTACAGACCCACAGCAACAAAAATGGCTGAAACTGGTGCAAAGACAGCCACACTGACCAATAGATCATTGGACTCAGAGAAAAAGTCACACATTCACAGCCACCTAATTTGTGGCCAGGGTGTTCTTAAAATGGGGATAAGAGAGCCTCCAACAGTGCTGGGAGCCTGAATACGAATGTAGCCAGAAAACAGCCTTATCTCTGACTCTAATCATCAATTCAGACGCAGTGTAAGACACAAAGCTCTAAAACCAGTAGAGACAGCCACAGACAAGGTACATGGAGATGTGTGCACAGGCAGGGACTCTCTGAGAGAAGCCCATGTTACTAGTTCAATAAATAAGATCAAGTCCTGACGGTTGAGACTGGTTGAAATTCAAATGGTTCAGCACAGCAAAGAAAATAATCAACAGAATGAGGACAGCCTAAAGAATGGAAGAAATTCTCTTCCAACAATATATACAACAGAAGATTTATCCAGAATGTATAAAGAACTAGAAAAATTAAATGTACACACAAAAACCATTCAATCAGTAAGTGACCTAGTGAATAGTTCTCAGAGAGAAAAATACACATGACCAGTGAGTATTTGAACTTGTTCAACATTTTTTAACTGTCAAAGAGATGCTAATTAAAGCTACAATTAGATTCTATCTCATATCAGCCAGAAGGATTATCATCAAGAAAATAAAGTACAACGATCATTGGTTTACACACAAAGGATGAAGTCCGCCCACCATTGGTATGTGTGCATCCATGTACATTGCCACACAATGCACAACAGCCAAGATATGGAACCTGCCAAGAGGTCTAGTGACAGAAGACTGATGAGGAAAATGTGGCCATATGAACAGCAGAGCCTTACCTGGCGGGATAAAAGTATTCCACTTACAGGAAATGAATGGAACTGGGGGCCATTATGTTAAGCAGAATAAGCTAGACTCTAAAAGACAAATGTAGCATGTTTTAAACCACACATATTCAATATGTGGGACATAAGAACTAGAAGAGACATTACCCAAGGGGGACATGAGGTCTAATGGGAGGGAAGAGATGAATGAGGAGTAGTGTGTGTGACACACAAGAAGACTGGTGAAAAGGAATCAGCAAGCTGGGAGGAGGAGGACAGAGGAGGAAAATTAGCAGGTGAGTACCAATGAAGTAGAATGATGTGTGCGTGTATACATATATCCCTGTGTGTGTGTGTGTGTCTGTGTGTGTGTGTGTGTGTGTGTGTGTGTGTGTGTGTGAGAGAGAGAGAGAGAGAGAGAGAGAGAGAGAGAGAGAGGCAGACAGACAGACAGACAGACAGAAGGACTATTGGCAAGTGGATAAAAATGAAGCATAATGGAGCATATCATCAAAATATCAACATGAAACCCATGACTTGCCCCCTAACTGAAAAAGTCAACAATGATGATCATTCAGATGTCAGAAAGGCCAGCCAAGCTTTGGGTAGAACCTAGCAGGCTCTTGCTCTCAAAGAATAAATGTGTGTGATTATTTTGAGCAGGTGGGCCGTGTCAATGTCAGGTGAATATATATTCTTATTATGAGCCAGAAATTCTATTCCTTTTCATGCAGATTAATTTACATGCTCATCACAGGGTTTGCACAAAATGTCTGTGGAAGCCCAGAACTCCGCAGCGGCTGTGCACACTAGCACTGGATCTGCAGAATTCAGGCCCTCCTCACAGCATCACAGCGGGGGTGGGAAGAAGGACTCCTGTGTCCCTATCACACATTGCTAGTCTGTTGGCAACCGACAGATTCTGGTATACAGTTGTGTACCTACTGTGAGCCCACCAGGCTCTGGTGGTTAGTTCTGAACTTGAGATCCCACAGACTGCCCTGATTATACTCTGTGAGACACTAACAACCAAAACTAGCAAATAAGGGAAAAGGTGTCTGTCATGGAGAGGTGGTTGGTGTGAGAGTGAAACTGGGAGGGAAGAGATGAGTTAAAATGCACAGAGTTCATGCATGAAATTGTGAAGGAACCACAAACTAAAAAAATATGTAAATTACCCATTATTCCCAAGAAAATATTTTTGTGCTCACAAAATGTAATACTGTAGAGCCATAAGAACACCTGAAATATAGGCAATGTGCACAAGCATGTTTAGGAAAGAAAATGTGGCATGTGACTGTCACTCAAAGCCTCCCTCTGGGTTTAATAGCCAGGTCAGTGACGGCCATTGTGAGGCTGTGGCTACAGCAGGATTCGGAGGATTTTCCAAATACCAGTTACATTCTTATTCTTGATGTAGGCTCTAGTTACCTAGGTATACCCAATTCACAATAACTCATTGATCTGAACCACTGGGGCTCATGCTTTTCCGTGTCTTCTACATCAGTAAACTGTTGCTCACAGGGGAGAAAAGAAAAGCCACCACAACCAACCAGGATCATAGTGAGTGAAAGATTACGGTCAATTAACTCACAATTCATGTATGCCTCCTGTAATTAGAGCACGTCAGTCTTCCCGCTCAGGGTTTTACTTGAGAGGAATGCTGTCCTGCCACAAGGGGGTTCCCTTGCTACACTCCACTGCCAATGATCACTGCTTTTCTCTAGATGTTTCTCTGGGTGTTTGGGTATATATTGTCAGCTTATCGTTGACAATCTGACAAGGCCACGCTGCTGAAACTGTCAATGAGATAGAACCTACACAAAACGGCCCGCAGGCGGCCATTTAACAGCTCCTGGCACATATTTCTTTAAAACCTGTCTCCTTATTGCTAGAAAGTCCATCTTAGTTTAAGACTAAAATCTCCCATTTGTAATTTGTGGCTTTCGTGTTTGCTCTGACTCTTATAATCCAATGCCTCTGTTGTTGACAGAGTATAAAACTTCTGTTAAGCAAGAGAAGTATTTTCATTGCTTACATCCTGCCTTGCACACTCCTTGACCTGATAGAAACAAAAAACAACACAGATGGGGTGCTAGTAGCCAAGTGTTGACGCATTTAAACCATTTGTAAAGGCTCAACTGCTAATCTTTATTAACTTTCTGTTAAAGTTGGATCATTCCTACTTATCACCATAGTTTTTCCCTGACTCTTACTAAGCTAGGTCCCTCAGGTCTTAAGTTATGACAAATAAACTGAGTGCTTCCTACCTCATAATATCACTAGTACACAATAAAACTCCAACAGCATTCATCAGTTCAACTTGGTGAAACAGTACATTCGACAGAGACATCTAAATCCAAACAAGTGTAAGGTAGACTTACCTTTCCCCATTTTGTCCAAATATGTTCTAGAACACTTTTGTTTTCCTGCAATGTACACACGCTGTCCCTGCGGTGTTATCTGCTTTTAGGTCTAGTAAAATCTGCTGACAAAGAGAATTCATCCATTTCACCAAAACCTGGTTTCAATTAATTTGATGAAATGAAGATCACAATTTTTAACTTAAGCTTGTTAGTTCTTTCACTGATTCTCTGAACAAATATAGAATACCAGCATGGTGTGCTAGCCTCTTAATAAGAGATAGAGTAGATAAGGGTTGATTAAGACTCATACGAACCAGAGCCAGAGCTCCCCCTCTCCCAGAGCTCCCAGGAACTAAACTACCAACCAAAGAGCATACATGGGCGGGAGGGGACCATGGGTCCAGCTGCATATGTAGCAGAGGATGACCTTGTCAGACATCAATGGGAGGAGAAGTCCTTGGTCCTGTTGAAGGCTCTTCTCCCCAGTGTAGGGAAATGCCAGGGTGGGAGGCAGGAGGGAGTGGGTAGATAGGAAGTGGAGCACCCTCATAGAGCCAGGGGTAGGGAGGATGGGATAGGGGGTTTCCAGAGGGGAAACTTGGAAAGGAGATAACATTTGAAATGTAAATAAGTAAAATATCCAATAAAAAGACAGTCTGGCTTTCAGGAAAGTTTATTTTCAATAGCAGGATAAAATGATAATTTCACATGACAAACAGAAGCAAATATGTGTGTGCCAACAGTGAACGCAGGCTTACTCTGTTGTATGGTTATAATGAGAAATAATACTTTGGATAAGAGTTTCAGGGAGAAGCAATCGATTTCTGAGGCAACAACAAGCAAGACAGAAGAAAGTGACGTGGAGAGCATCCATGTAGACAGAGAGGTAGGAGAGTATCCAGTGTAGACAGAGGTAGGTAAGCACAGGGAAACCAGACCAGATGGGGCTTGCAGGCCACATCCAGGAATTTGTGCAAAATTCCAGTTGGATGAATTGCGTACTATGGTTGTTCTATTAGAGGCCTCATCATGGTTGCTGGAAGAAGGTGGGTCAAAGTAGGAGGTTGGCAAAAACAGGTGGCAATTCAAGTGGGCTCTAACGGGTTGATCAAGGGTTATGATGGTAGGGATGAAAGCAAATGAAAATGCACAAAAGTATTTTGGACATGAAGCAAAAATGACTGGCAGTGGTTTGTATGTGAGAGTGGAATGGGGAAAAAAGACTAAGTTTTTGCTAAAGAAGCTAACCGTATTTTATGAACCATTTTATGAATCAAAGAGAAACTGAAGACAAATGAGACTTGTCAGAGAGACCAAAAAAATGCATCTTGAACATACAAGGCCCACTGTTAGCAGACACAGGGTAGCTGAAGCTCCCATAGGAACATCTCCCTTCTGCTGTTTCACCTTTATCTCTTGCGGACACCGGTGAGCTGCTTCGTGAAAATGCCAGCCTGTCCCAAAAGTAGAAGTGCATCCCTCTACTCACAACTACGACCCAGAGGGTAGCTTCACTTCTGCCAAACTCTGTCCGTCTCATTTCCTTCCCCAGAGATGCCCACAAATCCAGGGTCGCACGGCTGTTTCTTATCTATTTTTGAACTCCTGAATCATAGCTAATAACTCCGTAAAACACATTTACGGTGCAGAGGATTCATAAAGGAAATGGCACCCATTACAAAACGCCAACCAGATGTGGTGGCGCAGCCCTACCTTACTGCCACGCACACTGTGGGGCAGGGCAGGTAGAAAGATAAGCCAGCCTGATCCATTCAGGGAGTTTGAAGCCAGCAAGGACTACATAGAGAGACTGTATCAAAACAGCAGGAATAAATAATTAATTAGTTTACCCTCAGATCCACCCCATCTGCAGACACCAAACCCAGACACTGTGACTGATACCAAGAAGCACTTACTGACAGGAGCCTGGTGTAACTGTTCCCTGAGGGGCTCTGCCGGCACCTGACCAATACAGATGCGGATACTCACAGCCATCCATCAGACTGAGCACAGGGACCCCAATGGAGGAGTTAGAGGAAAAACTGTAGGAGGTTTTCAACCCCACAGGAAGAACAACAATATCAAACAACCAGATTTCCCCGGAGCTCTCAGAGACTAAACCACCAACACATGGAGCGACCCATGGCTGCAGTTGCATACGTACCAGAGAACAGCTTTATCTGGCATCGGTGGGAGGGGAGGCCCTTGGTCTTGTTGTGGCTCGATGCCCCAGAGTAGGGGGATGCTAGTGCAGTAAGGCAGGAGTGTGTGGGTGGGAGGTGGAGCACCCTCATAGAAGCTGGGTGGGTGGGGGATGGGATAGGAGTTTTGTGGAGAGGAAACCTGGAAGGGGGGATAACCTTTTAAATATAAATAAAGAAAATAACCAATAAAAAAATAAAGAAAAATAAATGTGTTACAGAAACTATAAATAAATAAATAAATAAATAAATAACTTTCAAAGCCCCCCCCCCACACACACACACAAAGAATCCTTAAGTGTTAAGGGTAGATAACCAATGTTTGTCTCTTTATATTTGTTTTCCCCACTAATCTCCAAAGTAGAGTCAAATTTTCATCACCAAACCAGTTTGAGAACTAGAAAGATTCAGTGGAAGGCAACTAGACACCACTCTAGTCTCATGCCCTACATGTCATATAAGGGAGGGTACAACGATCCACATGTTAATTTCTGTCAAAATATGAAATGGGACAGCACAGAGAGGGGAGCTGGGCTCAGAGACAGAAACACAGGCAGGAAGAGGGATCATGGGGTAATACATGTGCAGCCAGGGTTGCAAACATTCACTTCCGTGTCTTAGTCACTCCAATCTTGAGCTGATGTAACAGAACATATAGATTCAACAGCTTATGAACCACAGGAATTTATTTCTGCCATTTCTAGAGATTGAGAAATCCAAGGTCAAAGCACCTTCAGATTTGCTCGCTGGCGTCCTCGGTAGCAGCTGTTTCCTCAGTGACCTTGAATGGAGGATTCTTTCTGGCCTCTTTTGGACACCTGTGAACTTCGATCACAAGGGCCATGGTCAATGGCTTAGCCTTTCCCAAAGGCACATCTCCTAATACCCTCACTTTGCAGAGGAAGATTCCAACAGGAGTTGGGGAAAAAAGAAAATATAACCCATGTATATACTATACACACATCATATACACATATATACACACATATACATAGACACACATATATACACACATATACATAGACACACATATATGCATATATACACACACATACACATGTTGCTTTTTCTTTCAAAAAATGGACATGAAATCACTTGGCTCTTGGAATTAATGAAAAGCATTCAGACTCCCCCCTGATAAACATTGTTTGATAAACATATACACGAGAATAATAAACGCTGATGAGATGGCTTAGTGAGTAGAGGAACTTACATCAGGCTGACATCCCAGGATATGATCTGATTCCATTACTTGAAACTGTAAGAGAACCAAGTCCTAAAATGCCCACTGACCCACACATATGCCTGCACAAAAAGAATGGCAAAATCATAAATGATGGATTTATGACGGAATCATGATGCCTGCAGAGCACCTCCTAGGAGCCACCTGACAGGACCTCTCACATGACCTCTCCCCCTCATGGTGTCCTGTGAGACCCTGACTCTCAGGAGGACACAAGGATGTTCAGCTAAGTAGGCTTTCTTCTCAGTCTAGATTCCTCAGACCTTAATCACTAAGATGATTTCCGGCTCTCACTCAGTTCCACATCCAGAATTAATGAAGAATAGTCTGATGAAGAATCCATCCAGGAGAATTCATTTTTGTATATAGGGAATATTTTTCAACAGTGTATAATCTTAATGCTTACTTATATTTCAACATAATAATTAATGAAAGGTCTTGGTGTTTTAGGTTTCTATTTAAAGGCATTTATACTCTTTAGATTGCTAATATTTTCATAATATGGTAAGTATTATAGTTATTTGATATTTTGACTAAATTTTATTTATAAATTCAGTATGTGGATGGGCTGTGTTCAGTTGATAGAGTTTGCCTAGCATTCAGAAGATCCTAGGTTTGATACTCACCCCTCCATAAAAATCAGTTCAATATATCTAGGAACTAATGTGCTTATTCCCCACAGCTCTTGTTAGGATTTTTCAAAACATTAATATCAAATTCTTCTTTTATATATTCAACATAGGCAAAACCAATCCAGAACTACAATACTAACTACAGAACAGATCCCATTTCATTTCAAATTTTAAATTCATACGTTGAAATCTCACAGTTCCAAAAATCCCTCATTGAATTTTATTGGTTATTAAATTATCTTCAAGTCCTTGCTTGGATTACATAAGGGATCATGACCAAACTGTGTAGAATAAAACTCCATCTTCAGACTTGGCAGTAAGCACCTTTACCCACTGAGCCATTTTGCTGGCTTTTGAGAGGCTTATGTCATTCTCCTTTGTAACCTGGTCCAGTGACACTCTGTCATTTGTGAATGGTGCAAAACTTATTAAGGCCCAAGTCCCGACAGACCGTGAAAACTTTGATTGTATCCACCTGAGCTGCAGTGTTACAGTCTCCACCGCACTGAATGCATTTGTGCCTGTGCACCCTTGAATCCATCCTTCTCTGTGCCCAGAGTGAGCTTTCTCCTTCTTGTCTTCTACTAAAGTAACTGCCACACAAAACACTTTAGGGGTCACCACAAGGAAAGGAAGGTCATTTTAATAACAACAAATTATAAATGATTCCAATTTTTATGTGAAAACTAGTTCCAGGGACTCCTGTTTGAACAAATCAAAGAAAGAGGTATCCATATATCAATCAGTGGGTTTCAAAGTGCTTTGCAAATCTTAAGTACAAATTCATTAAGGCTAAAGACTAACAGGTATTTTCTAATTAGTTATAGCCAATCTAGGCTTTCCTGTTGCTTTATGTATTCTTTTGAAGGGAATATTGGTTACCCAGTTTTCACAGTGTAAAAATTAATACAGTTTTAATCTGTGGTTTTTAAAATAGCATGAATCGAAAGGAGTTCAGCAAATATTTGTTAAATGGGAAGGTAGGACAAGGGTTTCTCTAGAGAAGATATTGTGTTACAATTACACTGGGTTATCAAGACACTGGGACATCTATTTTGAAGGGCATGGCATGTGGAAATCAGTAACCAAGACATGCTGTTTCTACTGATGGAAAAAGACAAACCCTCTACCAATGCTCTGTTCCACTGCTCCTTCTTTCTGCCTGATGATATCATGGGAAATGCTAGGGTGTGATGGCCCGCGTGTCCTTATAGACAGTCTTAGTGGGGCAGACTTCAAATGATGCATACGCTTCCTTATTGTGGAGAAACTTGATTTCACCCAGCCTGTCCTCCCCGACACCACTTTCAAATGTTCAAATATTTGAGACAAAGGGGGCCATTTCTCATTCAAACTGCCACATGTATTCACCAAGAGGAATACACGTTCAGAAAGCTGGGAACCCAAATAAAATTATGCTTGTGTTTTTATGCTACAGAATAAGTGTATAATGGGGTACTGACAGTGAAACTCTAAATTACCTCTATCTTAATAGCTATTAAACTGCTTCCTATAACTTTAAAAGATCTTTACAAGTATCGTGCTTTGCTGTGTAAAGTTTGATGAAAGAACTAGAACTAGATAATAAACGAACATATACGTACCATATAAAATCATATACGTACCATATAAAATCATATGATTTTACTCAGCTATCAAAAACAACGAGTTTATGAAATTCGTAGGCAAATGGTTGGAACTGGAAAATATCATCCTGAGTGAGCTAACCCAATCACAGAAAGACATACGTGGTATGCACTCATTGATAAGTGGCTATTAGCCCAAATGCTTGAATTACCCTAGATCCCTAGAACAAACGAAACTCAAGACGGATGATCAAAATGTGAATGCTTCACTCCTTCTTTAAATGAGGAAAAAGAATACCCTTGGCAGGGAAGGGAGAGGCAAAGATTAAAACAGAGACTGAAGGAACACCCATTCAGAGCCTGCCCCACAGGTGGCCCATACATATACAGCCACCCAATTGGACAAGATGGATGAAGCAAAGAAGTGCAGACCGACAGGAGCCGGATGTAGATCGCTCCTGAGAGACACAGCCAGAATACAGCAAATACAGAGGCGAATGCCAGCAGCAAACCACTGAACTGAGAATAGGACCCCCGTTGAAGGAATCAGAGAAAGAACTGGAAGAGCTTGAAGGGGCTCGAGTCCCCAAAAGTACAACAATGTCAAGCAACCAGAGCTTCCAGGGACTAAGCCACTACCTAAATACTATACATGGACTGACTCTGGACTCTGACCCCATAGGTAGCAATGAATATCCTAGTAAGAGCACCAGTGGAAGAGGAAGCCCTGGGTCCTGCTAAGACTGAACCCCCAGTGAACTAGACTATGGGGGGAGGGCGGCAATGGGGGGAGGGTTGGGAGGGGGACACCCATAAGGAAGGGGAGGGGGGAGGGGGATGTTTGCCCGGAAACCGGGAAAGGGAATAACACTTGAAATGTATATAAGAAATACTCAAGTTAATAAAAAAAAAATCATATGATTAAGGAAAAAGGGTTGAACAGATTCCAGATTCTGAAATACAATTCAAGATGTGTGACTACAAAATACTAATTCAATATTGTCAATTCAGTGTAGGCTAGAAATAAGGAACTAGGATGAATAGAGAAAATATTATTGTTTTTTAATATTGCCATGATATTGGAGGTAGTATTTTATTAATTAAAAAATACACGTGTGCTATTGCATGGGGTTTTTTGTTATTAATTATATTGGTTTCTTCCCCTCTTCTTGACTAGGCACTGTTATTTTTTACCACTGTGATAAATTACCATGACCAAAAGTTACTTATCAAAGAGTTTATTCTGGCTTATTATTCCAGAGGGGAGAGTCCATAATAGTAGGGGGAGCATGGCAGCTGGCAACCACAGCAGGAAGCTGAGAGACCACATCTTCAACTACAAACACAAAACAGAGTAAACTCAAAGTAGGCTGAGAATGTAAACTCCCAAAGTCCATAGTTCTCCAGCAAGGCTACCCCTCTTAAAAGTTCCATGATTTCCCCAGCAGCACCACCAATAGGGACCCAAATGTTCAAATATTTGAGCCTAGGATAGGCATTTATCAATCAAAGCGCCACATACACTCACCAAGTTTTCGAGGTGTGTGGATTGTTGGGTTACTCTAAAAAGCATCTCCTTATTTTGTCTGTTTTCTAAGTTTTCGGTTTTCATTTTCTCTACTTGGTTGTGACACAGACGGTGTTCCCCCTATACAACTGGAACTTTCCTTAACAGTGGGACAGTGTGGAAATTGTGACAGACTCTCCTCTTCACAGAAGTCTTCTTGGCATTTCTGAGAGAGCATGACAACTGTCAACCTTTTACGGCACTTACCAACAGATGTCACACATTGCTCTAAACATCATTATACTGCTTCTAACCTAAGAAATACAAGTACGGTGATCTTCTGTCCTTCCTCCCTTCCTGTAGTTCAAACATTAACTGAAACGAAAGACCACAGTCTATTGATAAACACGGTCAGTGATGTGACATCACATTCAATAGCAACAAAGTCAATCCCTTCAAAGTCAGTAGGACAGTACTGGCTAAAATTAGTAGCAATAATTTTAATACTAAATTTGATTGTTACTTAATAAATGAAATAGATCTTGACGGTTGTCACTCTGAATACTGTTCTTAGAAGAAAAAAGTCACTTCCCCACTCAAATCCTAGAAGATCCTTTACATACAGATCGCCCGGGGGCAGTGAGAATATGTGTGCACTTGATGATATGTTGACACCAAGACCAGACTTCAAAATGTAAGGGAGCTGGAGACTTGGCAACCTTGGCCTTCCTGAACCCCTCAACAGTGAATGTGCCTCATGATCATTGAGATCTTCAAGCCCTCCATAATTTCTTGATGAGTACTAGCTTTTGTGCATCCACATCAGAAAAAGAAAGGAAGGAAGGATGAGAAAAAAAGAAAGAAATCACGGGACTCTAGATGTAGCTTTTGCTTTAATTTTTTCAAGATAAAGTAAAATCAACTTACTTTGCTTTTAGAACACATAGCTCCATCATAGACTTTGAACTATGTAGTCACAGGCTGCTGCGGAGTCCTAGAGGCATATAGAATCCTTTCTCCTCTGCCGTGGTGTCTACTATTGGTCATCTACCGTTTATTCTTATTGTTCCTAGCCCCAGTGACAACACTGATTTACACTGATTCTCCAGCCTCTGGCCTCTGTGCAAGATCATAGCATCCACTGACTCAGATCCGGCATGTGCAGGCATGATTTCCTGGAAGAAAGGGAGACCAAGCACCTGACGCCCACTTGATAGGGAAGCTTACTAAGCTCATAGCAGAATCTTCATTCCCAGAGCCTTCTACCACTACACACACACACACACACACACACACACACACACACATACACACATACATACAAACACATACCACACCATACACACACACATACACGCACACCATACATTCACATTATACAACACACACATATACACACATACACACACACATATACACACATATATACACACACACAACACACACACACATACAAACACATACCACACCATAAACACACAGATACACGCACACCACACACTCACATTATACAACACACACATATACAAACGCATACCACACCATACACACACACATACACACACACAAACACATACCACACAATACACACACACACATACAAACACATACCACACCATACACACACACACACACATACACCCACAAACACATACCACACAATACACACACACGTACATGCACACCACACACTCCCATTATACAACACACACGCACAACACACACACACACAACACACACACACACACACACACACTTATTCCATTCTCTGTCCTGGAGAAAAAAACTGCCTCTGCTATAGTTCAGATCAGTGAAACTAGGAGGTTTATTTCTCAATTTGTGTAGTAAAAAAAAAAAACCCTCCTGGTGTTTTCTATTCACATGTAAATTGATTCACCCATTTTTCCCCACCACTTCAACTTTATGAAGAAAATACAATAGCTTCAAATAATTAGACATCTTTAACACTTCTGGTACCAAAGACAAAATAACTTTGTACCTGAGATTTATTGTCCCAAAGGCTGAAGTTTTCATAGGTTTTTATTTGCTGTGATGACCTCCATGACCAAAACCAACATGAGAAAGAACAGCCACCATCAGGGAAGCCAAGGCAGGAGCCTAGACACAGACTCTGCACAGAGGCCATGGAAGAGCTGCCTACTTGGAAGGTTTGCTTCTCATGGCGCACATGGCTTGCTTGCTTATACAACGCAGGTGATCCTCATGGGTGGCACCACCCACAGTGAAGTGCATTGTCCCATATCAATCGTTAATCAAGAAAATGATCCATAGACTTGCCGATAGGCCAATATGATGGGACCAATTTCTCAATTGAATTTCTCTCCTCTCGGGTGGACCTGACTTTGTGTCACATTGACAAAAGCCAACCAACAGAGCAACGAAGTGTTTCCCAGGAGTTCTGCTGTATCTGTCCTTGAGTACATAGTGTGATGCTCCCTAAGACATTATAGTGCAACGATAAATCATATGTTTGGTATTGTTGCAAAAAGCCGATGGAGAGACTTCTTCTGTGGCATTGTATCTGATTGCTCAGGGGGAAACACTCAGATTGTTCCTGAAAAACTGGAATGATTGATTTTTAGAAAAAGATCCTCAATACCTATAACAATAGGCACCACAGCGCTACCCTTGCACCAGAAATAAAAATCACTTTAATGTGTAACGTATAAGTGACACAGTAGGAATAGAGCAAACATCTTGCAGTAAAATCCTATTTGTGTAAAATGCTACAGAGTGGACAAGTGTTGGTAGGCTTTGATTGGTTTTGTTTTTTTGTTTTCTAAAATAAAAAAACATTTAAGATTTACACTCCAAAGGGACCCCTATGTTTATACACCACCATATTTAAGCATATCCACAAAATAGCTTGCTAAGACATTAATTGGGATTATGAATCCCTACTTCAAATTGGGAAAAGGTGGCAACTTAAATGTTGAGACTGCCAATTCACAAAATTTCCCATTGATTGGGATTTTTAAAAATATTTACATTAACAGCTATCAATTTCAGCATATATATCCTATATATTTTGTTATATTTCTTTGTAATAGGGTCGTTTTGTTGGTACCATTTCGAAGTGAGATTTTGGTGGGATTTTTAAAATGTCAAGCTCTAATTGTCCATTAGTGATACAGTGATTGGCGTTTATCTGAAGATCTTGTAGTCGGTGACATTGTTAATCTCATCTCTAAATCCTAAGAAACATTGTGGATTTTTCCATGTAGATGAATCGAGAAGAGAGGGAGCTGTGCTTCTCCAGCCGTTCCCATTTACAAATACATCCCCACCGTCCTCTGCAGACCCACGAACTCTGTAAGCTTTTTCTCAAGTTACTGAAACAGAGATTATGACCAATAATACTCATAAATTTGATCAGTGTGCTTTTGTGCCTCTTAAAGAAGTAGCAATTATATTAAAGCAGCTGAAATTTAATGAGCAGATTTCTGCACTGTGCCATGCGGTTCTTGTCTCTAGGCCCACAGAGCCACCCTTGCCTGCTAACTCACACATCAGACTCCATCGTTCTATCTCTGTACCTGCCTCTTCAACCTGATGTTTTATTTAATTACATTTATAAGAATGATAATCTTCATTCCCAACTGAGTGTTTAAATTATCCACACAAATCTTTGTTTTGTTTCCTGAAACTAGACATCTCTTAAATAATCCACCATAATCCCTATACTTTCTATATTTTTCTCTTTTTTCTTTTCTTTCTTTTTTCTGAAAAGGGGGGTAGGTTTATAGAGAGCCAGATATTCGGATTTCCAGCTGAATTGTTTTTTATAGATAATATAAAATGCACAGTCATTTCTCTCTGACTCACTACTCGGCCCATCCACTGGATGACTGGTCATCATTCCTCCCTGCTCCGGGCCTTCCCTTTTAGCCAGGAAGAGAATCCATCTACAAAGATATGTTATAGAGCAGATGGTGGAAATTTTAAGAGGAAATTAGATGATTAACTCTTTTCTCAGCAAGTTCCTTTCTGCTGACTACCCATATAGCTGTGATTGAAGTGGTTCCTGGCTGAGATAGACCTCTACCTCGCTGTTGTGAGGAATTATCCACTTTGCTTTCTCAGTGGCAGATTTTGTACTGGTCCCTTGTTTTCGGACTGTTTCTCTTAATCTGTTAAGTTTCCATTCTGGATTACCATTAAACAGTGCCATAAACAAGAATTCACTTTTTATACTTCTGAGAACTGATAGGCTGATGTTAAGGTGCCAGCCCATCCTGTGTCTGGTAAAGTCCAGCATCCACATCTGAAGATGGCTATCTTCTCCTTAACTCTTCTCACAAGCTCACAAGAGAAAGACAACCCTTCTCTTGTCTCTTCTCACATCAGGAATAATCTCACTGTGGGGGGTCCCACCCCGGTCACCCACATGTAACTAGTTACCAACAGTCCCTTCTTCTACCTTCCACTAGAGTGGGGATTGGAGTTTCGGTATCTGAATTTAGAGAAATGCTAATGTTGAGTTCATATAATTGTTGTTGATATTACTTAGTAATATTTTATTTTAAGTTATAAAGTGAGATTTCAGAGTTTCCTAGAAGCTAACCAATTATCTCAGGTACATAGGTATGGTGTGATTTCATACACACACACACACACATACACACACACACATACACACACACACACATACACACACACACACACATAATACATGAGAGAGAGAGAGAGAGAGAGTATTCTGTCATAGCTGAGTAAGTTAAAGTAAAATCAAGAGGTCAAATTATTGCTAGAATGTCTAGTACATAGAACTATACCAATACTTAGGGGTCTTAGGGGTCCAGTCATATAACAATGCAGCCCTTAGATATCTATAAAAAAGTATCAAGATAAAAAAAATAAAAATACTAAACAGTCCCTTATGCCCACTCATAAAATGGAGACTATCTTTATTTATTATGTAAGAATCATTTATTTCCTCTCCACCCCTCCACCAGTTTATTTGTTTAATCATTTGTATCAATGTACAATATATATAGTATATTATTGCACACTATATAATACATTGTATATGTTGTTCATTCTGTATAAGCTGATTTCACGTTGGTGTCTTTGTCTCTTTAACACAGGGCAGTTCTTGGTTTTACTTCCGGTGCTGTGAGATTCTATAGGCTCCCTGAGTGTTCCCTGACCTGATCCAAGAAGCAACCATTATCCCAAAGAGCACATGACTAATTTCACTCCAATATGACACAGATAAACCAATATTTAGGGACTGGGAAAAAATTTAACATAATTAGGAACAAGCCAGCAATGTTTGCTCAGAGACTTCAGCAAGAGCAGGATGCCAAGAACCATCAGCCTGAACAGTAAGTGAACTGGATGCAGAACTGATTGAAATAAATGAGACTGCAGTTGGCAGGTCGGTGGGAGATGGGGAAATGGGACTTAGAGTTGGGGTATTATTAAAATTCATTCTTCTAGGAAAGTTGAGTTCTTACCACAGTCCGTGGAGTTGCTATGTGTCCTTGGGAAAACAATTCATGTAAAGAGAGTGGAGAACTGCTTAGTATGAATGAATCCCACTACCGCTGCCTGCCTATTTTCTCAGAACTGAAACGCTTCTCTTATGAGGAAGAAGGAAGCTCACACACTTACCCACCTCAGGAAGCTCAAAGATGACAGGGTTCACAAGGCCTCTCCCCAAGCTTAAAAGCAGTGAGCAATTGCAGGGGAGACAAGCCTATAGATTCCGTGTGTGCGCGCGCGCGCGCGGGTGTGTGTGTGTATGTGTGTGTGTGTGTGTGTGTGTGTGTGTGTGTGGTGTTGAATTTTTTTGTTATGTTGCTAATATTATTTTTGTTTGTTAGCTGGGCTCCTTTTGTTGGTGTTTTATTTCCTTAAGAATACCATTTAGATTATATTAAAACTTTAATAAATAAGTCCCTTCAGGATGAGATTTGATTGTCAATTTACTTTTATTTTGTTTTTTTCCCCCACTGATGCCATTCTAATCCCACTTAGCAGAATCCATTGTAATAATTTACTTGCCATAGAACAAAAATATTAACCTCCCGTCTTATTTGGAAATAAGTACTCACTGCTCATCTAGAAAGCCAACACGGATTAAAGAGATTTTTACTGCAGTCGGAAGTTACTTTAAAAGCAACTGGACTCAAACAAGAGTGGAAAATACCAAGATCAAAGAAGAAAAATATTATAAACATTGGAATTATAGAGAGGAAAACATAAAATCAATCCAAATGGCTTTGAATTCTTTCAAGAAGAAAGGAATGGAGAGAGACACCAAAAGAGAGATTGAGCTACAGAATCAAACTCCAGGCAATATCCTAAGAGACAAGTGTAGAAATTTTGTCTGTTTTCTGAACAATCTTTCTGAAGCTAGTAAGAGACTAGAAAGCAGCTACCCCTTGTTTCTCCACTTTTGGGGATTGTTTTTATACAACTTCTTGTCTGTGTTCTTTCTGTATTTTCTTACTCAATTTGCTTAGGGTTAGGGAAAACTCAGGGTAGGTATGAAATGGCCAGTACGAAAATGGTGATGAAATATTGCATTTTTGCAAAACTGCTTTGTTCTTTGTGCATTTCGTGCCACAACATGTGGCTGGTTACCACATGTTCAAGTAGAGCATTTCCCCAAGTGTGCCCTTCACACTAGCCTGATGCCTTCATCTGCAATCCCATGACAAATAATTCCCTCCTACTGCCCCAGACTTACCGAATCAGTCAGTGTGACTGGTCACAGTAATCTGATTTCGTAAAATACCCATGCCCAAGTGACACACACCAACATTTGAGACTCAGTTCCTATGTGTCAGTCACTGTAGCTTCATATTAATGTCACTGTCTGTACTGCTGCTATAAACTGGATCCTCAGAGTTAAGATTCCCCAGAACTCATATAAAGGTCAGCCAGGCAGCCATAGTGGCTCCCCTGTAATTCTTGCCTTGCAAGATGAAGACAGGGAATTCTCTGAGCAAACTAGCCAGACTAACTGAAGTGATGATCCCTGAGTTCAACTGAGAGACTCTGCTTGAATAAATAAGGAGGAGAGGGACCAAGAAAGTCTCCTGACATCAGTCTTGAACTTCTACACAAAAGCATCCATGTGTGTTACCCACACAAATGGGTTGCACACATGCACACGTACACGCACACACATGAATATACCATACTTGGAAAAAACAAAAATCCTAATGACAATCTCAAGTTGGACATTCTTTAAAGAATATAAATAAATGGGAAAGGGGGGAGGTGACTTTTTTGCTTCTCGATACCATTACATAAGACGAATGTACCATAATTTCAACAATTTTCATCTTGTAGACGTTACAAGTTTCTCAGTACTTACAAACAATGACTCCTAGAAATTACTCATGCCTAAACTAAGAAACAAAATCAAACCAGTAAGTGGTTCTTGTTTAATGCTTTTAAGAAGCTAGAAGTGGTTTATTTTTAATCTATGTTGAAATCATTGATGCAGCCTACCAGTCATTTCCGAGCTGTGGGGTATTTTATCCCACCCTTACCTGTCCCCATTGAGATCAGACAGCTGCATCACTTGCTTTATCCGGAGATGGGTGAGTGAAGTTCATCCCTCTAACCAAGGCCTTAACAACCTGTTAGATGTTTCACACTCTCCTCCCTCTGGAATGAACGGCAGCATGGAATGGTGGCGAATTCATGTTTGAGTCCTCTGAGCCCAGTGACCAAATTGCTGACTAGACAGGAGCCACAGGCAAAGAACACAGCTTTGTGGGGACTACAGCTCTGACGTTTGAGGCTGTTTGATATGATGGACTTCTGTAGACTACTTGACTGTCCTTACCCCACCAGATTTTAGAATCAGTGAAATCTGAACTATGGCCTACCTAGGGAAAGTGAAGCTCAGACAAAAGAACCACAACCGTCACCAAAAAGAGGGCAGGAAAGGAGAAACAAAAGCATGAAAAGCACATTGAAGTTCTTCTCTCCTGACAACACAAAGGAAAATTCCCCTGAGTTCCACATGTGTATGACTTTCTAAAGCTAACAACTCATGGTAAATATTCATCTATGCTGTTCACAAAGACATGTAAAGTTTCAAGCTAGCCAAAGCCTTTAAATGGCGCACAGTGCATATTAATGCAAGTAATGGTCTATACATATCTTTATCATTTACTCTTCTGCTACAGGTATGAAGACACGAAATGCATTTATTCACATAACAAAAAAACAAAAACAAAAACGAAAAAAACACTCACTCCCTCTTCACTTGAAATGTGTCAGTAATGACTCAAAGTGTCATGATTTACCAGGTGGTGAATTCTTCTGACAACCAGGTGAAGAATTAGGAAAACATACAGTTCCAGTCTTTATATTCTGACCCTAGAAATCGGTTCATTTGTAGCTCTTGGGGGTACACAGTAAAGCAGGCAAGCAACTGTCCACACTGTTTCATTCCACATACTTAGTGAGTGCCCTTATTCAGGGCCTAACTTCACTCTAGGCACAAAAACAAGGCAGGATTGCCTGGTAAGTCTGAGCATGAGAAAAGAAAACGATTTATTACACAACAGATATATCCATTTATGTGAGTGTTGACATCTAGGAATTCTCTGCTTTATAGACAATTAGAAGCAGCATCCTTTCTTTAGAATATTTCTATGCCCTCACTAAACCCATGAGTAAGTATCTTGCTTGGGAGTCATACCCAGAGCTAATTACAATTCAATATTCTCCCTGTACATGCAATCCTTGAAAAACGTTATATGTATTTTATCTCATTTTCATAAAAGAATTACAAAGACCCCAAAAAGGTTTAGTGTTTGTTTGCATATTAAGGTTGCAATTCTCCAGAAACCCAAAGTTCAGATAGTATGTGACGTTGTGCAGACAATAGTTTACCTCATGCTACAGGCTATAAATGTCAGAACAGAGCTTAAACACTCACATTAGTGAACGCATTGGCACTACTTGTACTCTTTATTTTAAGGGCTAAGAAAAAGCACACTTCTACTCAGCCCTATGGAAGTTATCAGTGAGCACATTCTCTATCGCTCACTGTACAGTAAACTAGGTACAACAGGCACTATAACAAACAGAATTTTAGAGTCAGGTATAACATGAAACTTTTTCAATTTTTTATATTTACACTGTGGGTTTATCCTCATCTTAAGATCAGTTTTTCATTTTGTTTTGTTCTTCTGTTTTTTTGGGTTTTTTTTTTTGCCTAAACGGTATGCTCAAGTAGCATGGATAAATCTTCCAGAATATGCACTGAGTAACTCCTTGGCTCTTCCCAGAGCCTTGCCTTCAGCACAGCATGATGTTAAAAGATGGTCTCATTGTAGACATCAAAGTAGGTAGAAGAACAATTGTGTCTGTATCAGAGGCTCTATGAAGAGACCTGGAGTCTCGAAGTTCCTTCTTACTACCTTTCCTCAGTTGGAATACATGCCAATGTTCATTGCAGAGTTATGCAAACTATAATTAGGAAAGACAGAGATTTGGTTCTTTGAGCCTCAGTTTGTGAGATAGCAACATCTTATTGCTGTAGGAAAGAAATCTGCTCTGAAAGTGCGTGAAGTGACCAAACGGTTTTCCAAACTTTGAGTACTCTTGAAGTTAAAAATGATAACACTTATGTAATGTAACATTAATCATAAATTGTAATGCCTTTTACAATCATATGCATTATACATATATACACATACATATACACACATATTCATAAACACATGCATGCACAGGGGAACTTACATACATATATGTATACATATCTACATCACAATAACCCACATATAGGTATCAGCTTACACTTAAACTGGGCACATTCTTTACAACCCCGTGCTAAATTTACACCAAAAATTGTTGTCTATTCTCTGACATATTCTCTACATAAGAATCAACTGTGTGATTGATCACTTGCCTTTAAATTAAGATTATCACATGATAGTGTGTACTCCTTTCAAATCACTACAAATAATTTTCTTTAAGTCTTCAACGAGGCTGTTTGCTTAATTTCTTTTAATTTACTAATGAGAATTTACCAAAAGCAGTAATCATATCCAATGTAAGCTACCAATCAAAAGCAGAGGTTTTTAAAAATACTATTTTGTTGAGTTTACAGGATTCCTAGAATCCGAAATTATTTTTACAGATAAAAACAGTTTTGAAAGGCTGGAGAGATGGCTCAGCAGTTAAGCAGCACTTGAAAATGATGCCTTTATTTCCTCAGATGAAGGGATGGGATGAAACCTGTTTTCTAGCTCTGTGGATACACAGCTTAGGCTGAGCCCAGAGCACTTCTTTCTCTGTTCTAATTATCCCTAGGCCTAGGCCTGAAAGCGTCTATCCTCCAAACAATCTAATCTTCCAAGCTGACTGATTCAGTCTGGCTTCTCTCCACTTCTGCCTGATTGCTTGCTTGGCCTCATACGAACTTTGTCAATAAGGTCTACTCTTCTGGCTCCTTCTCATTTTTTGGTTTGCTCTGTCTTCACCTGTATCCAGCTTGTTCTCCCTACAGCCAAACTATATAAATCTGTCCTGGTACCATAAACACACACCGCAGTCCCTCCTCCTCCTCCCCCTCCTCTCACTCCTCCCTTCCTCCTCTTCCTCCTTATCTTCATCCTCCTCCTCCTCCTCCTCCTCCTCCTTCTTCCTCTCTCTCTCTCTCTCTCTCTCTCTCTCTCTCTCTCTCTCTTTCTCTCTCTCTCTCTCCCCTTTTCGGCATCCTCTCTTTCCGTACTGTTCTCACGTGAATTGAGCACATCCTTTCTCTAACTCATTCTGTCAAAACTTTCTCTGATTCGTCACTCTGTCTGACCCTCAACTGGACATCGATTTCAAAAGTGACTACTTCCTTCTACAAACTAACTTTCCTTCACTGTTAGGGATTAAAGGTGTGTACTAAGGGTGTGTCTGTGTTACAGCCAGATTGTACTATAATCAAGAGAATGTCTGCATTCAAGCCAGATCATATAAACCTAGAAGCTCTTCGGATGTGATCTTTTGCCAGAGAAACCATGTTGGAGGTACTATTTTAAGTCTATTGAATTCACAAATTGCTGGATTAAAATTCTCTCTACAGCTGCTCTTCCAGAGAACCTGGGCTCAATTCCTAGTATCCACATGGTAGCTTATAACCATCTGTAAGGACCCGATGTCCTTTTCTGGTTTAAGTAAGTTCTAGGAAGGTACGTAATGCTCGGAAATACATTCGGGTGAAACACTCATACACATAGCAAAGAAAAAAATAGAAATTTTTAAATAAAGACAAACGATAAAAGAAAGGAATTTTTTAAATATGAAAATACATTTCTTTATAAAATATAACCACTAACCGTAGTCACTGATGGAACTAATGTTTAGAGTGATTACTGAAATTGAGTATCTTTGTGTTAAATTATACAAAGGAGAAGTGTGAATTAAGATTGGGAAACTTGGCGACAGAATCTTGTCCCTTAGCCTCGGGTTAACCACAACAGTGGATCCCAACTCCTGGCTAATTTCAGATCTTTCCACTCCTCACTGATAACACAGGCTTTTGGAAGTGTGGTTCAACTTATTTAGTGAAATTACTGTTAACAGAACTCCCTTATGCCTGTGTGTGTAAGGCAGAAACACAATAGCTCCAAGAGACTTCGAATGTGTCTTGATCGTTTTTTATTCTCTGACACAGAAATGATAGCTCAGGTAAAGCAATGTCTGCCATGTTCTTGGCATGTGTAAGTGGGATTTCAATGTTTGCATCATCCACAATAGGGCTTATGATATGCTATCATGAGCTGAATCTGTGCTAAGATAAAGCCTGTATTCCTCTACAATTTTCAGAGGAAAGGGGGATTACTTAGACACTGAAAACCTATGACTTTATAGGAGGACAGCCAATGTGGAAAAAATAATTGACCTTCACAACAACAAATGCAAGCAACCACACATGTGAGTTGTGACAAGAATGATTATCCTCATCAGCCCCACAATGTCAAGCTGAGCTGCCTACATAGTGGCCATCAAAGTCACCACGAGACTCAGATGTCATGGTCATGCAGACATTGAGGACACGTGGGTTGGTAAACAGAGCAGAGCTGCACACACAAACACAAAAAGTCTTGTGTTACTTTAAGCTTTGTCTGCAAGTCAGTGCTCCTCAAATGGCCATGTCACGGTGCAGGTAGCATTAAGGTGCTTGGAAAAATAGGTCAAATAAAGGCACAGGGCCTCAACAGATTCATTTATTCCAAAAACATAAGTCACGCAGATAAAATGTGTACTCTACTTAACTCCACCATGTTGAATCTCCTGTTGACACCAACAAATGAAAATGCACAACCATGCAGCAGCCAGCATAACAAAAGTCAGAAGCTTTGTCTGACCAGTGTACTCCTGAACTACACACAGAGGTCCAAGTGTTCCAGTTATGCTCTGAGTCTGGTCAGGTAAGATGTTTCGGAAGTTCCCATAACTTTCTTCTAGCTGTGCATTGACTTACAGTCCAGCCTCACTAGATGCTTGCTGATTCTCCTTCTCTGCAGCCGGTGACTCAGAGATAGCAGCAACCTTTAAGGAATTCTTGATGGAGCTGAGTTCCCAGATGTGCAAGCTGATGATGTTCACTCCACAGCAGCGACTGGCAAGCTTGTACAGGTTCCTAAGGACAGCCTTCCGTAGCAGAATGTAGACCCAGGGGTCTAATATCTGGTTCCAGGTTGCCATTCGGAGAGCAAAGAGCGTCGTCTCACAGGTCACTGGGGAATTATTTCCATTGATTGCAATGTTGGCCATCGTCACCTGGAAAACAAGGAAAATAGGGAAAGCTGTTGATCACAGGTATCTCTTCATTCCCTTAGCATTTCAAGTTGACTACAAACGCAACATGACCCCTGTGCCACATCTCACAAAGTGCCGCCATTTTGCAAAGTACTGGTGGATATAAATGAATGAGGGCATAAATCATGGGTGTGGGCCATAGACTATTCTGATTCAAATTAACATGAAGACTAGAAAAATGATATTCCACTGCGTACCAACATTCTCAAAGAGAAACAAACATTGATACCGGCAACTAGCCTTATGCTTCTGGGAGTGAGAATTTTTAAAGCACATTAGTTTATTCAATAGACAATGAAAGCACATTGAAGCAAGTAGATTATTCATAAGCCTGACAGTGGGCTTTGCCAGGCACTGGAATACATGCATTCTAAAGATGGGAACAAAAGGATCACGGCCAGTCTGAGTGCATAGAGAAGGGGAAAAGGAACTTTAGAATTCCCCATTGGTAGCTATGATGTTCCCACATTTTCACTTGCTCCCAGCAACACCACTTTCTTCCTCTCTGTCTTTACTTGGCTAACATTCCTAGCAGCGTGCAGGTAATGTTCCAAAGGCTTTATAGAAATGAGTCCCCACTCCAAACATGGCTTAATCGTATCAATGTCTATTTTGGTATCCTGTGGCCATTTCCTGCATGCATCACTGTAAAGATCATCTGGTTCTGTGAATTTTTGCCACTCTATGTTAAAATAAAGCAAAATGCCAAGTCCAGCTCTTACCACCACATAAAAAGGTGCAAGTGGGAGAAAAGTGGAAACATCCTGGCTATAAAAATAAGTAATAAACACATCAATCGAAGACAATTCTGAAAAGCTGTAAAGATGTTTAAACCATCATACCATCTGGATTAAGATATGATAAAACCTGAAAATCCCCAAAGAAAATGAAATCAAGACTATTGTCAAAAATAAAAAATAAAAATGGTTTTTATTCACCAAGGCAATGGCATCAATGGCTAAAGGATGGGGATCCTTCAACAAAATGTCAATTATCTACACAGTACATTCACAAAATTAACTCCACAGTGGCTGCTGCATGAGTCACCTAGATTTGCCTCTTACAACATCTTTTTCTTTTAAAGATTTATTTATCATGTACAAGTACACTGTAATTGTCCTCAGACACACCAGAAGAGGGCATCGGATCCCATTACAGATGCTTGTGAGCCACCATGTGGTTGCTGGGAATTGAACTCAGGACCTCTGGAAGAGCAGTCCGTGCTCTTAACCACTGAGCCATCTCGCCAGCCCCTCTTACAACATCTTATCTCAGGCACAGACCCTCTGCTCCCACTACTGTGAGGTCTTCCTTGTCCTAGAGATAGAGCACCTTCCTGATTAACGGCGTGAACTTCTCTTCTCTTACAACCCTTTGCCTTATTTCTCTGCCCACTAATTCCTACCCAACCTACAAACTCCAAGAATGGTCTCATCTCCATGCGATATTCCTTCTCTCCGTCACAATGGATTTACAGCTATTTCCCGTGGTGGTCCTGATCCCTATCCACACCCACTCAGCTCCTAGTAGAGTATAAATTATCGTAGTGCCCATGACAATCCTGTACTCACTTATGCACTTCCGAGTGTCTTTTTATTTCTATCACCAAGTACAAAGCCTACACTTAAAATGTACTTCATAAATTCACTCACATTTTTATTCCTTGAGGTTATACCTCAAAACACAAATTATTAGAGAAACCTTCACCCAACCCTCATAAAGGGTTCGATATTTTGAAGCATTAAAAATATCTAAATGGTTCTGTAGCAGCATAAGCTAATGGAAGATTCTAGGTTGGCTTGATATCACCCACAAGAAACAGGATCTTGCAGCCTGAGCAGATCCCTCGGGAAATGGCTCATTTTCCAGAAAAAAAAAATTTTCAAAGGAAAATAGTGTGCCCTGTACAAAAGTACCTGGGTCAGATGTGTACTCAAGTTACCGCTTCCCTTAATTATGCAGAAGGATTAAAGAAATTTACAGGCCCTACTCTTCACAGAAGTGGAGCCACAACTTGACTGGTAATTGGAATAAGATATCTTCACTTTACAATGGATAAGATGTCTTCATCAATCAAACATCCATTTACCTCCCTTTGTCTAGGCAATGTGCTGGGCACTGAAGACACGGGGTGAACAAAGCAGACATTGTGAAACCTGTCATCTGCCTGTGAGAATTTTATTGTATTAGTAGTTTGGGTTCAATGATGAGTGAGTAAATATTTATCTTACAGGTATAAAAAGCATGTACCTTCTGTTAATGAATGAATTGTGTCTCTGGTATCTCATAGCTCAGCCCTGTAAGTCTGGTACACTGTGTTTTCTAAAATGGATCTTGCAATGTTACGTGTGTGTGTGTGTGTGTGTGTGTGTGTGTGTGTTTCTGTGTGTATGTGTCTTTGTGTATAGCTGTGTATCTCTGACTATGTGGCTATGTATATGCAATTGCATGTTTTAGGGTACACTGGTATTGTACAAAGGTGCCATTGGATATTTGGTAACTGAGCTCATCAATTCAGCTAGTCAAGCTAGTCAAATGGCTCTAGGGATCCCATTTTTGCCTCCCAAGTGCTTGGGTAACAGGGAGGCCACTGTACCACCTGGCACTTAGGTGTGAGGGTCATAAACTCCAGTCTAGCAGGCACTGTGCTCAATAAGATGTCATCTCCCTTTTTCAGTGATTGTAATTTTCAGTAAAAAGTAGATGGTACAAAATATTTGGATGATCTATAGAAATAATCCATTATTTATATGTGTAATCTCTCAGATGCTCACTAGTGCTAAGTAAGTACATGAGGAGAGTTCACATGCACATCCAGGTGTCAAAGAGCAAAATAAATAATATTTTTTGTTCCACTCAGGCTATAAAATAAAATTGTCAAAGGTCATAATAGTAATCATCTTTAGTTATCAATAACAGAATCTGTGGTACCCACACTTTTACTATAGGGATTATTAAAGCAGCACCCACTCTGCATACATGTTGACCTAAGTCAGGGCTCCATTGGCCATTGACAAGTCAAGCAATGCTAACACATAAGCCCAGCACTTGACAGGCTGCATAAGAGGATCTTAAGTTTGAGAGTAGCATGGGCTTCACCATCAGCAAGCCTGAGCTATGTGGTAAAACACTGTTTCAAAAACAGAAGAGCAAAAATAAATACTAATGGCAAATTCCAGAAGTGTGTTTATGCTTCTGTCTCTTTGAGCTTTCAAGAAACACACTAATCCAGCAGTGAGTGAATTTCTCTGTCCACTGTCCAGCCATTGTGCAAGACGACCATGACACTGAAGCAAAGTTTTAGGAAAATTCTGTCTAACAAATGATTAATTTAGCTTCATTATCTAACAAATCATCACACTAGAATATTGTCGTCTCAAAAATGCATGTGATCATCTGACTGATTCTTAACTATGTTCCAAACCCATTTTACAGTAGGGCAATCAGTTTCTGTTGAGTGAATCTAAAAGTATGATGTCTTGATACAGACATTAATACTGCATGCAGCACAATAAGTACATGGGTGGTCCTATAAGGAGGGCTACTAATAAACTTCATCATGAAAATCCATGTCTTTACAATTCTGCAGTGCATTAGAACTTCCATTGCTCAGGATTAATTAATTTTAGAGGGCTGGCGATATACCTCAGTGGTGAAATGCTTGCATAGCAAGTATGAGACCCTGGTTTCGACTCCAGCACTATGAGAAAAAGAATGCCCCTGTTATTTGAGCAGTTTTGAACTTAACATCATTCAGATGTAGAATCAATTTTCCAAGGCACAACATTTGAAAATGCCTTCAGTGAAAATGTAATAACGGCATTCCTGGAGAGACACCTGCTCTTAGACACCCAAAGCCTTTGTGTCATAGTCACAACAGTCCTTCTCATGTGCATGGCATCTATACAAACACAGAGTTCTCATCCAGTCACGGAGGCAGGTTATGCAGGCTCGTTTTAGGTCAACATGACACAAGCTAGAGTCACCTGAAAGGAGGGAATCTCAACTGAGAAACAAGATTCATCTGTAAGACATATTCTTAATTAGTGATTGATGGGGTAGGGTCCACCTCATGGTGAATGGTGTCATCTCTGGACTGGTAGTCCTGGTTTCTGTAAGAAAACAGGCTGAGCAAGCCATGTGGAGCAAGCCAGTAAGCAGCACCCATGCATGGCCTCTGCATCAGCTCCTGCCTCCAGCTTCCTCTCCTCTCAATCCCTGCCCTGACTTCCTTCAGTGATGAACTGTGACACGGGAAATTAAGTGAAACAAACCCTCTCCTCTTCAACTTGCTTTTGGTCACAGTGTTTTATCACAGCAATAGAAATATAACTAAAACATGGGCATTTTTCACTGTGCCTGATTTCATATTATCTTATGCCAAGCAGACCATTCCTTTCTCCTGTCAGCGTCAGGAAAGACTAGTAAGGCTCACAGGAAATTATTTTTCATTAGGAAGATCTTTCCCTGCCTAAACTGTATCATTTTTATATCTCAATCATTTGTTTGTTGAAAATATAATTTTGAATTATATTTTGAATTATAATTTTGTATTTGCCAGTGATTCAGAGGATAATGAATATATGACAAGAGAAAAAAGGACAAAGGGGTGATTATGTGTGTGAGTGTGTGGGTGAATGTGTGTATTCACAAGTGTGCACATGAACATGAGTGTGTGTGTTCATAAAGACCATCCTTGCTATAGTGACAGCTTCTCTTTACTGTAGTGACACCCTCCCTTACTACAGTGACACCCTCCCTTTACTTCAGTGACACCCTCCCTTTACTTCAGTGACACCCTCCCTTTGTAATATAACATTCCCAAGTTTAAAAGCTCTATATGCATTTTGGTACCTTTATACCAGCTAAGGAGATAATGTATAAAATGAACAGTGAACTTCCTCAAGAAAGGGATAAGATATACCTTAACTCATTCATTATCATAAAACCTGAGAGGTCCTTGATTATGATGTGAGACAAAAAATAAAATAAAACCAAAGTCATTACGTTGCCCAGGTTCTGTTGGTTAGAAAGTGGTCAGGGTGAACCTGAAACCCAAGTCTATCTGCCTACTAGGTTACAATTAACATGATGATGGATAGGCAGCAAGACAGATATCAGCTGGCTACTCACTCTGCTTCATGGGTCTTATAGTATCTACTTAAACCTGTTTCCAAGCATGAAAGAAGTATTATCCCTATTTTAAGATGCTGACACCAAGAACTGAAGTGGTTAACTTGTTCAAGGTTACCCAACTAAAATATATCAGAGGACTAAACAAGAAGCTCAGCACTTAAGAGCACTTGCTGCTCTTGCAGAGGACCAGAGTTTGGTTCCCTGTACCCTCCTAAGTAGTTCACAATCACCTTTAACTCTAGTTCCAGAAGATCTGACACTCTCTTCTCACATCAGTGAGAATGCACCTACCCAACCCACACATGGACACGGATGCCCACATACATGTCAATAAAATAAAATCTGGAAGACCTGGGATCTGAAGGGTAGGGACTGGTAGGTAAGGAGTGGTTAATGGGCTTCCTTGGCACTGGTAGAGCTCATGTTTCAAACATGGTGTTTCCATTTCTGTCCATAAAGATGTCCTACTGTCTCCCAGCTGACCTTCCACTGTCACCAGCACCTTCTCTTAAAGCTAGAACAGACGCTCATAGTTGTTTTGCACTGAGTCTTCTGCCCACTACAATAGACTTTCCTAACCAACCAGGTGGGCTGAGCACCCCATAACCATCTATTAAAACACAGGGGTTAGGACTGGAGAGAAGGATCAGAGGTTAACAGTGCTTGCTGGACAGTCTCAGCTGAACATCCCACAAATACCGTACCCCCAGCTCCAAGGGGTCTGGTGGCTTCCTCTGGCCTCTTACATGTAGAAACAGGTACATACACATGTGCATACATTTATGCACTCACACAGACACACAGAAAGAAACACACACAAATAAATATTTTTTAAGATAGAAATAGTCATCAAAATGACACAAGGTTAGAATCTGTTCTGGAATGAAAGGTGATTTGTACAAACTACAAACTAATAAAAATAAAATGAATTGTTAGCACAAGGCTGTGCCAGCATCTTTTGTTTGTTTTGAGAAAGGGGTCTCACTATGTAATCCTGGCTGGCCTAAAAACTTGCTATGTAGACCAAGATAGCCTCTTAGTTTTGCCTCTGTGTCCTGAGTGCTGTAACTAAAAGTGTGGAATCCCTTCTTTTAAGTGTCTTTATATCCCCCTATGGTGAACAGTATGGTTTTCATTTAGGTAGTCTCCTTCCTCTTCCCCTCACATTGGTATTGTTGGACCTTGGGTTTTACTATTTAATTGAAGTGCTCATTATTCTAATTATAATCCGTATTCCATCATGTTTGTCTTTGCAGTGACAACAGTAAAACTTCAATAGGCGGAAAGGCAACTTTAGAAGAAGAGAGCTGGTATACATCCAACCACAGTCTGAGGCATTTTACTTTTAACCGTGCATTTTATAGCTCTGTGAATTCTGGTTTCCAGACATGATGACTGCTATTCAACCCACAGTTAATAAAAAAAAGTTTATATTCTAAATATAGACATAGATATTTTCACCCCAATCAAGAAGTGTTTATCATTTATGGCTTAACCAGAGTAATCACAAGGATCATGTGTATGAATTACAGTGAAAATGACTAGCTGGAGGTTGGTCAAAGAGTTAGAAAGCCGTTGTTTCATGAGCAAAGCCTACTTTATTTGACTGTTTACAACACGCCTTTTATGGCAAAAGCAGACGGTACCAATAAGGTGTTTCAGTAAACCATCTGTCCTGAAAACCAGAATGTTTTTCCAGAGAGAAATTTCCAATTGCCCCAGTGGTTTGTCATTACAGTAGTTTGAAAAAACTGCCCAAAGCCTTTCTAAGTTCTAGCACAGTCATTTGTCATTTGATGGGAACTCTTAATGAAGTGGGTGTCCCTTTAAAAATAAAAGACATCCATAAATCTCAGAGAAACTAGGGATTTGAAAAGGCTATCCTAAGCTAATAGACCACATGTACTCTCCACAACTCACTGAATATTTTTATATCCTCTTTGCAGACAAGAAAGTAGAACAATGGATTGCACAGCTGGGTCAGGAGAAGAAATGAGGTCCGCCTGACTCTAAAGCATAACTGAGGAATAGTCAAAAAGAAAATCCCCACCGGCTTCTGCTCCTGAACCAGCCCTTTCTCTCAGTCAGGGCAATTTGAACAACTTTGTTTATATTTTTTTAGTCCATCTACTCAATGGGCAACCGTGATAAGACAATGTAACTTTCTGGTTCTTAGCGTCTGGACTAACCACTTTAGGGTCATATAGTTATATTTTGATTTTGCTCTTTGGTTATTTCTCGTTGGTTTCCTCAAGGTTTCAGGTCATGAAGGCTGGCTTCTAATTCACTGTGCAGCCGAAGCTGGCCTTGAGTTTCTTTTCATCTCTACTTCTCATTTCTTCTTCCCAATGCTAGGATTTGGGGGCAGGGGGTGTCACCATGCACTACAGCTGTGCTTTAATTTTCTTCAGAGTAGCAAATTAAAATTCATCGTCTTTAGTTTTAATTCAACTTGGACACTAGTATTTTGCAGATTACAATTTGTCGAATTAAATCCTTGAACGAATTTGCCTTTGCCCATGTAATTTTCAGCAAATAACCATTCCTATTACTATGCCTAGCTATAGATAGGCATGTAAATGTAAATGTGCACAGATTATATGTAGTCTAAAATATTCGGTGATAGAATACCACCCTTAGTCTAGTTTCATGAAGTATTTAAGTTCATGGTTGATGGTACAGTCTGGTCATGGGTCAGAGGCTTCTGTCCATGGTTATTACATACCAAGACTTTTGACCTTTGATGACACATCAGATCATGGTAAGATCCCATAGTAGAGAAAATGGTTCACCTAATGACAGCTAGGAGCAAAGAGGAACAGAGTGTGGATAAGGGTCCTAAGAGCCTCTCAAAGACAAGCCTACAATTATCTAACGTCCTTCTACTAGCCACCATCCCTCACAGCTTTTACCATGAACAAAGCCTTCAATAAACAGGCCTTTGGGGTACATGAAAGATCCAAAGTATAGCAATGTTCTTTAAGGAAATGTAAAAATGGCGTCTGTGAGGGTCTCAGAGTAAGAAAATGGCTTAGGGGGTAAGAGCACAGTTGTTCTGTAACTGTGAGGGCTTGAGTTCAATTCTGGACATCCACATAAAAAGCTGGGATGGCCATCTTCCTGTAACTGTAGCATGGGAGGAGTCAGAGACAGGAAGCTCCTGAAAGCTCACAGGCTAATGCCTAGCAAAGCAGCAAACAGTACAGTGAGGGGCCATACCTCCAGGCAATAATACGGAGAGGGGCAAAGGAACACACCCCACCCCTAATACTTCTTTATACAACGGCATCATAAGATTTCAGTGTCTGGACTTTGGCTGCAGAGTCTCCATGACACAGCAGAGGGTAATGGCAGCTGTCCATGTAGCAGTGAGTGATTGAGTCCATCTCAAACCAAGGGCAGAAAGACAGTAAGCTGCTTGTGTCAGGCTTTGTACACTTCTTTCAAGGAATGAACAAAGTATCCCACAAAAACTAACCTGCCAAAGTCATATGACCAATAGCATAAGAGCTCCCAGGAGGCCCCGCCCTCTAACAGGCAAAGTCTTCACTGGCAAACCTTTATTCAGGGCAAAGATAGCATTCAATACCCAAATCACAACAATTACTAACCTAGAAACAATCAGACACTTCTTGATACCAGCAACACTGGCAATATCCTATAATAAGAAATAAAAATCCCACTTAAAATACTATTTATAACAGTAATAATCCAGAGATCCAATCAAAGAACAATATCTCTTAATATTATTTTTATGTGTATCTGTCCTTCTGTCTGTCTGTGTGTATGTACACATGCAGGTAGATGCCTACAGAGGCCAAAAGAGAACTTCAGATCTCCAGGACTAGAGTTATAGACAGATGGGAGCTGGGTAACATGGGTACTAGGAACCAAACTTCAGTCCTCTAGAAGACCAAGCATTGCTTAAGAAAAGTTAACCGGTGAGTCATCGCTCCAGTCCCAGCAACAGCAACAACAAAAAAATTTAAAGAAGAACTTAAATTTTTAATTTTTTTAAATGTTATCTGATGAGCATATATCCCTCCCTTTGTTCATTACAATGAATCTTATCAGTGGTCATATTTAAAGTACTTGGAATATCAGCACAAGTAAGTTAGGATGAGACAAGTTATGGACGAGAAGCTGAGGGCTGTGTAGAGGAACTAGATGAGCGAGAGTATTACACTCTACAGTTGTTAACCGAGTGTTACATTTTCCACTTTGAAGTCACTGGAGAGATAAACACTAAACATCTGGTCTCGTTATGAAGAATTTCTGGAGTATAGGTACAGGAGGATGGCTGCTGAGATGTTTGCCATGTAAGCATGATTCCCAGAACTCTCATAGAGCTTGAGCATGGTAGCCCACGTGGCCCTCCAAGCACATGGGAGGAGATGTGGGTTTATGGGGCTTGCTGTCTGGTCAGCATATAAATGTGAGAGATTTTATCTTAAAAAGCAAGGTGAATGGAATCTAAGGAATGACATCTGAGGAACTCTGGCTTCCACAAACAAGTAAATACATATCCACATGCACCTACACACATGTAGTTGCACATATATAAACATACACAACACACACACACACACACACATTTTTTCTTTTTTTTAAAGAAAGAATATTTTCTCTCACTTAATAATTTTCCTGGAGCCAATAGCTCAGTTACAACACAAAGGTTAAGATGACTCATTACAGGCTGTAGGGAGCAAAGAGGTCTAGCACAGAAGAGGTACAGAACTACAGATCTGGAGAAGGGGAAGTTAAGAAAGGCAGCAAGCCTATATGACCCTCTTATCCTGCCTGAGAGGATGGGATCAAAAACCACAGCTCAGTAGCTTCTCCCTACATCAGCTCAGACTTGTCCCAAACTACGAGCTCTGGAAACCTTGCTCTTACCTGACATCAGACTGGAAAATGGCAAAGTTAAAGGAAGTCTATTCTCAGGCCCTAAGGAGTAATCAAAAGACAGTGGTAAAAGATCCAATGTCCTTCGCCAGGACCTTGACAGGGTTCATCACAGTTAAGCTATGTAAATAAACTTGCAAAGAGCTTTCAGTGTCAAATTACTTTTAAATTGTGAGCACATTCGAGACAGGCAACAGAGACACCTTTGGATGTGTTTTATGCTCACTTCCAAATCGGAAGCATACAGTCACTGACCTGAGCCCGTCACTGCCGTCACTGCAGACCACTAATGACTCTCTCCCTGCCCTGGAGATGCCGTCCAATATTGGAAAGATTCTTCCTTGAATGACTTTGTAAACATGAGTCCTTGATTCTTCCACCCTCTTTTCCACTATATTAATTCTGTTATTCTTTCTATCACGTTGCCCAGTCTTGTGGTATTGTTTGCAACACCAGAAAGCCAAGCCTTTCCTCTGAAGTTATGTGGAAGATACTGTATCGCTGAGAGGCTTTGAAAATAATACCACAAAATAGCCTCCCTTCAAACAACACAGTCTCTCTAGAAACAAGCATAGAAAATAAAGAGATGATGCTATAGATTCGGGTAAACTACTTAATACGGAAGATCAAGCACATTAGCATCCAGATTCCCCTGGCTAGGTTGACCAGTAGTCAGTATGAGTTTCAAAACCTCTCTAATCCTGGGCCCCAAAAGTCCAAAGTCCAGAAAATTAATGGAGTCTGTTGGCACCTCAGAGAAGAGTGGAGCTCAATAAGCACATGCCTATTGAAAAAAGAACCAGGCTATAGCGAGAGCTTCTGATGGCATCTGCTATGTTTGGAGAAGGAATGTGTGAGGAAATTATGGGGTCATTCAACCCATGCAGGAAAAGAAGGTTCATGAATTAACAATAAAACTCAGAAAGTAAGGGCTGCCCTTCTCAAAGAGAAGACAGGGAAGAACTCATTTCACAGAACAGGGGCGATGTGAGCCCAGTTTCAAGGCCTGTGGCCAAGAACTCAGTGTCTATTCCCTGTAGATGAGGATTCTCAGAAAATGAGTTTCTTGAAAAACCATGGATTTCATGGGTCTTTTAAAATAGCTTGCTCTGCCCATACCTCCGCAAATAAACCACACATTCCTCTGCGGTTAAGATCTTATTTTGGTCATATTTATACGCCCATGTCACACATGTGAACATGTCTGGTAGGTATGTGGTCAGTATTTTTCATTGACCACTGAGTTTTCCTGGAGGCTAAAGTGCAACCTTTGCCACAATCACAGTGAGGATCAGGTAGCGTCTTTTATTGGCTATTTATGAAGTAATATGTAAAAACTCATATTGCCCCTTATCCACTGTTATCTGTGTACACTCAAACCCGAATGAAACATGGATTCTTAATAATCAGTCAAAGGATATGTGGTTATGGTGCCTGAAGTTGTCGTAAGCAAATTACACAGCATGAGCTCGCCTATAGAAACTCACTTCATGGATGAAGAGGTGGAAGCACAGACAAAGAGACTAGCTTCGTCCTCTCACGGAGATGGACTATGTGAATCCTTAAGCATGGAGTCAGCACTGACAGGGATGTTCACTGACAGCAACCACATGGTGTGATCTCTCTCTGCACATAGTGAGTGTGACAGATGTGTGGTAAGTGAACACAAAACCCAAGGAACCTGCAGAGTCTCCTGTTTCCGTGGAATGAGTACAAGCCTTTTCATCCCAAGTGCAGAAGCTAGACTGAAGCGGCCTGCTCAGAAACACGGGACTCTCAAGCCAGAATATGCCCAGGCTAATTTTTGGTAGCACCATCTTCCTTTTTCTCTTCAGAAATAGTCTAAGATTTCCTAGAAAAGCCCCAGGGTCATTCATAGCTGTACACTTGTAGGCATGCAGGCATCGGGTCCTGCCCTTGGTCATCTGATCTAAAACATCCCCATACTCACCCCCACTCAGGGAAACCACTGTTTGAAAACCTTCCTGATAGTCTGTGTGCTTATGTATCCCCTGCCCCTCTCTACACCCTCGGCAACCTACACCTAGAGAAAAGACGAGCCTTCACAAGAGAATAGCTACTCCCACCATTTATCAGCACAGTCCTAGCAAGTGTGAATAAACACTGTCTGATAAATGCAATGCGTTAAGAAAAATATTATTGAATAAGTGAATGAATATTTCTAAATGTATTACGTGCATGCATGCATGTGTGTGTGTTTTCACTGGTTTTTTTTTTAAGAAAATAGAAAATTTTCAGTAAGGCCTTATCTTTGGATCCATTGAAAACTCAAGAACTTGGAACTGGAGGGATGACGGCTCGGTAGCTAAGAGCGAGTGCTGCTATTGCAAATTCAGTTCCCAGAACCCATGTCAGGGGCTTCATAATTCTGTGTACTCCAGCTCCAGGAGACCTAGTGCTGTGTTCTGGCCTCCGAGGTGCACTGTATGCATGTGCAGATGTAGACATACATGCAAGTACACATGTGCACGTACATGCACTCACAGGAGCAGTTGGGTGTTGCCATGAGTGCCTATAAACCCCCACACTGTGGAAGTTGAACACAGAAGAATCATTGGGTCTCACTGGACGCTCTCCTGGTTCCAGGTTCAGTGAGAAATCCTGTCTCAAAGGGAGAAGATGGAGATAGCCCAGCTTCCCTCCTCTGGCTTCCTCATGTACACACATGGCACTCATACACATACCAAGAGCTATGGTCTCCTCCCACTACAGACATGTCTGGGCATGAAGTATATAAGCCATGCTGCTCTCGTTGGGAAGCCATCAGACATTGCAAAGCACTTGGGCCAATAAGCATTCCATTCAAGGTGAGACAAAGCCCTCAGGACAAAAGTTTGCTCGGTTGTAATCAAAGTGCTACAGCTGGCTCCTTAGAGCTCCCTCTGCTTTGAATCAAAGCCTGAGAGGTCTGGGTCTGCTGTGAACATATGGAAGGGACTTGTGACCTCTGAGTGGGGCTTTTACCTTTCAATGACAAGAGTAAAGATGTTTCTCAGAGGCCAAACTGTTTGCTTACAAAATCAAGAGCGATTTTAATAGTCATTGCCAACTAACAAGGCGAGCTATTTTTAAGTTTGGAATTTTTAGATTTATTCAGGTAAATTAGAGGTCGGTGTAGATGGAGGAGGGGAAGACTGGAAACTAAGAAGTGCCCTGCTCTATAAAGAAGAAGAGAAAATTGCTTTTTAAAACTATTTTAAGTAAAATTTTTAGTAAATTTGTTCAGACACTCCCAGAGTCAGGCCTACATTAGCGTAACAATATTATACAAAATGAATACTCCTTTTAATAACATTTATTTTTCTCCACAAATTATGGTCAAATAAAGGTCTTTGTGTAATCCTTGTGTCAGAATACTATTGCCTTATATCTGGGGATATTTTATTTTCAACTACTATTTCAGATGCAATGTATGGTTAATTGTGTCGAGTAATAGCTCACGATACTAAATGCAGACATTGTAAATTATTACATTCTTTGGGTTAAGCCTCCCCTAATACTTTATTCATTAATGTTCTCTGTGTCTAAGGAAGATTCAACAGGTTGGCGTCTACAAGGTACTTAGAGCCTGCTTGCCTGTGTACACTGTACAAGACAAGCATTCAGGGCTCGTCTTCAGTCATTCATTAATTCCGAATTCTTAGAGCAAAACTAACCTCAAAGGGAAATAATCACCACAATGACAGCTTTATATTTCAAAAAGTTATAATGTCTTTCAAAAAGTAATATTTTCAAACAAAATCTTTATGTGGCATCCTGGACACTTAATAACCATTGCCATGGGGGTGTTACTTACTTCACTAATTATACTTGAGATTAAAGGATTCTAAAAGATGAGCCGTATTTTCCTTAGACCTTTCCAAACCATGTACGAGGTACCAAAGGAAGCAGAGAAGAAACAGATGACATTGGCTGTGTCACTGGGGAGTTTCTACTAATTTGAGAGACAGCCAGTCACAAAACAAACACCCTAGGAACAGATCAAATTTGATCTGTTTTATCCAATGTGAGATAAATGTGAGCTATGATACTCAGCACAGGTCTCATAGAGAATACAGGAAAGGAAATGAAAGGCAAATTAAGAATTTCAGGATTGCGATTCAAATAAGTAATTCACTTAATTTAATGTGCTATAGTAATATGTTATTTTGTTACTAATTGTTTGGTTGGTTGGTTTGTTTTGAGTCATGATCTCACATAGCTCAGGTTGGCCTTGAATGAAATTTGTAGCTGAGGCTGACCCTGAACTCCTGAACTTCCTACCTCTCTTCCTCCCAAGGTAGCATATTCTTAGAATGATTTTCATCTGACACATATACATTTGAATCTCCTTGTGTTTTTTCACATGAACCTATGTAAGTCTGGAATTTTATCAATGAAAAGATGTTTTTTTAAAATTCTGCAAGAAAAAATATTATTCAACAGCTAGCTTTCAAAATACTCAATAAACTGTATTGATCTGTTCCTAAAATCACCCTTTTCCAGGTCAACAGTCCAGAGAGTCCCAGAGTTCTCCTCTCATACAGTGACCAGGGGCAGGGAATGTGAAGTTCATTCCAAAGAGAGACCTTCGTCTTTTGAGGCACAGTGTGTTCAGAGGGCTTTGGCCCTGTAAAGACTAGAACGGCAGCAAAGAAATTCCCGAGGACTTCTTCATGCTAGGACTTTGCTCCATAACAAAATGAAGCATATTTTCTAAGTGATTTCCTCCTGTCTCCTTACACTGTTTAACACATGAATCATCTCCGGTGAGCTGTTTCTTTCAGAGAACCAATCATAACAAACCCAAACGTCCAAGAGAAAGCTGGTCCATCTTAATGGGCGCAGAGGACGCCTGTCTCCTAATGCCATTCTAAGTCAAGGGAGGTGTTCGAGACAAGGGACGGTGTCATCCTTGTTATCTGCCACTGCTTCAGCCATACCTAAAACGATCTTCTAGATCAACAGTACAGGATACCAGCCTAGTCTGAATAGGCAGACAGGCTTTGCTCTGTGAACGTTTATCTTGTGGAGACAGATCGGACTTGAATAATTAGGGAAATGCCAACAGAGCACATAGAATTCACTCCTGGAGAGATCACTGTCTTCAGTCACACCCCGGAACACTTCTGGCAAGTTGGCCTTGACACTGCTCTCACATCAGCCTTCTCTAAGTGTGAAAGTCCATCGCTGAGAAGCAGAGCCCTCCCCCTGCCGCACAGTTAGGATTGTTTGGACCTTTTCATCATTGGCATAGTGGCTATTTATATTCCCTTGAAATAAGAAGGACTCAGCCTCAGCTGTCTCCAGGCTTTCGGTGGGGGAAAGAACCACCACATACCATGTAAGTAAGAACCTACCAATGACTATAAGAGCTTTAGGTTTTTTTTCTTAAACATTTGTTAGGGCGGGCACTTTTCTCATTCATGGATAGATATGGCTTCTCTGGTTTAAGGCGGTTCTTTATTCTTGCCCTACTTTCATTGGTATGACCTAATTATCAACACTGTACACCAACTTTGGCCAAGAAGGGCAAAGGGTTGAGATGGACTCAGGGATGTGGAGAACGGACCACATACCAGAAAACCGCAGAAGCTACCGGTGCTAAAATTATAGGAAAGAGAGAAATGTTGTAATTGAAGTTTGTTCTCAAAAATACAAAAATACATAGTTATGAGCATATGATACTAAACTACATCAGGGATGAATCCACTGTTCACTGGAATGATGGAGCTATCTGTTGTTCTCTTAGTTACAATTAGGAAAGGAAGTAATACACTAGAAAATGAGGGATGTGGAGGTCTTCACACAGTTTCCCCACGCCCTCCTATGAGCAATTATATCCAAGCCTTTCTGAAAAAGAACATTTCTTATTTACCCTTAGGGTATGCTACACAGGAGGGAAATTCTCAGAAGTGTCTTACTAATACACGGGTCTTGAGCAACAGGAAACCCAAACCCTGGCAGGACTGCAAGAGGAATTGGGGTAGTTCCAGGTACTGGGGACCACTGTGTTTAGTACCAGGATCATGAAAATCAATGTCTAAAACTAGATTTATCTACACCCTCCCACCCTCTGACCACCATCTAGTTTACTTTCACATTTCTCTGACTTAGCAGAGAAAAGTAACTAATGCAGGTCCTGGCTGCCGAATGGGGACGGAAAGTTGCAGCCATGTAGGAATCAGAAGTTTCTGGTCATGTTTGGTTTTCTTGCTCCCACCCTCAAAAGTCAACCAAAAGACCCTGAAAGGAAGAGAGAAGAGGAAGAAAATCCTGACCAGTTCTGCTTGAAAGATGCATTGCAGGAATGTCTATACCCAAATACAAAGACAGCCCAGGACTGTCTGAAAATTAACTCAGTAAAATGTGGTTATGCTGTTCATTCCAACATCTTACAGACAAAATGACTGCAGTGGCAAAAATCACATATTAAATCAATTTGGCATTATAAATCAGTTTTTATTATTTATACATAATATTGTAAGAAATACGAGTTTTGAGAAACGATGACCTCTCTGGTCAAGTGATTCATTCTTCTTGTCCTGATTCCATCAACATGACCAATTAGTGGCACCTTACATGTCTACTGGCCTTGCCAAGGGAGGGCAGAGAGTGGAGAAGGTCTCAGAGGCAGGGAGAGGGGACCACACAAACCATGAAACAGCTCTGCAGTGTAGAGAAAGCCCTGGCATTCTGTGGGGGACAGTAACCCAGTCCCAGGCTATTCATGGTATGATAAAGGCAGTCATAGCTGCCACACAGGCTAACAAGGGCCAGGATGGGAACAGAGGCTGTACACTAAGAACTCCAGCTGTAAAATCCTATGAAGAAAGGTTTCTCATCTAATCCATGCTGTTTCTACATACACCTCACAGGAAAGTATTATGACTGAATTTCAAAATACGACTAGTATGATAAAAACAGGGCACCAAATTTCTTCACACAATTTGTGTAGAATTTTGTGAAGAAAAGGGTAAAAAGATGCATGTGATGGATAAATAGCTGAGCACAGTGGCGCACACCTGTAATCCCAGTACTTGGCAGGCAAAGGTATGTGGATCTCTGTGAGTTCAAGGCCAGCCTGGTCTACACAGAGAATCCCAGGATGGCCAGAGCCACAAAGGAACACCTTGTCTCAGATAAATAGATAGATAGATAGATAGATAGATAGATAGATAGATAGATAGATAGATAGACAGACAGACAGACAGAGGGACAGACAGACAGATAGAATTGGCTGATAGGTTTGAAAGATCCAAGCAATTCCATATATAGGACAGGTAAAAAAAAGTGACTAGTAATTTGGAAATAAGTGGCTACCTATTAAAAATAAAACTCAGATTATTAACTTTTAAATCAAACCAAATCAAGTTATAAATGTATTTAAAACATAAACACAGGTCTGGGGAATGACTAGTGGTAAAAGTGCTTTTTCTGGAATCATGAGGCCCAAAGCTGCAGAAAACAGGCAGACCTGGCTACGAGTGCCTAGAATCCAATCAGGCTCAGCTATGAGTGTCTATAATCCAAGCACGGTACATTGTGTGTATAGATCTATTCATACAGATTAAGTTATAGATATGAATGTAGATATAGACATTGACGATACCGATAAAGATAAGGAAGTGAGACAAATATTGTCACATCAGCTTATTCTTTGGAAATCACCGCCTACAAATCAAGCAAAAGACATTAACCACAGAAGAAATTGATCAGTTTCCTCTCTACAAAGAAAAGAACTAAGTTAAATGGCAGTAAATATTTTAAAAAATTCCTTTTATACAATTGACTTTCTAAGTTTTTAAATGTCAGAATTATTTGTTCTTTGATGCCCAAAGAGTTCTTGAAAAACACTTAAAAAAATACACATGCCTTGCACAGCAGTGATGGAACGAAGAATCTTTTAGTGCGTCACTGACCTACAGTAACACACACCCATGCTAGCTGATTAGAAGGCAGTATCCAGAGTGCTAAGGGGTTCCCTGGGTAAGCAGTATTTATGAAAATTGACCCTAACTCATTAACTTTCTTTTTCACAATGTTTTATGTATCTTAAGAAGGTGCAATATATGAAACTGTTCTCCAAAGAGAAGATGTCAACTGTTGAGGTGAAGGATGGCCTCACTAACAGAGCTCAAAGCAGACTTCACCCCACACATCATCAGCCCTCACAGCCTTGTCTGCCCTCTATCCCCACCCCTACCCCCCACCTCTTAGCCATGGGTTCACTTCTCACTTGCTTCCTTGCTCCTGGTCCTGATCCTTGATGTGAATGTGGAAAACATGATGGCGACCATATGATAATAACAGCTGCTAGCCACCTCTGCTGTAGCTGCTACAACTTGTGATTAGTCCTCAGTCATGCATGCTTGTGCTCTACCTGGGGTTGCAGTGCCACGGAGAAGTTAACCTCCTGGCTCGTTCTGAGCAGATTCAGGAAAATAGAGATTGTTATGTCCATCCCTTATTAGAGATGGATTCATATGCAACAATTCCATTTATTAGACAGATGATAGTCATGGATTAGAAATTATTATCATTACATACAGGTGTAAGTATTTTGTCAGGGCTGGGAGGTTGAACCTGCGACCCCGGGCATGCTAGGCAAAGCATAGCCTATGAAGGAGCTAGGAGGTTCAATTCTGAGAGTTCGTGACAATTGTTCTCTGAGATTTTCTCGTTTGGGGTTCTCTGCCCTCTACCCGGGACACACCCAGGTCTCCCCTCAACAAAGAACTGGCCAATGGAGGACTTAGTGAATAAATGAAAGGCCAGGTAAGTTTTTGGTTTCACAAAATTTCTATTATTAAAATTCGTAGAAATCTAAATTATTTTTCTATGTCTAGTCTTTTCCAAGATGTTTTTAACTTGCATGCTTAGAAAGCACTAGAAACTTTGCAGTGCCTTCTCACCAATATCTTAAGTATCTTCTCCATCCTGTGTCATGTCACTGATCCAATGATTTATGAAATATTAATTTAATCATTCAATATTTATTATCTAATTTAATTGTTCTAGTAATGATTCATTACTTGAAAAAACAAAACTCTTAATATTAATTCACTGAACACTCATGCTGGAAGGAATGGAAGGAGGAGAAACTGTGGTTGGGATGTATTGTATGAGAGAAGAATATTTTCAATTAAAAATATTAATTCTCCTCTATCTACTGTATTCTAATGTTGTGACAACCTGTACCAACATCACTGTCTGAAATGCACACTCTTCTATCTATAGCCATTATTATCATCTTCCCTTTTTGGCATGAACACTTCCATGCCTTGAGTTTGGGTTTGCATGCCAACTTTTCTTTCTAAACGATGCTCTCTGGACACTTTTTCATTGTACGAATTGTCAAAGGTGATCTCATCCTCCAACATCCACATCAGAACACCTGCTATTACTTTATTTCAACTTCTGACACATGTCTTTTTTAATTTCTTCAAGTACCCTTGCCTGTGACCATAAACTTTATGAACAGTTGAGCCATAGTGAATGATATTCTCAGAAACAGTACCTGCCACATGATAAGTGCCCAACAGCAATGTGCCGAATCAGTAAATCAATACCAGTGCACCTCCCCAGAGGAAGGGACAACTCCTGCTGGAACACTCACTTCATTTACCAGGTACAATTAAAGTCCTTTTTGATGACCTCATAGACAAAGTTACCATATAAAAATGAAAGCATAATAACTTCACCCACTAATCCATCCAGTTTTTGCCACAGACCTATAAGGTAGGTACTATTGAGATACCCACTTGTATGTGAATCAGTCATTCCAACCACATGGCCGAAAGCGGAGGAAAGAGGGCTGGCAAGCAAGCTCTAACCCACTGCACTCACCTCATCAAGAGCAAAAGCCTCACAGCCTGTTTGTCATCTGAGCTGTTCCCTCTCTCTGGGAAAGGAGTTCATTTGCTCCTGGCCCTACTCACAGCCCCAAGCATGATGCCTTGTGATAGTCCCAGCGATCTTTGCTAATTTTAACTTGGTTCATTACCTACAGAATAAGAAACAGTATTCAAACTGGAGCAAGATACTTGTGATTAACAAGCACCATCTACTTCTGACCAGAATCTGTAATAAGGACAAGAAACAATAAAAATGTACAAAAAAAAAAGAGAGTTTTCTGAAACTATAAGCGTCTACTCTTTCCCTCTATAACTTAGCCAGCCCTTCTTGATGATGACAGGGGGAACATACAAAACATCTGAACTAAACATAGTTAATTTAATTAGGATGGTGAGGAAAAAAACATGGTAACAGTTTTATAGAAGGTTTTTGTTTGTTTGTTTGTTTGTTTGTTTGTTTTGTGTTGTATTCTATTATGTGCCAATTTCTCTGTTACAGCTTTTAGGAAAGTGAAATTATTTAATTCAATAATACCTCTGAATAAGTATAATTATTGCAATCAGTTCCCATATTTACAACATCAGCGTAGGGTAACTCCAAGGTCATAGCT